>NC_091478.1:28712123-29069434 GCF_036971445.1 Narcine bancroftii | reverse complement strand
TAGGGCAGATGGTGGGAGCCTCAGAAGGCCTGCAAGGCCCATTTGCCAGATGTTTTACTTGGGAGCCTTCACCTCTCTGCACCATTTCCTAATCCCCCAACACTGAGCTGAAATCTTGACCAAATTTTCACCGGGGACGCTTTGTCACCATGAAGAGCACGACTTGAATGGGGTTTGGGGGCCATTGACCTTCACCTTCTTGCTCACCACACCAGTGTTCTTCCTGCTGATCCTTTCTTGCCCCATTTCCTTAGCTCTGCTGAAAGGCCTTTCTTCACGGATACTGCCAAGGATTTGGCTTTGGCCTATTCACATTCCAGCATCCACAACACCATCCATCATCTCATTTCCCTTTGATGACACTGTCAAGTTTCAAGCGTGAGCTCACATTGAGGCTGGCCAGTGAAGGAAGAAACCTCCCCACACCTAGCTCACAGATTCTGGAGACCATTGTGGGATGCTGCCTGTTGTGGTATGAGGGTACTGGGGGAAGGATGGTAAGGTAAAAGGTACCATTACTGTCATGTAATACTATATTTAGAATGTAACATACATGAAATTCTATTTTTTGTCTACCGTAAGGCAGACAGAGTCTCCACTCTGTCTAGTGCCTCTCACAAAATAAAAAGACTTTGGCACCTGGTATTCGCAGGCGATCTCCCATCCAAGTAGTGAACAGGCCTGAGCCTGCTTAGCTCTAGGATCAGACGAGATCCTAGAAATCCAGGTGTTTTCAGGCTAGATGGGTGTCTAAAAATCAGCTGAGATTTGCCTGAGCAGCAGCAGGGCTCAAGGGGATACATGGAGTCTTCTTGTGCCTGGTGTTAAACCCTCTGAAGATGATTACTGAAGCACACTGCAATCTCTTTCCAAAGTGGAAAGGCACCAACACAGATAAAATTTTATCTTTCTGAGTCGTGGCAGGTTCAATCCCCCCTTGAGTCCAGCACCAGGTTGGAGTCGGACTGCTTCCCTTACCCCATCCCCAACTTACGTTCTTTCTTTGGTAGACCCCTGAGGGCCTTCTGTAACAAGGCACGGCTATCTTCAGCTCGCCCCTGCTTCAGGAGGAAGGTGGCATAGCCCAACCAGACACTGCTTTCTTGACGGAACCGCTTTAGCATGGTGTTGTACAGGTTGTCCGCTTCCTGGTAAAACATAACCCACAACACAGCAGTTCAGACCAGCCCAGCCAAGTACCAGTCTGCACACAACCGTGCACATAGCCCACCTACAGACAGAGAGCCAGCTCCAGCAGGGGCTGTCACTTCCCAATGGACTGGCTCTTCAGCACATGTAGAGAGGACCCTGACTCTGAATAAGTATTGTTAAAGCTGGGTGAGGGTACACTAACTCTGCTGGCACCGATCAAGCAATTAGTGATTGTGTTTCCAAAGAGCAGAGGCAGCATCCAAAATAACAAACATCACAAACTGGAATGGGGGCACTTCTGACATGTTCCCAGGTGTACCGCGTATAGCTTCACCCTGTGAACACCAGTGCTCTCCGTCTGTGTGGCTGCAGAGGGAGCTTCACTATGTGTCTGACCCTGGGAGTGAGTGATGGGACAGTGGTAGAGGGAGCTTCACTCCATGCCTGACCCTGGAGAGTGTGTAATGGGACAGCATGGAGGGACCTTCACTCTGATGAACTGCTTTTTGTTAGAAACTAAACTTGCTGAAGCAGGGTCAGGGAAGGGCAGGTCACCACCATTCCAAGTTCTCCAACGCAACTCCAGGAGGCTTGCCTTTCCACCCAGGCAGCATTTCTGTTCCATTCACTGAGCATGCAATGGAAAACCCTTCCCCCCCTCCTGTCTTCCCTTTCACCAAGGGCTTGAAGGGGGAAAACCTGAGGCAGCTTCCTTGAAAGAAGGACAGGACAGTGGCTATCATTGGGCAGCGCAGCTGCCTGGGCCTGTTGAACACCCCGCCTTGCCAGTTTTCTCTAAGCCAGTGTTGTGACTTCACCATCGGAAGTTGGACAGCTGCCTACCTTGTACTTCTCAGACCTGGTATAGACCCTGGCCAGTTGCTGGAAGACTTTGAGGGGATTGCTGTACTGCACCGCGCGTTCAAATACTTTCGTCAGTGACTCCTCTGTGCCATAGAGGTTCTCCAGGTTCAGCAGGGCAACCCAGACATTCAGCTTCTCCTGTTCCTCCCTGAAAATTCAGAGGCAAAAACAAAAGCAGCTGTGGGCAAATAACACGACTGAGCATGGGTGGGAGAACACCAGGAATAACCGAATGGCGGCAGAGGAAGAGGCGGGATGGAGAAGTTCGCTCAAAGGCAGCGATCGTGACTTGTGTGGATGGTCACAGAGGTGCAGTGAGATCCTTCCCCCAGCAGGTTAACTGGCCGCACTGCTGCAAGAGATCTTGCTGGGAGATAGAGAAGGAATGCAAAAAGGGCGATGTTTCAATAGTCATGAGTAATTTCAATATGTAGGTTGATTGGGAGAACCAGGTTGGTTCTGGATCCCAAGAGAAGGAATTTATGAATGCCTATGGGATGGGTTTTCAGAACAGTTGTTGGCTGACCTGACCAGGGAAGGGGTAATTCTGGAATGGGCATTGTGTAAGAGTTGATAAGAGAACTGGTAAAGGAATCCCAAGGAGGAAATGATAATATTATGCTAGAATTTACCCTGCAGCTTGAGAGGGAGAAACTAAAATCAGAAGCGTCAGTGTACCAGTGGAATAAAGGGGACCACAGAGGTTCGAGGGAGAGGAGGAGGCCAAATTGACACCAGCAGGGTTGACGACGGAGTAGCAGTGGCTGGAGTTTCTGAAATTAACTCGGAAGGCACAGAACAAATTCATCCCAAGGGTGAAGAAATGTTCTAATGGGGAGATGAGACCATCGTGGCTGACAAAGGGAGATCAAAGACAGCAAAAATGCACAAGCACAATATGGCAAAATTAATGGGAAGCTTTTAAAAACCAACAACAAAAAAAGCAATAAAAGGAGAGTAAAGATGAAATACGAAGGTAAACTAACCAGCAACACAAAAGAAGAAGTGAAAAGTTACAAAAGGTACAAAGGGCTAAAGAGAATTGAGGGTGGACTTTGGACCTCTGGAAAATGACACTGGGGAGATGGTAATGGGGGAACAAAGAAATGGTAGACAAAATTAATAAATATTTTGTCTCAGTCTTCACTGTGGAAGACACAGCAGAGATCCAGAGGTATCCAGGGGCAGAAGTGTGTATAGTTGGTATAACCCAGGAGAAGGTGCTGGGAAAGTTGAAAAGTCTGAAGGTGGATAAATCACCTGGAGCAGATGTACTACACCCCAGGGTTTTGAAAGAGGTCATTGAAGAAATTGTGCAGGCATTGGTAGTGATCTTTCTGGAATGGTTCTGGAGGATTGAAAACTTGCAACTCCCGGTCCACTCTTTACAAAAGGAGGGAGGCAGAAGACATCAAACTACCGTCTGATTAGCCTGACTTTGGTGGTTGATCAGATGTTAGAATCTATTATTAAAGATGACGTTTAGGTGTACTTGGAGGCACACTGTAATAGGTTGAAGTCAGCATGGTTTCCTGAAGGGGAAATCTTGCCAAACAAACCTGTTGGGAATTCTTTGAGGAAATAACAGGAAGGACAGAGTGAGAGTCAGCGGATGTGGTTTACCTAGATTTCAAAAGGCCCTTGACAGGGTGGCGCACCTGAGGCTGCTAAGATGAGAGCCCATGGTGTTACGGGAAGGATACTAGCTTGGATAGACTGGCTGACTGGCAGGAGACAGAGAGTGGAGATAAAAGGGACCTCTTCTAGTTGGCTGCCAGTGACCAGTGATGTACCACAGGGCTTGGTGTTGGGGCTGCTTCTTTTCACATCACGTGTCAATGATTTGGATGGTGGAGTAGATAGCTTTGTGGCCAAGCTTGTGGACGATACAAAGAGGACAAGTAGCATGGTGCAAGTACTGAGTCTGCAGAAGGTCTTAGATTAGGAGATGGACAAGGAAATGACAGATGGAATATTGTAGAGAAGTGTGTGATCATGTGGAAGGAATAAAGGTGTAGACTATTTTCTAAATTGGCAACAAGTTCAGAAATCAGAGGTGCAAGAGGGACTTGGGAGTCCTCATGCGAGACTTCCTAAAGGTCAACTTCCAGGTAGAGTCATTGGTCAAGAAGACAAATGCAATGCTGGCATTCATTTCTAGAGGAATAGGATATAAAAGCAGGGATGTAACGTTGAGATTCTATAAGGCATTGGTCATGCCACATTGTGAGCAACTTTGGGCTTCTTATTTAAGGAAGATGTGTTGGCATTGGAAAGGGTCCAGGGAAGGTTAACAAGGATGATCCCCAGATTGAAAAGGTTTTCACACAAGGAACATTTGAAGACTCTGGGATTGTACTCACTGGAGTTTAGAAGGTAAAAGAATGGGGATGCAAAAGATAGTAAATCTGCCATGATGGAATGGCCTAATTCCACTCCTATGCCTCTGGTCACTCCGTGCCTGCTAGCTCCCCACTCCCCCCCTGAGAGCTCCCTCCTTCCTCTGCACCTGCCAACTCTCCCCTCCCTTGGCGCCCACCAGCTCACTCCTCCCCCTCCCTTGGCGCCCACCAGCTCACTCCCCCCCCCCCCCCTTGGCACCCACCAGATCCCCCTCCCTCCCTTGGTGCTTGCCCATTTCTGTGCCTGCTAGCTCCCCCCCCCGCTCCTGTCAGCTCCCCCCCTCCCTCAGCACCCACCAGCTCCCTCCCTCCATGCGTCCTACCTGAAGCAGATGGTTTTCAGAGCTCGTTCAGCCACAGCCCGAGCCTTCTCGATCTCAGTGGTGTGCAAGTGGAAAGCCATGTACTGCATCCAGACGATGGAGCTGTTGGGGGAGCTCAGGACCAGACGGTCGAAGTCATCAGCTGTTTGTGGCCGCCGGCTGGAGTCCATGAGCTGCTGTTCCACCTTTGCCAGTTCCTTCTCCGCCT
Organism: Narcine bancroftii; assembly: GCF_036971445.1. Lineage (NCBI taxonomy): Eukaryota > Metazoa > Chordata > Chondrichthyes > Torpediniformes > Narcinidae > Narcine > Narcine bancroftii. The sequence goes on along the minus strand of NC_091478.1, from coordinate 29,064,485 downwards.
CTCGCTTGCTTGCTTCCTTCTCCCTCCGGCTCAGCTTGGGCTGAAATTCAGCAGGCCCACACACAAACCTTGAGTGAAGACCATATAACATTGCAGCACAGAAACAGGCCCTTTGGCCCATCTAGTCAGTGCCAAAGTATTTATTCCTTCTCATTGACCTACTGCCAGACACAGCCTCCCATCCATGTACCTATCCAATCTTCCTTAAATGTTGAAATCGAACCCACTGAGCCTCACTCTCTCCTAAATTCTCTCTAATATTCCCCTTAAACATTTCACCTTTCACCCATGACCATGTCCTCCAGTTCTGGTCTCAGTGGAAAATGCCTGCTTGCACTTATCTTGTCTAAACCCCACATATTTTGAATACGTCTATCAAAATTCCCTTCATTCTTCTATGCTCCAGGAAATAAAGCACTAACCTAATCGGCATTTCACTATAACTCAACTAACCATATAACCATTTACGGAGCGGAAACAGGCCATGTCGGCCTTTCAAGTCCGCACCGGTTCACTGATTTTGTGAGCCCTCTTCAGGCATTGGTCCCGGTAGATCTTCATTCAATAACGATGGGTGAATTCAATGCAGGTGCGGAGCGGAAACAGGCCATGTCGGCCTTTCGAGTCCGCACCAGTTCACTGATTTTGTGCGCCCTCTTCAGGCATTGGTCCCGGTAGATCTTCATTCAATAACGATGGGTGAATTCAATGCAGGTGGACTCAGATAATAGCAAAACTATGAGCAAACAGATTGGCTGTCTGTGTACCAAAAATAGTAAAACTTGACGAAACTGGAGTTATTAAGAAAAGACAAACAATGGACAATGTCTCCAAGTTCATTAACTTAATCCATGCAGTACAAGGAAAGAAGACTCCAACAGTGGCAGTTGCTTTTGACGCAGAGAAAGCCGTTGACAGGGTAGAATGGAATTATTTATTTAAAGTACTACAGCGGTTCAACCTACCAGAGAAATAATTCTTCAAGTTTCTGCCACATCCTTGTAAATCTCCTCTGCACACTTAATCTTATTGATCATACATTCAGGTGCCTTTCTGTTTGCCTGGACGACCTCTTCTCTCCATCTGTCACGATCTCTGACCCTCTGAATTATAGTTGTTGCCTCCCTGTTCTCCTTTGGTGAAGACTCCATCTTTGAGCTGAGACCGTAGTCGATGTTGAGTTCATGATTATACAAGTGAAAAATATTGAAGTGGTTTCCCGTTGTCTTCTTCAGTTGCAAGTGTCCATACTGGATGGGTAGCCCTGGCCATTGATCAGCAGATTCATCTGCCCAGCATTTGTAGTTTTACAACCATAAATTCCAATTTGTAGAATCTGCTTATAAAAACCATTCACCACCTGCAATCCATGGCTTCACGTAACCCTGATTGGGAGGCTAAACAGTTTTATTGGTACCTTTCTTGTAGTTAGGTGACCATTTTACAGCCCAATTTTCCAGATCCTGCTGCAAGCTTCAAAAGCCTTCCTCACCATCCTCTATACCTCTGATCTTGGTGTCATCTGCAAACTTGGTGATACAATTTACCATATTTTCATCCAGGTTGTTGATATAGATGACAAAAAACAATGGAACCAGCACCAATCCTGAGGCACACCACTCATCACAGGCCTCCAGCCTTCCTTCTCACCTCAACCTCATACAGAGAGCAGGTATCTCCCAATCAAGACCTGGTCAGTTTGAACAGGTCTATTCCTAACCATTTGATGGGGACGCAGCTGTTAATGTGAGGGGTAAAGACCCTTACTGAATCTCATCCCCATCCTCTCACACCACTGTTTCTTTTCCCCATCAATAAAAGACCCCCCCCACCCCCAACCATGCTCCCCAACCGCCTCATGCTCCAATTCCGCCCCTTGCTGTAACAAAGCCGGAATCCCGGTCACTCCATCCATCTGAACTCCCACCCCCTGTACTCCAGGACAACCACAGCCACTGTCCCTTCCACTTTCCAGAGCCAATCACCCCATGCATTTTCCCCTGGTCTCCACACACTTTTCCCCTCTCCCCTCCCACTCTAAGGCCTCCATCGCACTGGTTGCACCAATGATCAAGGTGAAACTCTTCATTGTTCAGCAGCAGGGGTGCGCTATAAGTAGAGAGGATGGCTGCTTCACCACGGGGTCAATTAATAGTAGTGGAACCCTACCCTTCCCCACACTGCAGGTAGAGAGCATGGCTGCTTCAACACAGGATCTGTTACAGGAGCTAAACACCTACCCTTCCCCATGCTACAGAAAGAGCATGTCTACTTCACCTCAGGGTCAGTTATCAGCAAGTAGACCCCTACCCTTCCCCACTCTGCAGGTAGGGAGCAGAGCTGCTTCTCTGCAAGGTCAGTTACCAGCAGGCAGACCCTTCCCTCTGTACAGGTGGAGAGCAGGGCTGCTTCTCTGCAATGTCAGTTGCCTGCAGGCAGACTGCTCGCCTTCTCTCCAGCTGTCGGTGCCTCGATGAACAGCAGTTGTAAGGTGCTAGAATATTTTCTCTCACCTCAGTGGCTGAGCTCTCATCTTCCTCGCTGTCTGAGGTCATGTCCACTTGTCTCTTTGTCACCGGTACCACTGTGTTTAACGTCGCACCCCAAGCAAAATTGTTGGACAGCTGGAGCCTGGGCACCTCAGTTGCGACAGGGCTAGGCTCCTGGAGAAACAGGTGGATGTTATTGGACAGACTGTCATCAATTCAGAATGATTGCCTACATAATAGAGGGAACAGCAGCTTTACTTCAGCTCCTGGACCCCAGATCCCAGCATCAAACCCCTGGGTCCTGGACCCAGGACTCGGATTCCAGCTCCCAGCCCCTGCATCCAAACCCCCATACCCGGAGCAGAGTTACAAAGACATGACGTTAATCACAACTCAGTCCTGTGCAGAGACACTCACCTTACCAGTCTCATCCTCTTCCTCCTCCTCCCAACAGTATATCTCCAATCGAAGACCACTCTCCCCTGTTTCAGTCTTCAATTTTTTGTAGGGCAGCTAATGAGACAGCAAACATCAATGAAACAAATGTTAAAAGAAAACCTCTCAATGGAGTTCACGGCTGCACATTCGTGAAGACAGTGGGACTGGTTATAAAGTAGTTCAGGAGAAAGATTGGACTCCTGCCTTTTCTGACACAGAAGAGAACGCAGGCACAACACCTTGGAGTGGTACAGGTAGAAGGGACTCCTGGCTTTACTGATGAGGGGAGAATGCACCTTGGGGTGGTATAACAAACCTCTGCAGGAAGGATGTACCTGCCACCAGACAACACGAGGGGACAGCAGGAACCAGTGGTGGCTGGTGGCTACAGGGGTGGCCAAGGTAGTGATGGAGGCAGCGGGCTGATCCTCCTCCACTTGCCCTCTCTGAAGGGACGTTCTTTCCTTTCGTTTCTCTGCAAGGTGTCGCTGAAGTGTGGCGAATCTGTCAGCCTTTCAAAGGCCCACAAAGAAATCATTCTGCTATCTCTCTGTACATGTGGCAATAATAAATAAATCTAAACAAACCCAAATGATGGGATTCAGGATATGGGGCAAAATTCCCAGGGATTGTGCCAGATTTGAACAGAAGCAGGGAAGGTGATGGCATTAGCTGGGACTAAATAAAAAGAGGTAAATTTACCTGCTGTGTATCATTACGATCGGCTGAGATAGAGGAAATGCTGGAAATTCAGGCCAGGAAGCATCTTGCGACATAGAAGAAGTTATTCAGCCCATCGTGTCCATGTTGGACATCAAAGTATTCCCATCAATCCCATTCCCCCATATTTTTCCATGACTAAATCTCCCTCACATGCCCATCGTGTTCCTTGTTCCCCACCAGGAACCTGGACAAGGGATAATGTACACCTTTGGGAAGAGGGAGGAAACTGGAACAGCTGGAGGAGAGACTCAGCAGGAGAATTGGCAAACTCCACACAGACGGCACCAGAGGTCGGGATCAAACTAAGGCAGCAGCACTACTTGCTGCATCATCCTAATAGATTAGTAATAATGAATCAACGGCGCCTGAACATTTCAGCACCTGCTCCGCCTCAGAGTCTCCCTGCTTGCGTTTGCTGGTCTTGGTCACCTCCCCCTCTGCTTCATTCAGCTTCCGGAGTAATAAGCCAAGTGTTGCCGGGAACAAGTCTGCCTTCTTCGTGTCTCGAGGGAGAAGTGAAAGCTCCACGTGACCTGGCCATTTGTTGGTGCTTCGGAAGAAACACAAAAAAAAGTGGTAAACCACTGACTTCTCTTCCTCCCTCACAGAGCATCGTTGTCAGCCCTCTGCCACTCCCCCATCACCTTTCCCCCATCTCACTAGCGTTTACCCATCATTTGTACCCTGTGCTCCTCACCCACCCCTTCCACCGACTTGTTTGGGCATTTGCTGAACCTTTGACATCCCCGAAGAAGGGCTCAGGCCTGAAACAGCGACTGCCTCTTGCTTTTCCATGGATGTAACAGGTCAGGCTGACTTCCTCCAACACTGTGGTGTGCTGTTTCAGTTAGTTGTCTGGCACCTGCAGACTTCTGGTTTAACCCTAAACTGCTGCCAGAGGCACACCCCGTTAAATACTGCACTGCCCTGTGCCAAGCTACAAGATCCTGCACACCTTGAAGCCTCGCCAGATTAAAATAGCCACGTGAACCCTCATCGGGCAATGCAGATGATGCTGAGGAATTACTAAAATGAAACCAGAAATTATGAGCTTCAATTAATCACGGGTAGGAGGAATTATGGGGAGATGTTCCGAATCAAATTATCGAGCAGAAGCCTTTCTATTGGTAGATCGTGGGCTAATACGGTGACAGACTAGGAAGGATGAGATGACCCAGCAAGTCTGCTCTTGATGGTGCAGCATGATTCAAAGGTTCCAGCTCCAAACATTACATTGGCACTGTTCACTCTCTGTCCCTTCATTGCAGCCAAGGTATCCAGCCCTGCCCCACACTGACACCACCACCCCCCAGTAGTCACTTCTCCACCACAGTATCGCAAGCACTACACTCTCTGCTTCTGCAGCGTGGAGGGAGCACCAAGCTAAGGCAAGTTAGGGCATGAATCCTGTCCCAAGCCAAGAGGTGTCACCAGCTCTGCCCACACCCCCAGCAAGTTCCTACCTCAGCACTTTGACCGTCACCAGCTTTCCCTTTGGGATATTTTGCCAATAGAGTCTGTGATTGTTGATGGAGTACTTGGTGACATGCTGGTACTGGACAAGGCCCGTCAGGGTGGCAGAAAGGCTGAAACACAAAGAAAACAGGCTGAAGGAGATGCACTGCCCACCACTGTTCCAGAGTGCACAGCACATACTGTGAGACAGCACCTCCCTTCACACTCACAAGAGCACTTCAAACTACTGGCTGCCACCACTCAGTTGTTCAGCTTCCCCATGGGACTGGTGAGAAATGGGGAATAAATTCACACATTGCTGAAATAATAAAAGCCTGAATGGGGGTGGAGAAGCAGATGGTGAGGGAGAAGAGGGATCCAGAAAAGGGGGGGGGGGGGGGAGATGAGGAATTATGTCATAGTCACTATGGTAACACTACAAATAATAGTATTTCTTAAAAGGACAATCAGAAAATTAACTAAGAATCAAAAACACAAGGGGGAAGCAGAAGGATCCAGAAAGGGGGTGGTTAGGTGGAAGAGAGGAGTAGAAGGATCCAGAAAGTGGGGGATGGGGTTGTGTGGAAGAGAGGATCAGAGGGATCCAAGGAAGAGAAGGGAAGAGGAGCAGAGGGAACCAGGAAGGAGAAGGGAAGAAGAACAGAGGGATCCAGGAAAGGGGAAGGTGTAGGATGGAGGACCAGAGGGATCCAGGACACTGATACACAGAGACCAGCAGCTGTGAAATCGTGCAGGACAGCTCAGGTCAGACAGTGGAAAAGAGTGGTAAAATAGTGAATAATTATCACCTCTCCTGCTGTCAAAACCACTCCTATCATGGCTGTAGTAGATTCCTATGGAGAAACGAGCACAAGTGTGTGGGTGCGTGCATGTGTGTCTGTGCATAATTGCACCTCTGTGCCTGCAGGTGGTCATGTCTGCGAGCACAAGCCTGAATTAATCTGAAGCTGGATCTTAAAGTAAACCTGAACCAAAGTGGAGTATACACAAGCTTGCACACTGGTTCACAGCTGGCCCCTCACCAGACTGGCAATCTCACCTAACATAAACTCCAAGCTTCCCGATGTCCTTTACGTAACCCCTCAGGATTGTCCCCTTCCGAAGGTCCTTGATCGATGCAATCTCAGGATCTCGCACAGCAGACTTCTTCTCAGAATGAACCCTGGAGTTCATACGCACATCAGCAAGAAAGACAAATCACCCACAAGAGCAAGATGATAACTCTCGAACAGAATCAGACTTCAATGCAGGTGCACGGAAACATCACCTCGTACAGCCCCCCACCCCCCCACAAGGAGCACGCCATTCCAGTTTGGAAACACTAAGTTCTCAACTATCCAGTATTTATGTATCCAGAATTCTCATGCAACTAGCAAAAAGAATTCTATTAACAAATTTCATAAAATATCATTGAAATTAAAATTAATGGTCAAAAGACATTTTTAGTTCACTTATATTTATATCAAAGGGCTGTGCAGTTAAAGGCCAGTGAAGCAGTGACATCCTCTCTGCAGATCTCCAACTTCATCGTTTATTTTTATTGCACTTCTTTTAATAGGTTTAATAAAATATAGAATTGGGCTGTAAAACATTGTGGGGTAAATGGGTAAAGAGGTAACACATAATTCAGCAATTTATTTAAAGGTTTACACAAAGAATACCAAGATGTGGTCATTTCTTTTTCAGCTATACTTCCCCACGACTGCCGAGAGTAAAGTCTAATCACTGTTCCTTCATTGTCACTAGGTCTAAACCCTGGATCTCTCTCTCTCCCTCCCTCCCCAGCAGTACCGTGGGAGCACCTTCACCAGGACTGCAGTGGTTCAAAGCCACCTCATCCCCTCACATCTGCTGTGTTGTCGAAATGACGTTGGAGCGCTGCAAGAATCCTTCATGAAGGTGACAAGAACCAAGGAGGACTCAACAGGTGGAGTTCTATTCTAGAAATAGCCAACTCTCTGACTCTCGGGGAGGGATTTTCAGGATATATGGAGAGAGGATGTGGAGGGAAATAAAACTGGAAAACCTCATAAGGAATTTGGGAGAGGGGTGTGGTTGGGCAATCAGGATAGCTTAAGAGGAAGCAAGATATACATGAGAAGCAAAGAGACAGAGGACCAAATTGTTGGAATGAATTGGTGAAATTATCAGCTCATGTGTAGCCTCTCAACCGGCAGGGAACAGATGGATGGAATGGCCTGGTGCTCTATATTTTGCTCAGTTCCAATTCTTCACACTGCTATCATCAGGAAGGAGGTACAGGAACCTGAACACCCAGCAGTACAAAAACAGTTTCTTCCCCTCTGCCTCCTGAACCACAGACACTATCTCACTTTTCTTCTTTTGCACTAATTTATTTACTTTTTAAAAAAAAGTGTATTTTTGGAAATGTAATTTACACAATTTTTGGTCCCGTTGGTCCCTCACTCACCACTGCGGCAGCAAAAACAACAAACCATGACGATAAACTTGATTCTGAAGCATGCATCAGTGAAAACGCGACATATTTGTGGGATTTTCAGATTGTGAAATCAGCAAGAACTTGGTGAGATAATTTTGGGGTTACCACGATTGGTTTCAACAGTACAGGAGCAAAACTGGTGCTGGTAGGTATGGAGAACAGGATATTGCTGGCTTTGGAGAGAGAGTCAACAAGGGAATCATAGCAGACATGCAAGGAAGGAAATGTTAATTCAACAAGTGTCTTTAACAAGGCACAACAGATCAACAAAATTCGGAGGTGTGAAACCAAGCATTTAACATCATGTGGAGATATCAGGACAAAGAGGGAGGTGTGTAAGGACCTGCTTAAAAGGTGGATTAAGATACAGCAATTTGAGGAATATTAGGGGGAAGATTAATCTCTGGAGATTAAAGGGAAAGGGTATGGATGGAAGGCAGAGAGGGAGGGATGGGGTTGGGAGAGATACTCACCTGGAATTCCTTAGAGAAACTCGGAATTGATTCTTATCCTTAGAAATTACACAACACCTAGAGAGGTAGAGAATAGAGAACCAATGAGGCACATGCATGGAATAGGGAAATTCAGCCTCAGCTGAGAAACGCTTCTGATGATAAAGGACGGAGGAGAGGACACATAAAACCTCATTCTTACCTCGGTCATCAGGTGCCTTCCTCACTGCCACCATCCTGTCCCACTTTTACTCCTATTAGGACATAGGAAACAGGCAGGTAGGTACCTGCCCACCCTGGCCTGTCATTCAATGACAGATCTTTTGTCGTGTCACTTTCCTCGCATCTGGGTTCAGTTCATATCAAAAAATATCTCACTCTCTGTGTGGAAATATGCTCACCGACTGACCCTCCACAACATCTGGGTGGAGACTTTCACATATCATTACCTTCTTGAAAAAATGCCGTCTCACCTCAGACGTGAACAACTGACCCCTTTGAGACTGATCCCTGGATCGTGACACCTCAGCCAGAGGTTTTTGCAGCAGCTCTGTCAAGCACTTGAATGATGTGTTTCCCCCCCACCACTGGACAGCAACTCCAGTGTGTAACAGCCACAAAATCACTGTACCTGCCCAGCTTGCTCCAAACCCACCATCTCCAGCAACAAACACCAGGCACATGGAAACACCACATGCAGGTTCCCCTTCAAATCATAGTCCTTCATCCTCACTGGGTATAAATCCTAGACCTCACTCCCCACCACCTTCTCGGGGACAGTTAGGGATGGACAATAAATGTTGATCCCCACTTTTGTTCCCTCTTGTTACTCTTCCAGCTCCCTGCCGAACATCCCTCCTCAACTACCCCATAGTTCTCGTCCTCCTCTCACCAACGAGCTTTACAACCAGTTAAGAAACCAGACAGCATTGATATCAACTGGCAGGAGACAGAATGGTAGAACTCACTCCAGTTCAATGAGGGAAAACCCAGTGGTTCGGCCTCACAGGCGTCTGTGGCAACTAATTCCAGATTCACACCAGTGAGAAGTAGAAATTCTGCCTGGCCCACAGGAAAAAGAACTTCAGGGTTGCATGTGATGTCATGCATGTTCTCTGACAATAAACTTAAACTCTGGCTGAAGAAATCTCCTCATATTTGTTCCAAAGGGACATCTGAGGCACTGGTCCTGGACCCTCCCACTATTCCAGCTTCACTGATGTAATAGCCAGAGTCTGTACAAAGGGACACTGAGTCCGGAAGCCCTGGCTCGAGAAGGCTCTGCCCTCTGAACCACATCATCATTTAGAAGTCTGCTGCCACTCACAGCTGACGGGAGCAGAGTGTGTGCCAGACTGCAACAGGCTCCTTGCCTCCAATACCTACCTGACGAGGTTTCCCTGGATGAAACCTTCCAGCGGTGACTCCCTATATGAGTCTTCCAGGTCACACAGCCCTGCTTGGCCTGTCTCTCCGAGGGGCAGGCCAACAACCATCCCGACGCCTGGAATAACCTTTTTGATGGCGCCCAAAGTCACAGAACCTTCATCCAGTGAGTACAGACCTGGAAGATAGTTTCAGGGAATCAGTAACTCAATGAAGTGCGCTCAGAGCAGGGCAGAGCCAGGGCCCAAAGATGCACCAGAGGTGTTACCATGGCTGGTCTGCAGGCTGTCTTCTGTGAGTGTTCAGCTCTTTCACTCTCCCCCCGAGCCCCATGACTTGCTGCCTCCACTAGCTCTGTCTTTCTCTCTCCTGTTCAGGACTATAACCATAGAACATTACAGACCCCTTCGGCCCATCCAGTCAGTGCTGAATCACTTTTTTTGCATAGTCGCACTGACCTACACCCAGTCTATAGCCTTCCATACCTCTCCTATCCATGTACCTGTCAAAATTCTTTATTGTTAAAATTGAGCCCACATCCACCACTTCAGCTGGCAGCTCATTCCACACTCCCACCACTCTCTGTGTGAAGAAGTTACCCCTCATGTTCACCCGAAACTTTTCCCCTTTCACCCTTTAACCCATATTCTCTGGTTTGTATCTCACCCAACCTTAGTGGAAAAAGTCTATCGACATTTACTCTGTCTATCCCCCTCATAATTTTAAATACTTCCATCAAATCTCCCCTCATTCTTCTACACACCAGGGAATAGAGTCCTAACCTATTTAACCTTTCCCTGGAACTCAATTCCTGAAGTCTGAGTAACATCCTAGTAAATCTTCTCTGCATTCTTTCTATCTTATTGATCTTTCCTGTAGTTAGCTGATCAAAACTATACACAGTTCTCTAAATTTGGCCTCACCAATGTCTTATACTTTACCATATCGCACCAATGCCTATACTCAATATTGTTTGTTCCACGTCCTCTGATTCTCAGAGACTCCCGATTCCAAACCCTTCCAAAGGTCACCGCTGCCCAACAATGATGGCCCATCCCAACCGACACATTCCCACTCATGTACACCCTCTCCAATCCTACACACCTCACCTCGTTCATGCCTACAGTCTAAACATGGGATCTTGGGTTGTGAGCACTGTAATGAATAAAATCAAGGCAAGGCCATTAAAATGACGTCAACACCATCCACCTCGAGCTCCGCCTCACCTGTCAGTGACAGACAGAGGCGTGTCCCTGCCTTATCTGGGCCGATCACTGTTGCTGTCAATGCTTCACCGGGCTGGAACATTCTCTCTGGATATTTCATGCACTGAAATTGAGGGAAAGGAAGAACACCTGTTAGAACAAGTTTACAATTTAAACAACCCTCATTTAGACGGACCCAGAATGCATCCATAGAAAAGAGCAGAAATACTTGAAAAAGATAAAAGTGCAGGACTACAGGTGAAGAAAAAGGGGGTGCAAACTCCTCACAATTCTCATCTAGCAGCATCTTCCTGAAGCATGGCATCTAAACCCTGGCGTTAGGGTCCATCCACAAACCACAGGCAACACAACCCAACCTTTCCCAATCTACCACCTAGCCCTGTGATACTGGCACTAGTGCACCACACACCCTGGCACTAGTAACATCATTAAAACTAACACACAGACGGTCATTTTCCAGAGATAAGGAAGCTCAGCTGCTGGTCATTTGCTCAGGTTTTCTGCACCCACCCCCCCCACTCCTTTTGGATCAGCAACTCAGGATGACTCTGGGATTGCTAAAGGGAACAGGGCAAGGAGAACCACCACTTGTCTAGGCATCACCGCTGAACATGTTACAGTATTAGGATGGAAGGGTAATGGGAGATTCTGCATGCATGGATATCACATGCTTTGTGTAACTATGGGAATCTGAAATACAGTGCTCAAACCACTGGGTAGAACAGGCAGCATCTGTGATAAGGGGAACAGAGGTGTGGCTTCAGGTCACCGACCCTCCATTAGCACCTTGCTGGGATGGGGGCCCTTTCTCACCTTGCCGGGACAGGGACCCTTCTTCACCAACTTGGGACTGGGGTGGGGGGTCACCCTGCCAGGATGGAGAGATGTCTCTCTCCCCCTGCCAGGACACGGGGTGGGAGGTCATTCTGTAGGGTTGCGGGCTCCCCTCTGCCGGGACACAAGGTGGATGCGGCTGTCTCTCGCCCTGCTAGGAGAGGGGGTCACACTGTCAGGACGTGGACCATCTCTCCCCCAGCTGGGATATGGGTCACCCTACTGGGACGGGGGTCCTCTCTCACCCGGAGATCGTTAGTAATAATCAGTGATACTTAGATAGTGGAGGGTAGAGCAGCTGGGAGTCCTGACAGCCAGGAACTCCTGAAGCATCACTGGTCATGCTTGTGACTCTCCACAATGTGAAGCATCGCATGAGAGATTGGACCTCACAACCCTGTTACATTCCTGATTCCACTTGGTGGTGCAGACACTGTTGTAATGTACAAAATGCAGCAGCAACTTTAGAACCACAGAACACTACTGAACAAACAGGTCTTACAGCCAATCTAGTCTGTGCTGAACTATTATTCTCCCTAGCCTTTGACCTGTACCTCCATATCCCTTCCATCCATGTACCTATCCAAATTTCTCTTCAATGTTGAAATTGAATCAAATTTATTCTCCTCTCTCACACAGTAGTGCAACAATTACTGTATATATTGCGGTATAGGACAACCCGGGAATTTCCACCTAAAATGTAGGTTTTGAGCGATACTTGTTTTATAAGATGACCCCCCCACCCAACAAAAAAACCTGACACTTGCTGCTGACCAATGGATGCAAATCATAATCTAATATATATTTGTGCATGTATATCTGTTTGGCTGTTCTGTTCTCCATGCAAATCAATATGGAACACTCTAGAAATGTTCAAGGAAGTTCAGAAGGGGTAACATTTGATGCTGAATGTCATGACCACATTGAATTTAAGGTCATATGAAGTTCAAATTTTTTTTTGACCAGCTTGCTCTGACTTGCATTACTGCTTATTATAACAAGTATTTACTAGTATTACTGTTCACTGTAATTGTGGTAACATTTGATGCTGAATGTTATGACCACATTGAATTTAACCTTTAAGGTCATATGAAGTTCAAAAGTTCAAAATAAAAATTGAACTTGCACCAGGGACATCTCAATTAGTTACAGGGCTGTGCATCAATGTACATTCAGAATAAAAACAAGTGGCCAAACCCAGTTCAATATGGGCCCCAAAAAGCAAAGCAACATTGGCAGAAGCTCTTCACAAGCCCGTAGATTTAGACAAAGAAGAAAGCGAGAGACAACAGAGAAACATCTGTCTCACCTCACTGTTGATGCTTCCAGACATGCAAGGAGCAGGCAGCGGGAAATAGAACACCAGCGATACGCCTGCCTCAGTGGTCAGGTCTTCAGACAAACAAGGAGCAGGCAGCAGGAAACTGAGGAACACCAAGCCTGCCAGGCCGCCAGGCATTCCATGAGCAGACAACAAGAGTCTGCTAAGGAAGGACAAGCAAGACTTCAAGCAAAGCGAACAAATGCCACCAGCCGAAGTCAACAACTGAGTGTTTCATTTCCTGGGGAACACTGGGTATCCTGCTGGTATTTTAATAAAATTTAAACCTTTAAATAACCTTTATGTTAGTTGGATGTTTTAAAATAAACCATTGTCAACTCCTGTAACAGGCCGTTAAAAGCCTGGATGGAGCTAACAGCAGTCGGACTGGGTGGACGGACCCCGTGGAGGAGCGCTGAGACTTCCTATATAACTAACGGGATGTGCGCAAGATTGTGTCGGAGCTGGCAGGAAGATGGCGGTGGTGTTGCAACTTTGTGGTCAAGATAAGATTTTAGACCTGGTGTATAGGATGGCCCCCATTAAAAGGTGAAATTTTTAAGTTTTGACGATCAACCTATACAACGGCATATATGGTATCTGTTTCAGCAACACTGATCAAGAGGCATATACCAACTCTTCTATCCCTCCAACTTTTGCCAAGGGTTCTTTTGAGTGGGAGGGAGTTGAGGCCTTTAACATCTTGACCAAACAAAGCTACTCCTCCTCCCTTGCTCTGTGGTGAAGCATCAGCCAGGAGAGTGAACTGTGTCCGTGTGGAGAGGGCCTCAAGATGATGGAACACACCCTTTCTGTGGTACTCTATGTACTGGCAGACACTCACCTTGCGATTGAGGGATAACAGCAGCAGCTCTACATTCCCGTGGACATCATGGGTCACTTCTACATTCAGACATTGCTTGGGGCTGTAGTACTGGGAACAGGAGAGAGAATAAACCATTGAGTGTGCAGTATGCACATTGGTGGGAAGCAACCAGCAGAGCAGGATACACACGCTGTAGATAGGGTGAGTCAACAAACGAGTGGAGTAGTCACCAGACCTTGGAAGGAGACCAGACTTGCCCAGGGAGAAGGTGGGGTGTCGGACCATGCTGGGATCAAACCAAGTGATTTGTTATCATCTGCAACCGGAAAAACTCAAGCAGAGGTTGAATGGGACAGCTTCCCTGTGTGGCCTTCCTGCCTCTGGTGGCTCAGCACCCAGTAAGAAACGATTCCTGTCCCCGAGCACTCTACCACCCAATGACCTCATCTTGGAACAACCCCAACATCTAAAAATGGCCATAGCTGTCACACTGTCACTAGGAACATAACAGGTGCCCACTTACAGCTACACCATTATCTAGATCAAACAGAGAAGTGGGCCAAGGAATGGCAGATGCAATTTAACTCTAATAAGTGTGGAGTTTGGGAAGATAACTAGGGTAGATCTTACACAGTGAATGGCAGGGCCCTGGAGACTGTTGATGAAGGGACTTTGAGTTCTCTGAAAGAGGGGACACAGGTAGACAGGGGAGCAAAGGTGTTTGGCATGCCTGCTTTCACTGCTTGGGCATGGAGTACAGGAGCTGGAATGCCACACAAGACATTGGTGATTCTGCACTTGGGAGTACTGTGCCCAATTTTGATCGCCCAGCTATAGGAAGGACGTCATTGAGATGGAAAGGGCACAGAAAATATTCACGAGGATGTTAGCAGGACTGAAGGGCTTGGGTTATAAGGAGAGACCCTTTTCCTTATAGTATAGGAGGCAGAGTGTGACCTTAGAGATTTATAAAAAGTAAAAACACAGAAAAACTGAAGGAACTCAACAAGTCTTGTAGCGTCCATAAGATACATAACAGATGTTTTGGGCCTGAGTCCTATCTTGTTTACTACAATCACAACATCAGCAGACCTTCATGTTTCACTCCAGAGTTATAAAATCACGAGGGGCAGATAACATGGATTAGCAGTTTTTTCCCCAGGGTAGGGGAATCTAACGTTAGAGGGCACAGGTTCGAGGGGAGCGGGGAATGGTTTCAAAGGTACCTGAGGGGCAAGTTTGTCCAGCAGAGGCTGATGGGCAGTGTGGAAGGAGCAGCCAGGAGAAGTGATAGAGAGAGGAACAATTACAACATTTAACTAAAATGTAGGCAGGAATGTGTATAGAAAATTTTTTGATGGTGATGAGACTATCGCAGGCAAATGGGACAAGCTCAAGTATGCATGGACAAGATGGGCCGCAAGGCCAGTTTCCATACTGTGTAACTCCATCTAACTGAAGTCAGAGGGACAGCAGAGAGTTCAGTCACTTCCCAAAACCACCCCCCCCCCCCCCCCCCCCGTCAGACCCCAATCACACAAGACCCAGCGGTCAGCACCTTGTGCACGTAGCAGGTCAGCTCTTGCCCCGGCTTGAAGGCCTGTAGCCTGTCCACCAGCTCCTCGCTCTGGCATACATCTTTCTCCAATAGTTTGCTGGATGAAAAAGGAGAGTTAATGCAGGGTCTGGGAGAAGGCAGGGCGTCTCTCACTCCAAGCCTAAGTTTGGGCTCCAAGCTCAAGCAATCCCTCTGGGGACACCTTTCACTGCTTTGTTGACTTCAGAAAAAGTCCCACTGTTTGATTAATTTACTCTCTCTGAACCTCCCAAAAGGTGCACCCTAGCCTGGTAACCCTAGAATGAGCCACAGCAACAAATTCAGCTGTGCGACCCACCAGAACCAAGCCTAATCTCAACTGGATCCAGCAACTGCAATGAGCAAAGCAAATCCTGTTCCTGGTACCTGATGATTCAAAGGGCTCAGATCCTTGATTGATGATCTACAGTGCTAATTTAGGCTTTTTTAAAATGACACACAGACGAGAAAACACACAACCAGGAGTCTCCATTGGCTGTCGTTAGTGCTCCGCACTGATGACCTTTCTCACTACCCTTCCACTCCATTCTTCCTCATCTGTTTATCCGATTTTCCCTTTAACTCTGCACTCCCTTTCTTCTTTCTTATCTTCTCATTATGGAGGAGGAGGAAACTGGTCTATTGTGTTTATCTGCAGAGCAATCCCACCAGTTCCCTGCTCCAATATCCATCAACTCCTTTCCATTCTCCCACCACACAATGGCTATACGCAGTGGCTAATTAACCTACCAGCCAGCCCATCTGTGGGAAGAACCACAGTATGCAGAAGAAACCCAGCAATCACAGGGAGGACTTTCAAACACCACACATCCTCAACCACACCCACATTATCACTGCTCCCTTCAGAACTCCCCAGAATGTCCCCTTTGGGATTCCCAGGTGCCCACTGTATGCTGATGGGTTCTATTCTGACCTGTTCCAGCTAAGTTCCAATAAAGGTAAAATCTCAGGATTATCTCTGCCATTATTACCAGAGCTATTTCCAGTCCCTTTTAGCCCTCCTGATTTCAAATTTTAGCGTGCTCCTGTTTTCATTTCAGATTTTCAACATCTGCAATTTTCCAGCCAGTTTAATCTTTTACTTTATCCCACCTGTGTTTTTAATCTTTGTCCTACTACCAACAGTTTCACATTCTTGTTGTATTGCTAGGTCATTGTCTTGCACAGCTGGGACACTGTACCTCATTGCTCAAGAGAATGTCATGCCTCACCTTGGTCTCAGAGTCAACACCGGCGTAGTCCAAAGGGAATGCAAGTGAGTGATCGGCGGTAATCTGGCATGACAGGGGGACAAACATGTGCATATATTAGTCAGACACCAAAAACAATGGGAAACTTACCCTGTACATCAGAGGTCAAAATATTCATGCACTGGAATGCCTACCTCCGTTCATCATGCCCGTCACTCAATACAGGGTCAGTATATGCAGACATTCATAGTCCTGCATTTGGTTACCTCACCCTGGGTGCAGCACTGAGGGCATTTTTCAAACACAGCAAACTCTAGAGAGTGTTCGAGATGGGCTGCTCAAGGTGAGCGCCAGAATATGGACATTGAAAAATATTGCTCACAAGAGCTTCCTGCGCAGTACTGATGGAACACTGCACTGCCAGGAAATGTTATCAAACTTTTCCCTTTCTTGTCTCTGCCCATAAAGGATGATGGTGGCATGGAAGAATTGAGTTGCTCTGGCCAACAATCGCGAGAGCAGGTTATTGATGAAGGAGACCGACACAACTGACCCAGAGCCTGGGTCAGTCACAGTTCATTCACACCCCACTATGGCCCATCACCACTAATTAATACACAGGGACAAGAAACACTGTTTAAATAGTGTGGGCCGTATCATGAGCCTACATCATGAAGAATCACAGAGAGCTAGCTCACTCCATCTGCAGTGGCATACTGATATAGTTAACGCTACTGGAGCCTCTAGCTGCTGCCCATTCCTACAGCAATGCAGTCAGCTGAAGTTCCAACCCACAAACATACCACCTGCCAGCAGCCACCTACTTGTGGGACTTCACTTCCTTGCCTCTGATGACCTTTGCAGTCACGGTATTGCCGACTTTGTGGCTAGATGTTGGAACCATTCCACTGGAGACCTGGTCAAGGATCTCCGAGGCATGAACAAATCCGGTCACCCTGCCTGGCAACGCGATAAGTAGGCAGGTGGGCCGCACTGACTTCACTCTCCCACTGAGGACATCGCCAAAGCATAGGGTATGTTGGACCTCGGACATGGCCTCATCCTCTGGAGGTTCATGGACTCTGTTTGATCTGCAGCGCACACCGAGTCTCCTACAGGACAGTGGGATCCCTTGGTGCGTCTTTGTGGTGGCCTGAAGGTTCACAGCCACCGTCTGCCCTTCGGAGAGCTTTTCTGAGTCGAAGTGGAAGGTGTCATTGAGGTGAGAGGTGAGGGGAATGAAGGTGAGCTGTGAGGAGCTGGGCAGCCATCCCACAGCAACATCAGACGTCACAAACTGCACTACAGCCGATTGCTGCAAATACCTTTTCAGCTGCACCTGGAGATGGACATTATTGATTAATTGCAGGTTGCTAGCACAAAAAACTCAAAGCCCACCAGACCTCCACTGCCTCTTTGAACCAAGGCAAGTGTTAGTGTTAGACATATAGCATGCTAACAGGCCCTTTCCGCCCACGAGTCTGTGCCACCCACTTACATCCAATTTACCTGCACCCCTGGTATGTTTTGAAAGGTGGGAGGAAACCCACACAGATGTGGGGAGAATGTACAATTCCTTACAGACAGCGCTGGATTCAAATCTGAGTCAATGGCGCTGTAACAGTGTTGGGCTAGCAATTGCGCTCAAGCCTCCTTGTGATTCTTAATTGTCTAGAGCACTCATTCTCAACCTTCTTTCAGCTATGGCCCTCCTAGAACTCTACTCAAAGTTTATGGGCCCCCTTCCCTGTGAAGCAGTCAGGTTTTGGTTTCTTCTGTATTTCTATTGATTACATAAAAAATATTTATGTTACACGAGATGAAAACAAGGCTTTTACTTAAATGTGTTGTGGCCCCCAGGAACTGGGGTGGGGGGAGGGGTAGATCTAGGTCATGAGTAGAGAATGTTTGGCGTAGAGGGCAGAGGTTATGTCACAGAGGATTATGGTAACCTTAACACAGAAATGAGAGACCTCATCTCATCTGGGAACCTGGTCTTTATTGTGTATGGTTTACATTCCTTGCTCTGGTAATCCATCTTTGGCCTCATTGAGCTCTCGACCAGCTAGAGTCCCTTCCTCAACTAATCCTCTGGCATTAATTCAGCATGCCAACCCTTGCTGGGAGAGCAGGCTGACAACCTTCACCCAGGTGTATGGTTTAGAGGTTGAGGAGTAGCTGCAGCCTGAACCATTTCGCGAGGAGACAGGCAGAGGCTTTGCAGACCACCACACTTCCATACCTTCTCGACCCCTGCATTCTGCAGTTCTGGACGGACAGAAACGTGTACAGTTGAGGAGAGGAGATCAACAAACAACACAACTCCGACCAACTGCTGGCCAGGGTTAACGCCACCCTCTGAGAAAGGAACAAAGGAAACAATCAGGCGACATGGGCAAATATAGAGATTAACCTACAATCCCGGCACATTTTGAACGGTGGGAGGAAACCAGAACACCTAAAGGAAACCCATGCAGACATGGGGAGAACATACAAACTCATTACAAACAGCACTGGATTTGAACCCCAGTCTCTGTAGTTATAACACCATTGTGCTAACTGTGCCAACCTGTCAAAATAAGGCTGTTGGTGGGGGGGGGGGGGTTGTCATAGTAACAACTCAAATTCTGGAGTGAGGATTGAACCCACAACCTTGTGGCACAGAGACGAGATGTGTGCTGTTCCAGCCCCCCTTCACCAGAAATGTCAACAGACCAAATGTGAACGCACCTCCTTGGTGATAACAACTGGCTGTTATGTTCAGCCCAGCAACTTCCTTGCCTGTGAAATACACCGTCCCATCCGTCTTGACCGTGTCCACGGTGAGCTCCAGCCTTTGTCCGATGACCAGGTGGCTCAGATTGGCAACCACTGCAGAATCTGAAATGGCATTAAAGGGGTGAGCCTGTTACAAACCCCCAACATGCCATTCTCTGCCCATCCCCATTCAAACCTGTCAATTAGATTCCAGCCTGTAACCCTCTCCCTGAGAGGGTCTTAACAAAGGGGTTTTGTGTGCCGGATGCAGTGACTGCTGGTGCCACCAACGACATCAGAGAAAAACATCACCCATGGACATGGGGTGCACATCAGATGGTCCCAACAGAGGTAGTGACAGGAGGTACAACAACAATCTCACAGAATAGCACTTGCATGTGAATTGAAGGGAATAGGATCTTCCTGCAGGTATATTAATGGTACAAGTTGAGTACCCCTTATCCAAAATATATGGGACCAGAAGTGTTTCAGATTTTGGAATAATGTGTTTAGGGTAACTAAGCAATGCAGTAGTGTCAACAGAATACCTGTATCAGCTGTTAAACAACAACAACAAACAACGGCAGACTTTTGGTCTCCAACTACAATGCTGTGTTTTGATCAAAAGGTTTCAGTACACTGCATTTTATTGATTTCACATGAAAATAATGTTTTGTACTTAAAAAAAAACCGATCTCTGCTTACTTTTACCTTTACAAAAGAAGATAAATGCAGCACCAAATACTAGAAATTCTGCTGGATAGATTTTTAAAATGTTTCCTCCAGAGTCATCTCAATTACCCCTTTTCCACTGGCATCCCAGTTAATTGGCTGTGCAGTGTCCCAGGATTATAGGAAGCCCTTTATGCCGTTTCTACTAGGCCACCCTTAACTGGGATATTAATTGCTTTTCCACTGAACACACTCATCCCCGGGGATCGGAGTGTTCAACCTTCAACTGGAAATGGGTGGCTTTCTGCTGTCCCTTTTCCACTGGTTTTATCAGCACGCCGGGGATAGGAGTAAGGGTGGAGGTGGTTAATCCCGGCGTGAAATGACGTCACTTGACGCCAGCATTCGGACAATGTTCCTTTTCCACTGGATTCTGTCCCAGAAAATTCCCAGTTAATTCTTGGGGCAGGGTGCCAGTGGAAAAGGGGATAGTGAGTAAAGCTCATAGGTCTGGCAGTAACAATGGGTGGTAACCACAGAGCTTCAGAGCTCCACATGGGCAAGTGAGTTCAGGTGTGGAATTTTCCACTTGTGGCATCCTGTCTGCACTCCAAAAGTTCCAGATTTTGGAGCATTTTGGATTTTTGGATAAGGGGTACTTGACCTGTATTTAGAAATGCAAAAATTGCATTTTAAATAGATTTATTTCCATGGCACGATTATTTACTGGATTCTGACATTACCCCTCTGGTCCATGAAGGACCTCACGAAATCCAGCTCATTCAAGTACTGGGTCAAGAGGGCAAGGCTCTCCCGGGCAGCATCCCCAGATCCACATTCCGACACTTTCAGAGTCAAAAGTGCACGCCTCTTCTCCTCATCCACGTTTGTTACCATGGCAACCACCGTCTGTCCCACCACGAAATGGTCTGCTGTGTCGGTTACAAACTTATCAGACATAGCCTAAGGAAACAGAAATATTAACTTCCTGAATTACCATTCCAGGGCACAAGTTGTTCCCTCACCTTGAACATCCCCATTTAAATTCCAGTCTGGTCATCTTAATTCCAATCATAAATCCCCAGATTCTTCCATCATTAAATTCACCACAGAATATCTGTTATTCCATCTTGAAGTTTCCTGCACTGGCTAAACTCAGTCTGCAACTCCTAAACATTTGTTATTTTGTCTACATTTCTCTGAATTATGATCAGAATGCCACCTAAAACATGTTTATTTTACCTAGAGATACAGCACAGGGTGACACAGTTAGCATGTTATTAAAATGCCAGCAACCTGGGCTCGAATCCCAGGTCTGCGAGGGTTTTTCCCGTGAGCTCTGATTGCCTCCCACCCTTCAAAACGTACCAGTTTGTAGGTCAATTGGGTTTAATTGGGCAGGATAGGCTCGTAGGACAAAAGGACCTGTTACTGTGCAGTGTCTAAAATTTAAAAAAATTAAATGCAGCAGGTTCGAATACACCAATTGACCTGCAAAACTTGTACATTTTGAAGGGTGGGAGGAAACCAGAGCACCAGGAGAAAACCCACATGGTCTCAGAGAGAACAAAAACTCCTTACAGATAGCATCAGATTCAAACTCGGCTTGCTAGCACTGTAAATGCTATGCTAACCACGTGGATCCAATTTTCCATTCTTTTGAACTATTGTTTATGAAATTGGAATTTATCACCAATCCCAGTTTGATGCTCGTATGGGACATGTAACATTAGACATGACTCCAGAGTGGGCATTAGATTTCCTTCACCAAGGTTCCTCTGCAATCCAGATGGGCTTCTACCTATACCTTCAGGACCATCTCCACTGAGTCCAAACCTGTATTCCTAGCTTTTACCCTTTAATATTCACCAGATGCAAATTCCCAGATTCACCATGACAGCAGGAGCACAGTAACACAATTTCTGCACCACCTTCCCCTGGTCCTGCATCATCCAAGCTGTTCGGTGTCCCCTTTGGAGGCCACTAGCAAACACTAGAATTTTAATGGACTTTTAAAATTTTTAGACATACAACACCGTAACAGGCCCTTCCGGCCCATGATCCCCTGCCACCTAATTACACCCAATTAACCAACAACCTCCAGTTGAAGGGTGGGAGGAAACCAGAGCTCCCATACATGGGAAGAATGTACAAACAGCGCGGGATTCGAGCATGGGTCGCTGGCGCTGTAACAGCATTGTGCTAACTGCTACACTAACTGTGCCGAATAAGCAGCGAGACTGGCTGTGCGCTGTAACAGGACATCAGACTCACCGCTTTGGGAGCCAAGCCGACCAACCCGTGTGCAAATTCCACAAACACTCCATATGGCATGACACTCTTCACCATTCCTGGCATGACCATCCCCACCTAGAAGAGAGAGGCAAGTAGTCACCACTTGGCTGGGTACCCCCCCAGCCCAAGCCTCATTGCCCAAGGAGGGATGCAGGTGCTTAGAGATGGAGGTCCTTGCACCCTGGGTTGAGGATGGGGTACAGAAAGTGGTGAATTGGCGTACGTGCACGCACATGCACACACACTCCTTGTACTTGCATGTAACAAACCCCAGGCTTTCCAGAGGAAAAATGCCAAAAGGCCCTTTAGTCTAGATTGAATGCCCTGAATGTGGACCAGCCCCAAGGTTGGTTGTTGGACTGAGAATTGTGAATCTACAGAATTAAGCTGCATCTATACAGGTCATTCAGCCCATCAGGTCCATGCTAGAACAACCCCATCTGTTCCTTCTCCTCGTTTCCTGGAACCCTGCATTAATTCCTTTGGCAAATGCCTAATGTAAAGGCAATTTACAGCAGCCATCTAAACCTCTTTCCTTCCTTCTCCTGTGAGGGAGTCATCTTCCTCAGCCCCTTTTCCCTCTTCCCCTATCTCGTCCACTCCTTTCCTCCCTCCTGTGTCCACCCATCACCTTCTCGCCTGTGTCCCTCCCCCTTCCCCTCACTCCCACATCAGCTTACCTGGAGCTCTGTAAAATCCTTCGCCACTGGTCCTTGCCTGAGGAAAGCCAGCAATGCTGGTTTCCTGCACAGAATCTAAGGCAGGAGTTAAGGAGAGCAAAGAGGTGCAGCCTTGTATGGGACTGAGTAAATCCAGTCTGCGGCTCGCGGGACTGGATTTTTGAACCAGCTCAACATTGGCTATGTCACGGAAGCCAGGTAATCAACAAACCAGTCTGATGAAAATGACCAGCAAAAGGCAATGAAGTTAGATTTTCAAAAAATTGTTGACAAATAATGATTGGCAATACCATTCTATAGGACTTGAGCCGGATGGTCAATGAGAAGTGAAACCTCGGAAGCATTCAGCACGTGTGGGCTTGGGGAGCAGGGAAGGATACAATCTGGTTGGACGCTTGGCTCCAACACACAACTCCAGGAACAATGTCATCCACTCGAAGTGTCTCCGCCAAAAGCTGACAGCTGCTCACATGGTCCGAGAGATGAGTTGTGGGCAGGAAGGCAGTCACTTGCTCAGGTAGGATGGCGACCTGCAATCCAGTCTTTGTCTTCGCCAATACTCTCACATCAACTATCTGAGAGGTGCATTACAAAGAGAAACACATCACCAGCACCACAAACCTCAATAGGCCTGTCAGCTCATTCAGCATTCTATTAAAATTGTGGCTTATCTAATATTGTAGGCCCAATCTCAGTCTACAATGAGATGGAGTACAGGAAGGAGACAAAGAGTCTGGGAACATGGAGTCAGGACATCAATCCCTCCCTGAATGTCAGAAAACCAAGGAGCTGGTCATTGCCTTTTGGAAATGGAGAGCAGCAAACATTCCTGTTATTATCAGTGGAGATGGTGGACAGTTTGAAATTTTCAGGACACATCCCGAACAATCTGTCCTGGTCCAATCAGATCAATATTGCAGCCTAGAGAGAGCACCAAGGCCGATATTTTCTCAGAATCCCGAGCAAATTCAGCACCATTCCCAAGGTCTTTTATCAACTTTTACAGGCACCCCATAAAAAGCATTCTGTCCAGATACATCACAGTGTGGGACTGCTCTATAATTTCAGAACCTTAATTTGAGGACCAACTTTATCCCTTGCTTTAATTGTATTGAAACATACTCAGCACTGAGGACATGTCAAAGTGATACATTGCCTGGAAATGTTGAGGCCTCATTTCCCCTACCTTCCCAGTTGGGTACCCAGCTTCATCACTTTCCACAGGAATATCAGATCCTCTTCCTGGTTTCCGTCCAATGGCATGTCTGTGCATTCTAAGAGACAGCAACATCTTCTCCTGGGCTGGGTCACATTTCAGGATGTTGACCTTCAGGACCTGGGGAGGATGGGAACAAAAGGTTACTAGAAGACACCAAAATGCAAACATGAAGGAGCGTGGCTCACGCTGGGAATATAGCTTGCTCCCGTGTGGAGTCTTCCCTCACCTGACCCATGTAGAAGGCCTCTTCGAGGCTGGGTAAGGCTTGGTCACTCAGTTCATGCAGCGGCACCAGCCCTCGCACGTCACCGTAGAAGCGGATGATGCAGCCGAATGGCCTTATACACACAACGTAACCGTGCGCCACCTCCCCGGGCACACCCTCCTCGTAACGTGTGATAATACGGAGCTTTGACCTGACCAACGTCTTCTTCAGAGTTAATGTAACCTTCTTGGCCTTGGCGTTTACCGTCAACACCTGAGAAGGAAACAAGGATGCAGTGAATTCAGACAGGACCTGGCAAAGAGAGACTAGGAACAGCTACCTACAGTCGATCAGTGGGAGCTATTCAGGGTCTATGTGCTACTGTCACAGTGGCTGGGCAAAAATCAACGTCTTAAGAAACTAATGGATGTCGAGAGTTGGATCAAAGAGCTCTACAGCACAGAAACAGGCTCCTCGGTCCAACATATCCATGGCAACCAAGCTAATCCCATTTACCTGCCATCGGCTTGTAGCCCTTTAAACCTTTCTTATCCATCTACCTGTCTGAATGACTGTGAAGTGTTCAACCTTTCACGGTATCTAATACTATTTTGAAACAATGGGAGGAGAAAGGAATACATAATTTATCTGACTGTTTTCTAGAAGGTCATTTTTGTTCTTTTGTAGAATTGCAAAAGAGATTTGATATAAGTGGTCATTCTATATTTGTGTATTATCAGTTAAGATCTTTTGTAAAACAGGTATGTGGTCGTCAAATGAATTTACTGTCTGAAATTGATTTTGAGAAATACGTGTTCTCATCTCCAAAAAAGCGTTATATATCAGGTTTGTATCGTATTTTGTTGGAAAGTGAAAGTAAAATAGATTGGGATAAAGATAAAATGAAATGGGAAAAAGATTTAAATTCAACAATAACTGAAGAAGATTGGTCTGAAATTTGCTGTAATAGTATTCTAAAATTGATTAATGCTAGATTGGCGATGATTAATTATAGTTTTATACATCAATTATATTTAACATCCGAAAAATTTAAAAAATTTGGTTTTAGTAAGTCAGATCTTTGTTTTCATTGTGATCAGGTTTCTGGTACTTTTTTACATGCTGTTTGGTTGTGTGATCGGTTACAACAATTTTGGAAAGGTATTCAATCTGTATTTAATAATCTATATAATCTTCATATTGTATTAGACCCTGATATATTTTTATTAGGGAATATGCAACCGTTGATTGATTTAGAATTAGATAATTACCAGATCTCTTTTATTTACTTAGCGCTGGCAGTGACCAAGAAATGTATAGCGATTACGTGGAAGAATAGAAATGTATTGTCTTTAGATAGGTGGTATTCAGAGATGAAGTTTTGTTTGGTTATGGAAAGAATATCTTTTTCTATACAAGATAAGATGTCTTTTTATGAATTAAAGTGGACCCCATTTATTGATTATATACAATTTAAATAAGTTTGAATTAATTATTTTCGTTTAAGTTCTTTTTGTTTTTGTTTTTTCATATATATTTTTATATAATAAAATTTTTTGGATTAATAATTAATACTTAATTAATACCTTTTTTATTGTTTTTATATATATATATTGATTTTTTTTTAAGATATATATTTTTTATTTTTTTTAATTATTATACTAATAGTATTAATTCTTCACTTTTTATTGTAGGGGTGGGGAGGGGGGGGTTTAGGGGTTAAAAATAGTTTTTTTTTTAGTCTTAGTCTTTAGTTGTTAGGGGGAGATACCGAGATTGGTATTGTATTAACTATGTTACTTTATACTTGTATTACTTTATTTTGTATTTTTTCTGTACGTGAATTACTTACTTTCTTTATATGTTAAAATTAATAAATAAAGTTTCGAAAAAAAAAAAGATTACTAGTGAAAAAAAAAGGCACCCCACAGGTCCCTTATAAACTTCCCTGCCCTTGGGAAAAGGCTGTGACTATTTAACTTATCTGTGCCCCTCATGATTTAATACATTTCTACAAGGTCACCCCCTCAGCTTTCTATGGTGCAGGGAGGCAAGTTCTAGCATTTCCTTCGAATTCAAGCTCCCTGTATATGTACATATTGCCCAAATACCTGACCATTGAGCAAAGAACTAGGAAGAGTGAACTCTAGGAAGAGTGAACCCCTCCCGCCCCCCCCCCCCCCCCACATACAGCTGATCAACTAGACAATCTCACGGACTATGATCCCCACGTCCTTAATGCTGTCTAGCAGCAAGACAAACACTTTCTGCACCACCTCTGCGGTTTCCTCTCCCCAGCCCAGCTCTTCCCCTTGCCAAAACTGCAATAGATCAAAGTTCCCTTTATTGTCGATCAAGGTTCAAAGTTTCTTTTAATGTAATAATATGTAAAGAAAATGTAAAGTTTACATAATATACTTTAACTTTTGCTGTAAGGCAGATAAAGAGTTGCCGTTAGTGTTGTCCAGTGTCTCTTACGGTATGATAGAAAGAGAAGCAAAGGAGAGTCCCTTCAGAGTCACGGAGTGTCCGTGGATTCTCCTCCAGCTCCCGCAGCCTCTGCAGCTGCACAGACTCCTGTTCGATCCACTGGCTGCCCGAGCTCCAGATCTAAACCTCTGACATGATCAGGAAGCCTTCAGCACCTGAGGGCCTTTGGGAGCTCTTTTTGCTCTCAGCACCCTCTCGAATCCTGACTCCGATATCCGGTTCCCATGAGCCAGTCTTCAGCAGCCTATGTGGGTCCCCCGACTATAAGTCATCAACAGCCCAGTTTGTGTGGGTCCTTCAGCTGCTGAGCCTCTCACTGGTCTGCTGGTCTGGTGATTTTCCCTGAAGGGTGGTCTTTTCTGCTTCTCCTTCTCAATGTGGTGGGGATGGGGGGAGGTTGTTGAACACTTCACACACCTGCACATCCTCCCTCACTTTGCACCAGACTTACCCTGCACATAATTTTGTCTCCCACATTGTAAATCTTCTCTGGATGCTCCAGTGGGAAATCTGCTAGATGCATCAGAGGCACGAGTCCCCGGATGTAGTCTGTCACCTTTACAAGTATCCCAAATTTCTCCAGACAAGTAATTCTACCCTGAAAAGCAACAAAGCATAAAGGCCATGTTATAAAATCTGCCAGAAAAGGGCTAGTTTGACTTCAGAGTGCCCATTTGGCGTGACCCAGGGTAGCTTCCAACAAAATGCACAGACATTTCAAAGGTTGTCTACTCAATGGCCCTTAGAATCCACACGATCTCTAAATGTACACATCTGGGCCACAATTACTGTCCAAGGATCAAAGGGTAAATGGGTGACACTTGTGCATTTGTGGAACACAACTGGTCACAGAGGTAAATCAGGGGTGACTGCAAATATCAGGGAAAGGAACCCTTGTGTATTTTATTTTGTTGACTAATCTTAAGCTTTTTTTAAAAATGTGTAGCTCAGTAACAGGCACTTCCAGCTCACAAGCCTCCCAAATATCCCAATTAACCTACAATTCCAGTACATTTAGAAGGGTGGGATGAAACCGAAGACCCCAGGGAAAACCCACGCAGGCTCAAAGGGAACGTACAAACTTCTTACAGACACCGGTGTATTCAGTCGCTGCCGCTGTAATTTCTTTGGCTTGGCTTCGCGGACGAAGATTTATGGAGGGGGTAAAAAGTCCACGTCAGCTGCAGGCTCGTTTGTGGCTGACAAGTCCGATGCGGGACAGGCAGACACGATTGCAGCGGTTGCAAGGGAAAATTTGTTGGTTGGGGTTGGGTGTTGGGTTTTTCCTCCTTTGCCTTTTGTCAGTGAGGTGGGCTCTGCGGTCTTCTTCAAAGGAGGTTGCTGCCCGCCAAACTGTGAGGCGCCAAGATGCACGGTTTGAGGCGTTATCAGCCCACTGGCGGTGGTCAATGTGGCAGGCACCAAGAGATTTCTTTAGGCAGTCCTTGTACCTTTTCTTTGGTGCACCTCTGTCACGGTGGCCAGTGGAGAGCTCGCCATATAACACTAAGCTGACGGTACCACTCCTTAATCCCCATTTTGGGCATCCTAAAGACAAGCATCGTCTGGGAATCATTCAGGGAACCTAGCTGTTCAGTGAAGGTCAGTGCGGAGGAGAGAGTTTGGGGGAAAGAGTCACGTCAGCCATATTTCAGAGTTTCTGGCTGGTGGGTAATGATATGAATTGGCAGCAGGCTGGCTGGAACTTGGTGTTCAGGGATGCTGGACAAGAACAAGATCAGACTGGTCCGCTGGGTTGGTTGTGTGAAAGCAGCAAGAAAAACATGGAGGAAGTGCCTGGCACAGCACGCCAAATGGCATACTCAAACCACAGGCAGGGATTGATGTCCATCACAGATGGGAGCAGCAGGAAAGAGAGACCAGCTTATCGGAAGCTTGGGATGAAATAAGAATGATGTGGAATATCCTGGGCTGACTGGTTAGGAACTCTCCTAGCATGCACTTACCTCAATCAGCTGTCCTGGGAGGAGATCTTGGTACCTCAAAATTGGGGCTTCAATAATTTTCCTGAAATTGGAAGTGCAAAATAAATTAGCTTTGTGTATCCAGTGGCTCAAACATTGCAAAAAGCTTTGAACTCAATCTCCACTTGAGCATCACATCAAAACACTAATGCATTTCCCTCAATTTAGAATAGCACATCACTGCAGAGAGCAGAGGACCAGTGCTCACACACTCTGATCTGTGCTGACTCTGCCCTGGGAGCATTCTGGTGGCAGAGTACAGCAAGTTTCACAGTCCAATTTGTTGGAGGACTTTCTTTTATCTCTCTATCTGTGCCTTAAATACTGTTATGAGGCAGCCTCTACTTGCTCCTTGGGCAGAGAATGCCACTAGATTCACCACTGACTGCGAGAAGCAGCTCCTCCACATCTCTCTCTTTAATCTATTCCCCCAAATCTTGAGGCTATGTCCCCAGTTCTCATCTCACCTACCGGTGGAAACAACCTCCCTGCTTCTATCTTTATCTATTTCTTTCATAATTTTGTATGACCCTACAAGATTCCGCTTTCATCCTCAGAAATGCCAGCAGATGAAGTCCAAGGCAACTCAATCTCTCCAAATCATAACCCATTCAATTCTAGAGTCAACCTGGTGAACCTCCTCTGCATCACCTGTAAAGCCAGTACATCCTTTCTCCAGTAAGGAAACCAGAACTGCATTCAGTACTCTAGGTGCGGACTCACCAGTGCCCTGTACTCTTGCAGCAGAACCTTCCTGCTCTTAAATTCAATCCCTCCAGCAATGAAGGACAACATTCCATTAGTCTTCTTGATTGCCTGCTGCACCTGCAATTCATGTGCAAGCACTCTCATTTCTCTCTGCACAATTGCATACTAAAATCCATCTGCCAATTGGAGGATCAACCCAATATTTCATCAGGGTTCTCTCGAATTGGATGGCATTAACATGGACTTCTCCAGTTTTAGTTAGGCTGCTCCCCTCTCTCTCTCTCTCTCCCTATCCCTTTGTCTCCTTTCCTCCAGCTCCCCATTCCCCTCTCCATTCAGAGAACTACCACTCCCCCTAAAACTTCTCTTATGCCCTCCTAACAATATCCACACATGACCTCTTGCCTCCTCCTTCTTCCCTCTCCCCACTTTCCACCTTTTTATTCAGACACCTTCCTGCTGTTAGCTCATTCCTTGAAGGGGTCAGGCCCAAAACGTTGGTTATATCCCTTTGCCTCCTATGGAGGCTGGGTGACATGCTGAACTTTTCCAGCACTTCTGTGTACTGCCCTGCAATGCAGCAACTGCAGACGTTCCAACCCTGTACATCCTCACCTTTTCCAGAAGTCTTTGGTGTGGCACATTGTCAATTACCTTGTATACCACATC
Organism: Narcine bancroftii; assembly: GCF_036971445.1. Taxonomy (NCBI): domain Eukaryota; kingdom Metazoa; phylum Chordata; class Chondrichthyes; order Torpediniformes; family Narcinidae; genus Narcine; species Narcine bancroftii. Next base: position 29,034,386 of record NC_091478.1, on the reverse strand, counting down.
CGCCTGTGGTAATTATTTCTGAATCCATGCTGCATCTGCCTGATGAAACCATTTCAATGCAGAAGTCTTGGTTAATGCTTCGAGCATTTCCCCGACTATGACATTAAGCAAACTGGCCTGCCTTTTGTCTACCTGCTTTGTTAAACAGTGGAGTTACATGCTGTTCTCTGCTCTGGGAATGTGTGTAGAGGGAGTTTTACTTTGTCTAACCCATGCTATTCGTGCTTTCTCTCCTACACATATGGTAACACATTATATCCCACCATGGAGACACTCAGACTGGAGCATTTTAACACCTGACAGATTGCACACAGAAACAGAATGGGTCATTCACCTTCTCAGTGTCACCAGGGCCATCTGCTCCATGGGTGAATGGTCAATCACCCTGCACTGGTGCTTGGTGCCCTCCCTGAACACACTGGCCATGGAAGTCATCTTTGTGTCAGATAGGTGAAACGCCTAGGATGATGAGAACCATGTTAGCTGATGATTGTCAAAGAGCATTCACCTATTGAATACAGCCCCAAACAGCAGCTCCATTACAACTTCTCCAATGAGAAAACAAAACCACTGGCAGAGAGGGTCTGCAGTGTCCAGTGGAGCTCTCCTCACTGGGAACCACTGGCAGAGAGGGCCTGCAGTGTCCTGTAGAGCTCTCTGTACTGGGAACCACAGGTTTTCAGTGTCTGATGATGCTCCCCACACTGGAATCAATGGCAGAGTGGGCCTGCAGTGTTCAGTAGAGCTCTCAGCACTGGTAACCACTGGAAAAGTGGGCCTGCAGTGTCCGATGGAACTCTCAGCACTGGAAACCACTGGCTAAATGGGCCTGCAGTATCCAGTTGGAGCTCTCGGCACTGGGAATTACTGGCAGAGTGGATCTACAATGTCTGGGGTAGGTCTCCGCATTGTGAACCGGTGGCAGAGTGGATCTGAAGCATCTATTGGAGCTCTTAGCACTGGGAACCACAGGAAGAGTGAATTTGGTGTCCAGTGGAGTTCTCCGCACTGGGCTCTACTGACAGTGTGGCGCAGCCCCATGTGCTGAAGGATGAGGGGGAGTTACTCACACGGGAGTAGGCAAACGAGCCGTCCTGCAGTTGGAAGGTGACACCAGCGCCCTTGTGGTAGCACAGCACCGTGCACTGGTCGAGAACCTCACCAATGGGCGGCCTGCTAGGCTGTCGCACCACCATACCCGGCTTCAGGAAGACTGGTCGCAGCGTCAGATGCACAGTCTTTGAATCAGGCTGCACATACAGCACGCAGGCCTTCACCTGGAAGGGAAGCAGAGTTTGCAGCTTACTGCTGAGAGAAAAAAAACACAGACACTCAGAAAGATCAAGCGCAGAGGCCAGCTCGGATTCAGAGGCTGCAGAGTCTCCCAGCAACATACATCACTGTAGCCTCTCAACACACCAGCATGGGGTTCACACCACAACCAGCTTCTGCCGTGACTTGCTGAACAAATTCTTCTGACATTCGGTCCGTCAAGTCTATGGCAGCTCACAAAGCAAGCTCTTTCCCTCACTAATTTTCCCATTTTCCCCAAAGGTTCTCTTAACCCCAAGATAAACAGGTGCTTGGCAAGTCTCGGACAAGAGGGCACAACTTCAGGATTGAAGGGTGCCTGCTGAGAACAGAGATGCAGAGGAATTTCTTCAGTCAGAGGGTGGTGAATCTATGGAATTTGTTGCCACAGGCATTGAGTATATTTAATGCAGAGATTGATAGGATCTTTATTAGCCTGAGCATCAAAGGTTATGGGGAGAAGGCCGGGCAGTGGGGCTGAGTGGGAAAATGGATCAGCTCATGGCAAAGCAGACTCGATGGGCTAAATGGCCTATTTCTGCTCCCAAGTCTTATGGTATAATAGAGTCCTTAAACGCAAGGTGACATCTTCTACAATCCTGCTGTCCACTGCACCCATCATTGCCTTCAACATGATCTGCCTTTGGAACATTGCTTCCTGACAGAGCAAAGTTCCTTAGTAGTGTTGAAACAGCATGTGACCATGATTTCCTTGAACCAGCTTCTCATAGTCCTTGGGTGTCAGAGAGGAAGACCCCAGATTTCCCTGTTGAAATTACCCGTTTGTTGGAATGCTGGTGGGCTGGGAAGTGGTTTCCAGACAAATTTAAATGATACGTGGCACCAGTAGATTATTTAGTTAGCTATCTTCCAAATGTATTGAGGACTCACCTCTAGTTCCTTCTGTGTTGTGCTGAGATGTACAAAGTTTCCATAGACTCACCTTTTGGCCTGTGTGGTAGGTTCCAACTTTGTGTAGATCTCGGTGACTGAAGTCCACGGTGCCCAGGAGGCCTGAGAGGAAATGCAGAACCAGACCACGGGGATTTACCTGGAAGAACATCACCAGCCATTTCTAGTCAGGAAGAAACTGTCTGCACAAATCTATAACAAGTTGGTGTAGCTGTGGGATATCCAGAAAACTACTCCAGGACAGAGAGGGGCAGGATTGCAAGTGAGACATCGAGGGATATGCTCAAAGTTCAAATAAAGAACATAAATGGACTGTTCTGAACCGCAATTTAGTCTGACAAATCCTCTCAGACGTGGAACCCACTCCAATAACTTAACATCGGTAATATCAAGATTAATCTTAAGATTGCTGACACTGGGTGTTAAGCATCTACAATAGCTGCTTTCAGGTGCAATGGGGGATTCTCGGAGCAGGATATTATACCTACAGGAGAAGGGTTAGGTAGGTAAACCTCCTGGCCGGGTTCTCCACTTTCAGGTGGCCACCCAACAGCGGTATAGGAGTACAATAGGCTGCTTTACAGTCAGGTATTGTGGCCACCTGAAAGTGGCTAATAACTGCATCCCCCACACGTTCGTCACTGCCTCCACAGATTTTCGGAAAGCAAGCTCACTGGATTACCACATTGCTCAAAAGCAAATCTCAAATGATTCTCATAAAACAAAGAGAAATGAAAGAGATCTAACACTTGGTGCACACTGCCACTCCAACACAAGGGAGGTGGAAGTGGAGGGGGAAAAGAGGTCAACAATTCAGCCATGGCCTGGAACAGTCATTCCTCCCAAACCATATAACATCCAACTCACCACCTGGTTTCCTGCTAAGGCTGATGTGCCATTCGATAAACCCAGTCTCCCTGCTCTATACCCGCCTCCACTTCTGCAAATTTATCTATCCACCCTTTAAACATGTAAATCAGTTCAACATCAGGGGCATGGAACTAGGCCGAGTGTGTGCTGACATTTACACTAATCCCTCAATTCCCCCACATCTCATCAACTCCCCACCACATTTTACTCTTCACTAGACAATTAGAGGAGTCACATGAAGGAGTAGTGGCCGATAGGAGAATACCAGCCCTCTCCAGAAAAGAAGAAAAAAGTGAAGAAAAAGCAAAGCCCCAGCCAGATACACAAAACACAACAAATAAAAGATAAAGGTGTGGAGAAAATGGCACCTAAGAAAGAAAAACCAAAAACAAAGGGGAAAAAAAGGAAAGACGCCGGAAGAAAAAGGTGAAGGCCTTACCTGCACGAAAAAGCAGGGTCCCGCCGTGGAAAGAGGAGCCTGCTCCCCGAGGTTAGTGGAGACCCTGCAGGGTCGCGACCCACCGACCGCGGGACTGCAAAAATGGCTCACTGAGCCAAACAGAGGTGCACAACTGCACATGCATGACAAGGAGAACACCAACGGGGGTGGGGGGGGCGACCAGCTGTGGAGTGAACCTCCACAGCACGAACAGCTGAGAGATGCCCGACAGCAGGGCTCCCAGCTGGAAGATTAAGAAAGCAATGGGAAAGGGAGGGGTGAGAAAGAAAAAAGGAAGCAAGAGACACAACAGATAACCAGCCCAGAAGAAGAGGACCAACATCAAGACACCATGGAAAAAAAAATACCCAACAAACTGAGACAAGCAGCTCAACAAGAAAGTCAGAAGTGACACAGATACAAGGAAGAGAAATAGAAGACACAAACCCAAGACAAGACACAGAAGAAGGAGAACACCAAGCTCTGCACAGAGAAATAGGAGGTAAAATGAATGGACAGTACATAAATAAAAAAATTTTTTTCAAGAACAAATGAAAGCATTAAAAGAATGGTTGACAGTAGAATTTAGTGAAATGAAAAGTACAGAAGAAAAAGTGAGTAGAATAGAGCTGGTCATAACAGATGTAGGGAAAGGATTAGAAAATGTGGAAGAACGTGTAATGGCGGTAGAAATGGAAGTGAACGACTTAAAAAGAATATTGGAAGAAAGTGACAAAAAAGTTAAAGAAACACAGGAGTTGTTAGCTCAGAAGATGGATATAATGGAAAACTATAGTAGGCGAAACAATATAAAGATAATGGGCCTTAAGGAAGACGAAGAAGGCAAAGATATGAAAGAATTTATAAAAGAATGGATCCCAAAAGTCCTGGGAATGCCAGAAATGCAGGAAGGAATGGAAATAGAAAGGGCACACAGAACATTAGCCCTGAAACCACAGTCACAACAAAAACCAAGATCCGTTTTAGTAAAATTCCTGAGATACACGACAAGAGAAAATATATTGGAGAAGGCAATTAATAGAATTAGAGAAGATAAAAAACCACTGGAATACAAAAGGTCAATAAACATTTTTCTACCCACACAAGTTTTGAGCTCCTAAAGAAGAGGAAGGAGTTTAACGCAGCAAAATCGATTCTATGGAAAAAAGGCAATAAATTTATGTTAAGATATCCAGCGGTGCTTAAAATAGTTATCCCGGGGGAGCAAAACAGACTGTTTTCGGATCTGGAGAAAGCACGAGAATTTGCAGAACGCCTGCAAGACAGAAAGAGAGATGAAGAGATGTAACGAGAACAAACAACGACGACAAACTATATATAAAGATGTAAAAATAATGCACAAGTAAGAACTAAAGGAGGGAAGAAAAGGGAAGTAAGGGAGAAGGGGGGAAAAAGTGGTTTAAAAAAAGAAAAATAAAAAGAGAAGAAAAGAGGGGGAGCTTTGTTGTAATGTCTTTTCTGGAGGGGGTTGGGTGGGAGAGAATAACAGTCACTGCGAAATCAGTTGACACTTGCAAACGGGTTCACAGTCCGAATGGAGAGGGGAGTTGTGGTTGCCCAGCAAGGGACAAGGGGCGACTCAGAGAGGGGGGGACGGGACACTTGGGATTAAGGGAATTTTAGATGTGGGAGTGGTTGAAGTATTTTATGTTTTAGAAGTGTCATACAGTGCGTTCATAAAAAGAAAACTGAGAAATTAAAATGGGGAAAAGGGGAAAGGTGGTGGTGAGGAAGCGGAAATGAGATGTAAACAGAGTATGAGATGGCCATGTTGAACTATATGACTATAAATATTAACGGAATACATAACCAAATCAAAAGGAAGAGGCTATTAAATTTACTGAAAAAAATATATAAATATAGCATTCAAGCAGGAAACGCATCCAACTGAAGTGGAACATAATAAATTAAGGAGAGACTGGGTAGGGCACGTAACGGCAGCATCATATAATTCAAAAGACAGAGGTGTAGCTATATTAATCAATAAAAATGTACCAATCAAAATAGAGGAGGAAATCTCCCAACTCACCTTGAGATATGTAATGATAAAATGTCAGATATATTCAGAACTCTGGAATTTGGTCAATATATATGCACCTAATGAAGAGGATCAAAAATTTATGCAAGATATATTTTTGAAGATTGTAGATACGCAGGGGAATAGATTGATAGGAGGGGACTTTAAGTTTAATTTGGATTCAAAGATGGATAAAACTGGACAAGAGACTAGCAGAAAGAACAAAGTAGCCAAATTTATGGTTAAATCAATGCAGGAAATGCAATTTTTGGAGATATGGAGGAGACAACACTCAAAGGGGAAGGAATATTATTAGAGTAGACATAAAACATACTCAAGAATTGACCTGTTCCTGTTGTCAGCCCATATCCAAGGGAGGTTAGGAAAATGGAATATAAAGCTAGATTGTTATCTGATCACTAACCCCTGTTATTAGCAATAGAACTGGAGGACATCCCACCAAGAACATATAGATGGAGATTAAACTCCATGCTACTTAAAAGACAGGAATTTAGAGAATTTATTGAGCGCCAAATTAAAATGTACTTTGAAATAAATACGGAATCAGTGAAAGACAAATTTATATTATGGGATGCAATGAAAGCCTTCATCAGAAGGCAGATAATAAGTTAGGTAACCAAGATGAAAAAGGACTACAATCGGGAAATAGAACAGCTGGAAAGGGAAATAGTAAGTACAGAAAAAGAACTTGCAACAAGGGAAGATACAACAAAAAGAAGAGAATTGGAGGACAAAATTAAAATACGAAACACTACAAACGTATAAGGTGGAGAAGAATAATTTGAAAATAAAGCAGAAGTATTATGAGCTAGGAGAAAAAAATGCACAAAATACTAGCTTGGCAGCTTAAAACAGAACAAGCTAAAAGAACGGTATTGGCATCAAGGAAAAAGGACAAACAAATTACATATAACCCAACGGAGATCAATGAAAACTTTAAGGAATTCTACGACCAATTATACCGAACTGAGAACGAAAGGAAAGAAGACAAAATAGATGAGTTTCTAGCTAAAATTGAACTACCGAAATTGCAAGAAGAGGAGCAAAACAAATTGATAAAACCATTTGAAATAGAGGAGATACAAGATGTATTAAAAAAGCTACCGAACAATAAAACACCTGGGGAGGATGGACTCCCAATAGAATTCTATAAAACATTTACAGAATTACTAATTCCTCCTCTCCTGGAAGTAATGAACCAGATAGAAGAAACACAAAACTTGCCAGACTCATGTAAAACAGCAATAATTACAGTAATACCAAAGACGGGGAAAGATTCACTAACACCAGCATCGTATATACCAATATCTCTACTTAACTCAGATTATAAGATAATACCAAAACTATTAGCAAACAGATTGGCCGACTGTGTACCAAAAATAGTAAAACTAGATCAAACTGGATTTATTAAGAAAAGATGAACAACGGACAATGTCTAAGTTCATTAACTTAATCCATGTAGTACAAAGAAATAAGATGCCAACAGTGGCTGTTGCTTTAGACGTAGAGAAAGCCTTTAACAGGGTAGAATGGAATTATTTATTCAAAGTATTACAGAGGTTCAACCTACCAGAGAAATATATTAATTGGATTAAAGCATTATATAAGGGTCCAGTGGCAAAGGTGACGGTAAATGGATATATAATCGAACCAATTTAAATTAAGCAGGTCAACTAGGCAGGGATGTCCACTATCTCCCTCACTGTTCGCTTTAGCAATAGAACCAGTGGCAGAACTGATAAGAAGACTAGACAATTTACAACGGCCAATTAACCTGCCAACCTGAGCATCTTTGGGTGTGACAGGAAACCCACATGGTCACACAGAGAACCTGGAGTAGTGGAAAGCAACTCGAACGGCTGACCCACCCGTGAGAAACTCCAAAAACCAATCACCCCTTGGTTTGCCACGATCTCAATGACTGGCACAGCGGATTCGAGCAGCTGCGCTCCACAGAGCCTGGATGATCAGTCAATTCCTTGCATGCACAGCCTCAGCTTTGGTTTCCTCGACATGTAATCAGCATCTACCTGACCATCAGAAGACCTTGCTCAAGACTCCGCTTGTCCTGAGAGGTACCCAGTCTTTGGGGAAGGGAGGATGAGACAAGATGTCAAAATATACCTGATTAACCTACCACCCTGTAGGTGGAAGGGAACTGGAGTACCCAGGGAAAACCCACACAGACACAGGAAAAACATACAAAATCCTTACAGACAGTACTGGATTCAAATCAGGTACCTTCTGAACCTCAGCCTTCACCACCAGCCCAGGAAGCAAGTTGGAAAAGCCCCAGTTCTGATCATCCGTAGCCACTGCCATAGCAACATCAGTCGGACGGATCGAAAGCTGGACGAATCGGCCATTGTCCTTCACCAACTCCAGGAGCAAGTTCAGGTACTGACCAACACGGAGAGGGAATCCTAATGAAATAAAATACACAAGGCAACAATAAAGGACGTACCAAATATTTCAAGCACAATTTATTGCCAATGTGAAGTATCATTCATTTCCAAACTAGCTCTCAGCATTTTTCAGGAGTTGAAATATTCCTAAAAGCTGGAAAGCTTTTCAGCAACCATGCAGTGATGGAGGGATTGGCAAAATCTGGTAACTCTTGAGAGGGCACAGTTGACACTTCAATATCTAGATGTTTGTCACAGTGAGCTGGTGCCACAAAATACTTAAATACCACCTTTCAGATCATGGACTGCAGGGTGTGAAGAGCTGGCACATGAACAGATCCCATCTTCGAGGAAGGCCTACCTTGGTTCTTGTTTTTAATGTATTCCTGGGCTTTCTGTTGCGAGAGAAAGGCCTTGGTGACCTTGACTCCGATGTCAACCAGGTACCCGTGGTCCTCCACACTGGACACACAGCCAGAGATCAGCTGAGAGAGGGAAACACAAACTTGTAAAACAGAAGCAGGAAACCTGACAAAGGATGCTGCACACCATTCCCAGCTTTTCTTGAACAACCACTTCAAAATTTATATTTTTCAATTCAAAATTTTAAAATTTAATTAGTTGGACAGCATGATAACAGGCTATTCTGGCCCATGAGCCCATTCTGCTCAAATATACCCAATTAACCTACAACCCTGTATGTGGAAGGAAACTGGAGTACCTGGGGAAAACCCACAGACACAGGAAAAACATTCAAAATCCTTACAGACAGTACCAGATTCAAACCAGGGTCGCTGGTGCTGTAAAAATAGTGTGTACTAACTGCTATGCTAACTATGCCACCCACCTAACTAGTCCTTAGGGATTGCCTCGTCCGTGATTCTCTGGTCCACTCATCCCTTTTGACTGAATGCTCTCTTGGTACCCTATCCCTGTGACCACAAGGAATGCTACACTTCCATTCGATCCTTCATGCATTTCCTGAGCTCAATAAGATTATGGTTGATCGGATTACACTCAACCCCCACCTCGCCATCTACCACAATTACTGTACATTCATTTTCTAGGCAAGTAATATCTCACCACACCTGCTTGCAATCCCCTCGGCGATGAACACACCTTGCCTGCTTGCAATCCCCTCGGCGATGAACACACCTTGCCTGCTTGCAATGCCCTTGGCCATGAACACACCTTGCCTGCTTGCAATGCCCTCGGCGATGAACACACCTTGCCTGCTTGCAATGCCCTTGGCCATGAACTCACCATGCCTGCTCGCAGTGCCCCTGCTGACAGTGCTGCGTTCACCTCCTTGGGGTTAATGGACAGCTTCAAGCTGTGGTGCTTTGTCTGAGTTGTCCCGAGCTGAGAAACGACACACCGCAAGATCATGCCAGGGCTGTACAGATCAGGGAGAGCAGTCAGATCCTGGGAAAGTGTTGGAAAAGTAAAGTGTTCAGATACGCCACAGCAGAAAGCATCGCAGACACGAGGCAAATCCTTGGGGCACCCATATACTCCAAGACAGCTTGTGCAGACGGGAGATGTTGGAGGAACTCAGGTCAGGCACCACCCACGGATAGAAATGATTAGTCAGTGTTTCAGCCTGAGACTGTTATTGAGCTTCGGTAAGAATCAATAAAGGGTACTGACCCAAAATGCTGAATGACCATCTCTCCATGTCCGACCTGTTTGGTCTGTGTTTTCTCAAAGTTTCCAGGAGCCACACTTTGTGGTTGCCAGAAAAAGGCACCTTCATCGACCTACCTTAAACCTGACGCTAAAAGACTTCCTATTTCAATCACATAACTCTTCGCACAAGTTACAAATCTATTACACAACATATTTACATCTCCCCATTCCCAGAGCCAGCCATACCATTCCAGTTACATCACATCAGCAGAGTGAGAACATCCCTTTGAACAGACTGCAGTGAGCAGGGGTTTCACATGGCTTTTAGCCTTCATGGTGGCTGCACCAATCTTTCAGTGTAAAGAGCTGGAGAATTGCACCTACACAAGACCGAAGGGCACACTTTAACAAACACCATTGACCATTGCAGACAGGGCCCTAGATCAGTTTTAGAAGCTGGAGAAGGATTGGTCTTGGCTCAGCACAGATATCCTGGCCCAAACCCTACTAATACTTTTTCAGAATTAACATACGTTGCCGCTTGCTTCGAGCTGAGCGTGTTCTGATGCACCGTATCCAGCTCCCAGGAGGAGAAAACGTGGAAATTTATAAGAGAGGGTATGAGTGATTAGTCTCACCTCTAACAGGTCCTCATTGACTTTCTCACGCAGAGATTTTGTGAGTGCATCACAGATGTTGGTGAGGCTCACGTAACCAGTGAGTCCATGGGGTAATCCAATGGCAAGTTCAAAGTCAGTCACTTCCTTCACACATCCTAACAACAGGGTTCCAACCGTGAGCTTCTGCATGGGGAAGAGAGTGAACAAAAGGCAAAGCAGGTTAGCATTCCCAAGCATTACAAATACACATTTAAAATTACAAATACACATGTATATAATTCAATTCCATTTTGTATCAAGTTAAGGACTTCTGGGATCATACAAGAAGCAAATAATGAGGGTGAGGAACCCGTGGCTCTAGCGCAGATGAAGAGGAGCTAATGTCACACTTACACACAAAATGGGAATAGGGAAGAAACAATTAGGGGCGTTGGGAGTGATGGTGGAGGCTGAAACATTAGGGGCATTTAAGAGACTCAGACAGACACATGGATGGAGAAAAAAAAAGGGTTAAGAGGTAGGGAGGGTTTAGTATTTTTTTTGGTAGGAATATATAGGTTGACACAACATCGAGGGCTGAAAGGTCTGTAATGTGCTATTTTTTTTTTCTTTGGCTTGTCTTCGCGGACGAATATTTATGGAGGGGTAATGTCCACGTCAGCTGCAGGCTCGTTTGTGGCTGACAAGTCCAATGTGGGACAGGCAGACATGGTTGCAGCGGTTGCAAGGGAAAATTGATTGGTTGGGGTTGGGTGTTGGGTTTTTCCTCCTTTGTCTTTTGTCAGTGAGGTGGGCTCTGCGGTCTTCTTCAAAGGAGGTTGCTGCCCGCCGAACTGTGAGGCGCCAAGATGCACGGTTTGAGGCGATATCAATGTGGCAGGCACCAAGAGATTTCTTTAGGCAGTCCTTGTACCTTTTCTTTGGTGCACCTCTGTCACGGTGGCCAGTGGAGAGCTCGCCATATAACACGATCTTGGGAAGGTGACGGTCCTCCATTCTGGAGACGTGACCTACCCAGCGCAGTTGGATCTTCAGCAGCGTGGATTCGATGCTGTCGGCCTCTGCCATCTCGAGTACTTCGATGTTGGAGATGAAGTCGCTCCAATGAATGTTGAGGATGGAGCGGAGACAACGCTGGTGGAAGCGTTCTAGGAGTTGTAGGTGATGCCGGTAGAGGACCCAATGATTCGGAGCCGAACAGGAGTGTGGGTATGACAACAGCACTGTATTCGCTAATCTTTGTGAGGTTTTTCAGTTGGTTGTTTTTCCAGACTCTTTTGTGTAGTCTTCCAAAGGCGCTATTTGCCTTGGCGAGTCTGTTGTCTACCTCGTTGTCGATCCTTGCATCTGATGAAATGGTGCAGCCGAGATAGGTAAACTGGTTGACCGTTTTGAGTTTTGTGTGCCCGATGGAGATGTGGGGGGGCTGGTAGTCATGGTGGGGAGCTGGCTGATGGAGGACCTCAGTTTTCTTCAGGCTGACTTCCAGGCCAAACATTTTGGCAGTTTCCACAAAACAGGACGTCAAGTGCTGAAGAGCTGGCTCTGAATGGGCAACTAAATATATTCTATTAACTCTCAAACCCATGGGAGGATGCGAAGAGGAGCTCATCACTCCTGCAGGAGCTCAGGGTAGGTCAACTCCATAGCTTAAGCGGTACTCTCCCCTTAAACCATTCTGTTCCTTCAGACATCCAGTAAAATCCTTTACACCAAGCTGTAGGAATGAAATATCCATAGTAATGGCATGGACTCTTCATGTCAAATCTCACCCAGGTTAAAATAGAGAGGAGTTCATTGGCAAGGCCGCACCTGGGATATTGTGTGCACTTCTGGGCTCCTTTCTTGGGCAAAAATAGACTTTGGCTTTGGAGAAGGTGCAGGAGATTCACCAGGTTGATTCCAGAGATGAGGGGATTAGCATACGAGGAGAGATCGAGTCGCCTGGGACTACTTGCTGGAATTTAGAAGAATGAGAGGAGATCTTACGGAAACATCAAATTATGAAAGGTACAGATACAATAAAGGCAGAAAAGTTGTTTCCACTGGTCGGTGAGTCTAGAACTAGAGAACATAGCCTCAAGATTTGTGGGAGATGTGGAGGAATGGCTTCTCCCAGAACGGTGAATCTGTGGAATTCTCTGTCCAAGGAAGGCTGCCTCATAAAGTATTTTAATAGATGTTTGCAAAGTAGTAGACTTGTGGGTCATGGGAAAGACACGTAGGTGGAGCTGAGCCCACAACCAGATCAGTAAATGGCAGAGCAGGCTCAATGGGCCAGAATGGCCGACTCCAACACCTATTCTTAATTTCTGCAGCCACACGGGTAGGCAAGATACACCAACGAGAACAGTACAACTTAAATGACTACAACATCCCATGAGACAGCAAAAGAGATAATAAATGGGTAGATAAATAAATATTCACAGCTGCAGTTAGTGCAAAGACAGGTGATGTGTCAATAGTGCAGGGAAATCTTTCGGTTTACAATTGAAGGACAGGGCCCAGGTGGAGAACAGTCTGGTTCAGAAGCCAAGGAGAAGGGTGGAGCTCACGACTGGCGAATGGAGAGTAGAAAGGGAACAGGATGCCCCCAGTTTCTATCACAAACTCCAGTCCTAAGATAGGGATAGAAAAGCCAGTTTACTGATGGAGGAAGCATCGAGGGAGACATTTCAGAGTTGTCATTATCCGCAAGCAGAAGAGGTCCGATTGGCTTTCTCTCGTGAATGTTGCCGAGGAGCACCATGCAGAGAAGTGATGAGGGCCACAGAAAGACTGGTGCAGATTCCCACCCACTACCAGGGAGCAGGAAATCATGGAGGACGATTGTGCATGGTATTGAGTCGAGTGGTGTGGATGGATAAATTATCTTTGCCTCAATGACACCAAGTGTCATTTTTGGAACAGTGGTAAAGCAGAACCCCGACCAAAGGAACTGAAATGGAGTTCCAGACCGAATTTGGGAGGTGACTGGAAGGAGCTTGGGCTCAGATCCGAAACATCCATTCCTTCCCATGGGTGCTGCTGCCTGCTGAGTTCATCCACCACTGTTATGTATCACTGCGGTTTGCACTGACACAGAACTCAAGGGAGCAAATCCGAAGTATCAACTGGTGGATGGGAACACTAAGGGAAGCTGGGCGCAATTTGAATTCAAGGGGCAGGAGATCTTATGGACAAATACGCAGTTTAGAATAATCATTCTCAATGGGGGCATACGGACTCCGGTGCTGGTGGGGGCTGCCCATAGCACATACAAGGTAGGAGAGGGGGAGCAGGGATTGAAATCTTGAAGTATTTCATGTAGTTGGTAGGTCTAAAAAGAAACCAAGCAAAAGGCATGATTAGCAGAGCAGTGGGTGGCATAGCTAGTGTAGCGGATAGTGCAATGCTGCTGCACCAGCAACGTGGGTTCGACTCCGGCACTGTAAGGAGTTTGTACACTGCCCCATGTCCGCTTGGGATTCCTCCGGGGTGCTCTGGTTTTCTCCCACCCTTCAAAAACGTACGGAAGGTTTGTAGTTGGCTATAATTGGGTGGCACGGGCTTGTGGGCCGAAAGGGCCTGTAACAGCGCTGCACATCTAAATGAAAAATTGAATTAAACTAGAATGCTTCACAGGGAAAGGGGGAGACCCGTAAACTTTGAGCAGAGTCCAAAGAGGGCCATAGCCAAAAAAAAGATTGAGAATAGCTGTTTTCAAGTACTAGAGGATGGAGGCAATTGGAGAAAAGTACAGCGGCCAGACATGGGGTTATAGGCAGGACCAGGGAGATATGACAGTAAATCATAGAACAGTAATGCACGCAGAATTAAGGGGTGGGGATTATCTCAATGCCAAAGAAGATCATTCACTTCTTGAAGTTAGGACTGGAGCAGAGGATGGAGGAGTCAAGGAGAGGGAGTTAGATTCTGCACCAATGGAAGCCATGAGTTAGTGGGCAGAATAAGCATTCATTGGGTGGGTTGGTGGTCATTTGAAAGGGGATCATGGTGCCAGAGACAGAGTGCTTGAATGGAATGGTGGTGTGACAGTTGAAAAGCGGACTCTTGAGTCCAGCCCCATCACGTACCTCGAACGTGAGAATGTCTGCATCCGATGGCTGCAACTCCCAGCCTTGCACTTCAACAGGGGTTTTCACAATCTCCTTGCTCAATTTCTTCTTCCGTTTTTTAACCTTGGGGCTCCTTGTTTGATTTTCAGTCCCTGACTGAAGAGAGAGAGGGATAGAGCAGCATTTCTAAAGGGGTCTCAAATATCACCGTACAACTGAAAACAGGGCATACAAGGCATCAGTCAGATCCAGATGGAAGCTCCCTCTACACCGTCCCATCACATACTCCCAGGTCAGACACAGAGTGAAGCTCTCTCTGCACTGTCCCATCTATTTTTATATTTTTACATTTCCCTATGTCTTTCCAGCTGGCACCATCTCCAAAACTTACTTCAAATAAGTTGCCTTGTTCCTCATATTTCTTGTACTTCACTGCAGTTTCCTTTCTCTGTACACCCCCACGAGGAAAGTCTTCATCCATTGCAGCCATGGTTAGAACCTAGGGAGTTAAAAAGATATCGAGTCATTTCTTCTTCCAGCCTAGACCAGGTAATCCACACACTGAGGTAACAAATCCACACAGGCTATGACAAAAGAAATAAGGGAGGTAAACAAGAAAATCTGCAGATGTTAGGTATGAGTGCAAAACACAAAAAAAAGGCGCAGGTCTTGCAGCATCCATAGGAAGTACAAGGCAGTCAGCGTTACGGGAACAGGAGTTCCAAAAATCAGGGAGGGGGTGATGGTGGGAGGAGCACAAGCCAACAGGTAAGATGTAATGGGAGAGTACCAGAAAAATAAACTGAGAAGCAATAGGGGTAGAGTACAGAGGGTTAAGTACACTCGTCTGTTCTTTTAAGATCCCTTTAGAATCATATAATAAAGACTGCAATATTACACAAAATTTACTTTAGTCAGCGGTAAGGCAGACAGATTCGCCATTGGCAGAAATTGTCTGAAATGCCTCTTACAGTCAGAGAAAGAGAAGCAAAAGAGTCCTCCCAGAGTCACCAAGTGTTCATGGATTTGCCTTCAGTCCTCCCGCAGCTATGGAGTTCAGTTCAAATTATCAGCAACACGAGCTCCAGACCCAAACCTCCAACACGATCAGCCCCCTCTCACATCCTGGTTCCAATACCTGGTACCCTTTCAGCCAGTCTCCAGCAGTCTACCGCCTGGTGTGAATTCCTCAACTGTCAACAGCCCACAACCTGCGTGGGTTCCTTGCCTCCAGTCACCAACAACCCGCTGCCTGTGTGTTCTTCAGCTGCAGAACACCTTTGCTGGTCTGCCACCGTAGTCACTATCCCAATGGGTCATCTCCTCTGCTTCGCCTTCCCAAATGGGGGGTTCTCCCGTTTTCTGGTGCCATGCGCCAGTCCTCCACTTCCCCAGAGTCTGCAACCCTTTGTGGCTGCTGCCGATCATGGGTGCTGTCACCTTGGGTGTAAATCCCGCGGTCGGGGGATTTTTAAATAAAACCACCATCAGCTCCGTTTACAGGCTGTTTAAAGCCTGTACGGAGCTGTCGGCAATTGGACTTGGCAGTTGGAACAGCAGCAGCACTACCGTTATAGCAGAATGTTACAGAATGTCCAACCCCACATCCCCAATTCTCTTCTCTTTCAAAATGATGTGGACCACATTTTGAATAGCAACACCTGCATTCACAGCTCATTGCCACAGGTGACAAAAAAATACTCACAGCCCATGGATTGGAAAAAATTTCTCATCTCTGTCCCAACTGGTCCCTTAGTCCGACTGGCCGGTTTTGAGTTGTCTGATGCCTCCACAATGAATGATTGAGCTGCCCCATTTAATGTGACAGTGACTGATCCTGCAGTTTATTAATTTTCCTGTCTGATCCATTTATTCCCCAATTTCCTTCATGTACAAAAATATTACGCCGTCAGCGCTGAATATGTTCAATGACTTAATGTCCAAATGAAATTTCAAAATTACTCAATGACGATCAGGTCCTTCAGCTGATCATAGCTGGGTCTTTGAAAGAACGTCATTGAAGAAAAGGCTTGTTCTATCATTCTGATTTGGCAGCTCCCAACCTAAGCCCCAACAACTAAATCCATTGGTGTCTGAAGGTTTATTGATCTTGGTCATGTCCAAAATTGATACATCTGTGGCACTGGGGGACAAGGCAGTATGGATATATAGGCATTGTATCTTTCTGGGGCTTTCAGAAACAGAAGAGCACAGTTGGCAGAGCGGTTAGCGCAATGCCTTTACAGCGAAGTGGCCTGTATGTCTAAATTTACATCTAGAACCAGGATTCAGAATCCAAAGAGTTGTCCATTCAAAACCAAGACCTCTCCACCCAGCCAGACAGTGGCAAATGCCTGAGGTTCACTAAGTTTACTCAACACCAAAACACATGCAAGTGAATTCAAGGGTACATGGGTAACACAAAGAAAACCGTGCCAAGAAGCACTGGTAGTGGGATGAACAGCCTGTCCTCATGATGTCCCACACCCTGGAAGTTATGGTCGGAAAGAGTATTTCTAGAGGAATAGCATACAATAGCAGGGATTTTATGAGGCTTTGTAAAGGTACCAATAAAACCTCACTTGGAGCATTGTGAGCAGTTTTGGGCTCCTCATTTAAGAAAGGATGTGCTGACTTTGGAGAGGGTTCAGAGGAGGTTCACAACGATGATTTTGGGAATGAAAGAGTTATCATATTAGGACTATTTGGCAGCTCTTGGCCTGTACTTTTTGGAATTTAGGAGAATGAGGGGGAGATCTCATTGAAACATTTTGAATGTTGAACGGAGTAGGCAGAGTAGATGCAAAGGTGGGAGAGTCGAGGACAAGAAAGCATATCTTCAGGATTGAATTTTGTCTAGTTAGAACAGATGCAGAGGAATTTCTTCAGCCAGAGGGTGGTGAATCTGTGGAATTTGTTGCCGAGCAGTTGTGGAGACCATGTGTTTTTTTTAAAAGGCAGAAATTGATAGGTTCTTGATCAGCCAGGGTATCAAAGGTTATGGGGAGAAGGCCGGACAGTGGGAGAATGGATCCATGATTGGATGGCGGGGCAGACTTTATGGGCTGAATGGTCTATTTCTGTTCCTGCGTCTGTCACAGTGCTGGGTGCCCTCCTTCACCTCGCCTTTCTCCAACCCTCCCTCGACCCCGGAAAACCGTACCCCCATGGTCCCCCATACTCACCCGCTCCACCGTTCACATGGCCATCTCCCGGCTCCGGAAGGATTCCTTCTCACCTCGCCAATGCTTCCGAGGGCGACGAGGCGTTCAGCCCATACAGCCAATCAGCGAGACAGTTCTTGTGAGTGACGTCGCTCTTATCTAATGGGAAGCAGGAACCACCAATCAGTCTCACTGTTCTACCAATCATTGAACAGGTAGTGTAATCCTCTGACATTAGTCAGCCAATTGTTGCTGAGGCTATCCAGAAAAGGGCAGGGTGGTCATGTGAGTCTGTTCCAATAGTCGTTGGGGGGGGCGGGACATCCGGCGCGGAGCTCGGGCCTGTGAAGGACATTAGCAGCGGCGGAGTGAAGGTGAGAGAGCCTGGGGTTTCATTCCGGCTGCACAGTCGTGGTGACGGGGTTCGGGTTCCACCATCGGGAGCCGCTCCCTCAGGAGGCCTTCCCCCCATCCCACCTCCGCCGAGGTGGACGCCTTCTGCCAGGCGGGGACGTGGTGGACGGGGCCGGCCTACCGGTAAAGCGCCCCCGCGATTCATAACCCGCTCCCCCAGCCCCCCCATCACTGCCCTGTTAGCCCCAGTGTTCCTCACCTGGTGCCACCCTGCCCGAACTGTGGGGTCCAGGGCTGCTCTGGGTGCCGAAGGAAACGCTGGCTGGGTAGAGCAGAGAATGCAGGGGTCATACTCTGGTTGGAGAGCAGCGCTAACTCTGCAGATGCTGTGTTAATTGTTCTTTCTTCTTCTCTTTTCTTTGGCTTGGCTTCGCGGACGAAGATTTATGGAGGGGGTAAAAAGTCCACGTCAGCTGCAGGCTCGTTTGTGGCTGACAAGTCCGATGCGGGACAGGCAGACACGATTGCAGCAGTTGCAAGGGAAAATTGGTTGGTTGGGGTTGGGTGTTGGGTTTTTCCTCCTTTGCCTTTTGTCAGTGAGGTGGGCTCTGCGGTCTTCTTCAAAGGAGGCTGCTGCCCGCCAAACTGTTAGGCGCCAAGATGCACGGTTTGAGGCGTTATCAGCCCACTGGCGGTGGTCAATGTGGCAGGCACCAAGAGATTTCTTTAGGCAGTCCTTGTACCTTTTCTTTGGTGCACCTCTGTCACGGTGGCCAGTGGAGAGCTCGCCATATAACACGATCTTGGGAAGGCGATGGTCCTCCATTCTGGAGACGTGACCCATCCAGCGCAGCTGGATCTTCAGCAGCGTGGACTCGATGCTGTCGACCTCTGCCATCTCGAGTACCTCGACGTTAGGGGTGTGAGCGCTCCAATGGATGTTGAGGATGGAGCGGAGACAACGCTGGTGGAAGCGTTCTAGGAGCCGTAGGTGGTGCCGGTAGAGGACCCATGATTCGGAGCCGAACAGGAGTGTGGGTATGACAACGGCTCTGTATACGCTTATCTTTGTGAGGTTTTTCAGTTGGTTGTTTTTCCAGACTCTTTTGTGTAGTCTTCCAAAGGCGCTATTTGCCTTGGCGAGTCTGTTGTCTATCTCATTGTCGATCCTTGCATCTGATGAAATGGTGCAGCCGAGATAGGTAAACTGGTTGACCGTTTTGAGTTTTGTGTGCCCGATGGAGATGTGGGGGGGCTGGTAGTCATGGTGGGGAGCTGGCTGATGGAGGACCTCAGTTTTCTTCAGGCTGACTTCCAGGCCAAACATTTTGGCAGTTTCCGCAAAGCAGGACGTCAAGCGCTGAAGAGCTGGCTCTGAATGGGCAACTAAAGCGGCATCATCTGCAAAGAGTAGTTCACGGACAAGTTTCTCTTGTGTCTTGGTGTGAGCTTGCAGGCGCCTCAGATTGAAGAGACTGCCATCCGTGCGGTACCGGATGTAAACAGCGTCTTCATTGTTGGGGTCTTTCATGGCTTGGTTCAGCATCATGATGCTGATGCTGATGCTGTGTTAATTGTACTAAACACACAAACGCTGGAGAGGTTTTGCAGCGTCTATACGAGGTATGAATGTATCGCTGATGTTTCGGCCTGAGCCCTTCGTCAAGGTGTAAAAAGTAGGAAGATGCTTGAATTAAAAGCTGAATCATATTCTGGTTAGCTGCCTTTACAGTTAGTGGTCTTCCGCAGGGGTTGGGGCAGCTTCTTTTATGTTGTACATTAATGAGATGGAGCAGCCATTTATAACTTTTTTTGGCGCGGGCCCCCTTAGAACTTTGCTTAAAGGTTGTGAGGCCCCTTCCCTGTGAAGCAATCAAGTTTTGTTGATGTAGTTCTCTCCTACCATCTATGCACCTTGGGGATGCGGGGCCCTTATAAAAGATTTCAGTCTGAGGCCCCTGGTGGAGGAGGCTGTATTGCCCTTGTTGAGAAGGACTAATTTTGTGGCTAAATTTGCAGAGACGAAGATTGGCAAAAGAGCAGGTAGTATTGAGGTAATGGAGACTGCAGAAGGATTTGTACAGGAGAATTGGCAGAGAAGTGGCAAATGAAATATAATGTCAGAAAGTGTATGATTGTGTATTTTTGTAGAAGGCATAAGCAGAAAGACTATTTTCTAAGTGCAGAGAAAATTGAAAATAACCAGGTGCAAAGGGACCTGGGAGTCCTCCTTCAGGACAGCCTGAAGGTAAACTTGCAGGTTGAGACGGTGGGGAAGAAGGCAAATAAAATGCTGGTATTCATTTCAAAAGGAATAGAATATAAGAGCAGGGATGTGATGTCGAGGCTTTATAAGGACAGGTGAGACCTCACTTGAAGTTCTGTGAGCAATTTTGGCCTCATTTAAGAAAGGATGTGCTGACATTGGAGAGGTTTCAGAGGATGTTCACAAGGATGATTCTGGGAATGAAAGGGGAATGTTTGACAGCTCTTGTCATGTACTCATTGGAATTTAGAAGAATTGAAACATTTTGAATGTTGAAAGGAATGGCAGAGATGATGTTGAAAGGTTGTTTCCCATGGTGGGAGAATCTAGGACAAGAGGGCACAACTTCATGATTGAAGGGCACCAATTAGAACAGAGATGTGGAAGAATTTAGAAGAATTGAAACATTTTGAATGTTGAAAGGAATGGCAGAGATGATGTCGAAAGGTTGTTTCCCATGGTGGGAGAATCTAGGACAAGAGGGCACAACTTCAGGATTGAAGGGCACCAATTAGAACAGAGATGTGGAAGAATTTCTTCAGCCAGAGGGTTGTGAATCTGTGGAATTTGTCACCACAGGCAGTTGTGGAGGTCAAGTCATTGGATGTATTTAAGACTGAGATTGATAGGTTCTTGATTAGCCAGGACATCAAAGGTAATGGGGAGAAGGCTGGGCAGTGGGGCTATGTGGGAGAATGGATCAGCTCATAATTGAATGGCAGGGTGGACTCAATGGGCTGAATAGCCTATTTTTGCTCCAATGTCTTCTGGTCTAACAGGCTTATGCCCCAACTTGTCAATGCTGACCAAGTTTGCATTTGGAGCTAATTCCATCTCCCTGCATTTGGTGCATGTTCTCCTCAGCCCATCCTATCCATACATTTGCCCAAAATGTCTTTTGAATATCAAAGATATGTCTGCCTTGTATAGTTTCCTCTGTCACCTCGTTCCCCTCTGAGTCCCTCTTACAGCTATCTTCTCTCACCTTAAATCTCTGCCTCTTGTTCTAGAATCACCTACCTGGCAGACTGATTGTTAGCATATATTTCACCCACATCTTTCATGATTTTATAAGATTTAAGATTCTTTTATTGTCATGTAATAAAAGGCATGGTTAGCAGCATAGCAGTTAGTGCAATGCCTTTACAGCGGTAGCAATCAGGACTGGAGTTTGAATCAGCCCTTGTGTAAGGAGTTGGTATGTTCTCCCTGTGTCTGTGTGGGTTTTCCCCGGGGTCTCTGGTTTCCTCCCGTCTTTCAAAACGTGCTGGAGGTGTAGATTAATTGGGTGTAAATTGAGGGGCACGGACTCTTAATAGTACACAGCATTCCCGCAGCCTCTACATCCATACGGACTTTAGCCCAAACAATCAGCAACCTGAGCTCCAGATCTGAACCTCTGACATGATCAGGAAACTTTTAGTGCCCAAAGCTTCTTGGGAGCCCCTCGGCACCCTCTCACATCCCAGTTCGATACCTGGTACCCCTTCAACCAGTCTCCAGCAGCCTGATGTGAGTCCTTTAACTGCAAGTCACCAGCAGCCGAAGCCTGCCTTGGTTCCTCGCCTTGAGTCGATAACAATCTGCTGCCTGTGTGCTTTTTCAGCTGCAGAGCCACTCGCTGGACTGCCGCTGTGATCACCATCTTGTAGGGTCATCTCTGCTTCTCCTTCTCAAATGCAGGTGGTGGGGACGGGGTGTGTGGTTGTCTCTGCATTTTCTGGTGCCTTGCTCCAGTTCTCTGCTTGTCTGGAGGCTGCTTCCAGCACAGGTGCCACCATCTTGAGCCCAGACCCTACAGTCACAGCATTTTTGAATAAAACAGTCGGTTCTTTTAACAGAGTGAAATATGAAAGTCTGCAGACATTGTGATTATAGTAAAAAGTAGTGGCCACCCATTTTAATTCCCCATCCCATTCCCTTGCTGACGTGTCTGTCCTTGGTCTCATGCACTCCCAGACTGAGACCACTCATAAATTACAGGACCACACCTCTGACAGGGCATCTGCCAACCGGATGGCACGAATGTTGACCTCTGGCTTTCATTTAAACACCCCCCCCCCCCACCCCACATCATTTTCCTATTATCTCCATTCCTTGTTTCCTCTTGCATAGACATGAAAAAAATCTTACCTCATCAAGTATTCTATTGACACCATTTGTTGGTCTGGATTCCTCCCCCATTGTTTGAATTCTGAAACTTCCTGCTTCTGGTTTATTCCTTGAAGGGCTCAGGCCCAAAACGTCAGCAATATATCTTTGTCTCCTATAGATGCTGAAAAGGCCTGCTAAGTTCCTCCAGCTTTTGGGAGTGTTTTTACGGCTCCTTTAACAGGCCGTTTAAAGCCTGAATGGAGCTGTTGGTAGTAAAACTGGATAGCAGAACCCCGCAGAGGAGTGCAGTATGTGTGCTCCCTGCTTTCACCGGGTCTGCAGCAGCGCTGTTGTTAGAGCAGCTCTGGGAGCATCATTATTTTTATATACTGGTAAACCTCTCTCCCCTCAGCCTCCTCACACACCTGGGGATAAAGTCCCAGCCTAACTTGTCTCTCTCTATAACTCAATCCCTCCAGTCCTGGAAACATCCTGGTGAATCTCCTCTACACCCCTTTCCAATTTATTGATGTTCTTGCTATACCTGGCCAACCAGAACTGCGCTGGGTAATGATGAGGTGTTTGTTGAGCTACTTGTAACTCACACTTTTGTATCCTTGCAGCCCGTGTGAGAATGGCAGGTCATGATGCTCCCAGCCAGCACCAGTTCTCTGGATTCCACAAGTATTTCAATGCCTACACCTTGACGGGCAGGAGGAATGTAAGTACAGGGAGAGGGATCCATGGCAAGCAGGAGGTGCTGAATGAATTGTTAATATTGAAGAATCTTGTTCACTAGAGATGAGGGATCTGCAGACTTAGGTAATGTGGATTGGCCATGTTCTTGGGGCTTGTGGAACTGCACGGATACCTGTTGTTCACTGGATGTGAAAATCTGCATGAATGCGTGAAAGCTGACAGGGAGGTGCACCAAACCCTGTCGATTCTGAACGGGAAGGTGGAAAGAGACCATTTACTATAGCTGATGGTTCAAAGTATAGTAAGGGCAAAATATGAGTAGTCTTGATCAGTACGTTCTTTACTGATTGATATTAAATCTTCTAAAGAAAATTGGATAGATATGAGGGAACAGTGTGGAATAAAGAATGCAGCTGGGATTCTGGTTGACTAGATTGATTTATAAGTCCAGTTTATTGTCAGCTAATTGTACAAGTACAACCTGATGAAACTGTGTTCTCCAGTCCTTGGTGCATAACACACATACAGATAAACAATACATTCATATTCATGAAACTATTTATAAATATTGTGAGTCTTGGATGATTAGTGTGAACAGTTCCTTTGGTCGTTCAGTATTCTCACTGCCCAAGGGAAGAAGCTATTCCTCTGTCTCGTGGTGCTGGCTCCCCTATCTCTTCCTCGACGGGAGCAGCTGAAAGATTATGTACGTGGGGTGGAAGAGGTCCTCAGCGATTTTGCGTGCCCTCTTCAGACAATGATCCTGTCAATGGCGGGAGGGAGACTTGGGTGATCATCTCTGCCAGTCTTATCATCCTGTGGAATGATCTCTGGTCCATTTCTCTGCAGCCACCACATCACCATAGAGCTCCTAAGGAAGGCTGACATAATGGTGGCCGGTAGCCTTGCCTGCTTCAGTCATCTCAGAAGTGCACCGCTTTTGTGACTAGTGAGGAGATGTTAATGAGCCAGCCTGAACTAAAGATTCTGTGATTGAGTTGTGAATGAATACTATCTGTTCCTGAGTTGAACAGCATGGAAACAGGCCCCATGGCCCAACCTGTTCAAAGGTGCATTTGGCCCATATACCTCTAAACCTTTCCTGTCTGAAATGCCATAATTGTCCCTGTCCCTACCATTTCCTCTGACAGCTTGTTCCATATACCCAACACCAGCTGTGTGGAAAACGATACCTCTCAAGCCCCTTTAAATCCTACTCCTCTCACCTTAATGGTTTATTTGCATCATCACATCTGAAATTTGGAAGAAAATGAATGATATTTGAATGACAAGCATGGAGCTGCACAAGGTGAGGTTGATGGTCACACTCCTGGCAATTGGTGTCTTGTTGAATAGTTGGCTTGATGCTGTTGCTCAGTGAGTACATCAGTCTGCACAACAATCCCTGGATTGTTGGTTTCCCACAAGAAAACTGGGAAATATTGGGACATTCTGAGGACCGAGCCATTGGAATAAAA
Source organism: Narcine bancroftii (assembly GCF_036971445.1). Classification (NCBI taxonomy): domain Eukaryota; kingdom Metazoa; phylum Chordata; class Chondrichthyes; order Torpediniformes; family Narcinidae; genus Narcine; species Narcine bancroftii. The sequence goes on along the minus strand of NC_091478.1, from coordinate 29,010,028 downwards.
GGGAGAGCGCAATAGTGGAAGACAATATTTAATTTCAAACTGCTGATAATGCTTTGACCCAGCACATCGGTAGACTAGAGGATCTGTGTAAACCATGTCTTCCACAACTGGAACTGATTGTTGGAACCACAATCAGCCTCTGATTCTGTTGCTCCAGTTTTCCAACACCTGCAGATTTATTTTTACCTATGCAGTGCACAAGAGTGTTGGAGAAACTCAGTAGCTTACTGAGCATCCATAGAAAGTAAGAGGTGGCCAGTGTTTATATTCAGGTATCTACCAGTCCCCCACCCCCAACATTCCCGACGAAAGCATCAGGTGCCTTTTACTTCCCTTGAATGCTGGGTGACCTGCTGACTTTCTCCAGCACTTTTGTGTATTGCAGTCAACCCCAGTAACAGCAGGCTTTGACTCTAATTTGATCTCACTTGAAGAAAGTAAAATCACCACTTCCATAATCCGTTCATAGTTTCAAAACATTACAATGGAGTCCTTTTGAAACCTGGTCAATTGAAAATGATATTCACAGTGCAGAGCGCCTGCCATAGGTGGCATAGACATTTAAGTCTGCAGAGCCTCGTGTGGGAAGAGTGCATAATCTTCAAAGGAAAAGCAGACATTTATTGAAATGTTGCAATTTTCAATAAATATTGGTCTTCATAGGGTAAAATAAATGAGATTGCAGCTGGGGTAACAGACACTGTTTTAGCTACATGCCTAAGGTTTAGTCACCTAGAGGGCCACAGGTTCTGTGACAGTTTTGAAGATTAATTAGAACATAAAATCAGACAATGCTGGAGGAAATGGCTATAGTTAGTAAGCATAGTCCTGGAAAAGTGGAATCTTTTAGTTCTGAGGACTTTACTTGGGACAGATTGTCATTGGCACTTCAGCACTGAGTATATTCAAAGCAAGGTTTATTGGACTTTAGACGGGGAATCTGGATAAGGCGAATGAGCAGGAAAATAGACAAAGCTCAGGATTCGCATTCTTAGTGAATGGTGGAGAAGGCCAGGGCCCTCTCCACCCTTCTTCAGCTGAGTTCTGAGACATGTCACTAAGGAACAGATTGCTGTTCTCATTTAATAGACGCTCGCTAACCCGTCCCTGTCTAATTTTCCCTTCACAGTATGTGCTGGCTACATATGCAGGGATCGCATCACTTATATTATTCTTCAAACTGAGATCAAAGAAGAAGGCACCACTGGCAATCACAGAGCAGAAATGATGTATGGTGAGGAATCTTATCTACAGTTAATTCTAACCTTGTGGGCAATGTAGTTTTCTGTGTACCTAACTTGAAATATGTTCATGCTATCTCTGCCCTAAAAGTATGTGAGCAAGCTGTGTATAATCTAATCCAGCCATTCTCTATGGGGTCCATTACAGGGAGGGGGGAGCCACAGACTGAAATCATAAAATGCTTTTTTTCCTATAGTTGGTAGGAGAGAAGTATGGAAGAATCCAACTAAACTTGACTGTTTCACAGTGAATGAGGCCCATAAACTTTGAGCAGAGTCCTAAAAAAGGGTTGAGAATGGCTGTTCTAGCCTATGCTAAGTGTGTGACTGGAGCTTTACTGTGCATGCAGCCCTGCTCTGGATACTAGAAAGTGTGTGTATGCAGTTCTTGTTGATAGGACATTGCTGTTACTTGGGGAAAGTTTGGGCTTTTAAAATCTGACTGAGTGCTGTCCTTGTATTATGAAGTTCTGAGAACATAAATCACAGAACAGTACAGAATAGGCCCTTCTGCCCACATGTGCTGAGCATGGTATCCAATTTGGCAAAAAGTCTGTTGCTTGCCTGTGATCCGTATCCTTCCATTCCCTGCACATTCACGTGTCTATCTATAAGCCTCCTAAACACTATTGTATCTGCTTCTACCACGACTGGCAGCCTGTTCCAAGCACCCACCTCTCTATTTTTAAAAAATCACATCTTCTTTAAACAACCCCCCCTCCTTAAGAGCATGTCCTTCAGCATATGATATTTTTTATTCTGGGAGTAAATGTTTTAACTTTTTAAAAATTCTATATTTCAGGTTCTCCACAGTGATGATGCAAGTATGAAATTAAGAACCAGCTTGTGGCGATTTTGTCAAACATGGAAATATTTTGAACCTCTGCAATCGTGTCACTTTTGTGGTGTAATATAAATTATCTGCCTTAGTCAGTAAAACTCCTGGAAATCTTCTTCATTGGTGTTTGTGAGTGGAATTCCAAAAGAATTTGTGTACTTGAGGGGAAAAAGGGTAATGAGAGAAAAAAGGGACCCTTAAGGAATCAATGTGTTAACTCTGGAGCGACAGGAGATGGGCAAGGTCGTTAATGAGTACTTCTCCTCTGTGCTCACTGTGGAGAAAAACACAAGAACTTGGTCAATGGTAATGTCTTGAAAACTGTCATGGTGACAGTTCAGGAAATGTGAAAGGTCCTGTTATGTACAAGGTAGACAAATCTCCAGGGCTGACCAGGTATATCCAAGTACTATGGGGAAAATGTAGGTGCCCTGGTTGAGATTAATTTCAAGTACAAGTGAGGTGCCAGAATAGTGGAGGGTGGGAAATGTGCCTCTATTCAAGAAGGGAAAAGCCTGCAATGAGACTAAAATTTGTGGTTGGTAAGTTACTAGAGCATTTTGAAGGGAAAAGTATATATGCACTTCGATGGATAAGGGCTGATAGTGGTAGAAAATTGGCTTCATGGTAGAAAGCAGAGGGTGATGGTGGAAGGTTGTTTTTTGGACAGGAGGCCTCTGTCTATTGGAGTGCCAGAGTTCTGTGCTGGGCCCATTGCTGTTTATCATTTAGATCAGTGGTTCTTAACCTTTTTCTTTCCACTCACATAACCACTAAGTATTTCCTATGCCATCGGTGCTCTGTGATTAGTAAGGGATTACAAGGTGGTACGTGGGTGGAAAGAAAGGTTGAAAACACTGTTTTAATCGAACCTAATTGACTCGTTATGTGCACAGTTTCAGAATTCCGAAGGAAATGAGCCAATGACAATTTTTCTCAATAACATATTTCAGTAACTATCGAGTCCAGAGCAGTGATTCTCAACCTTCCCACTCATACACCACCTTAAGCAATCCTTTACTAATCACAGAGCACTGATGGCATAGGGATTACTTAAAGTGGTATGTGAGTGAAAAGAAAAAGGTTGAGAACCACTGATCTAGATCCATGATACATATGTAATAAGTTTGTGGAAGACACCAAAGTGTATGGTATTGTAGATTGTTGCCAAAAATGCAGCAGGATCTTGATTGGTTGGGCAGAGAAATGGTCAATGGAATTAAATAGAGAAATGTAGAGTGTTGCATTTTGGGAAGCCTAATATGGGTAGGACCTACACATTGAATGATAGGGATCTGGAAAGTATTGTGGAGCAGAGGGATTGAGAAGTACAAGTACATAGTACCTTGAATGTAAAGAGGGTGATCAAAAGGGCTTTTGGCACATTGGCCTTCATCAATCAGAATAGAGAAGATGAGAGGGGACATGTATACGACCCTGGTGAGGTCCTATTTGGAGTAATGTATTCAGTTTTGGTCATCATGCTACAGGAACAACGTCAAGCTCGAGTGGATATAGAGATTTCAGAAGATGTATAACCAATGTTTTGGCCAGAGTCCTTTGTCAAGGTACGTGGGGCCTGAGCTACTGGGAGAGGTTGAGCAGGCTGGGGCTTTATTCCTTGGAGTGCAGGAGGATGAGGGGGTGATCTCATAGAAGTGAACAAAATCATGAGAGGAATAGATCAGGTGAATAGTCTTGCCCAGAGTAGCAAGAATTGGTAACCAAAAGACCTCAGTTTAAGGTGAAGGAGGGGAGAGATTTAACAGGAACAGATTGTGGAGGGTGTGTGGAATGGGCTGGCAGAGGAGATTGAGCCAGGTACTATGAAATATTTAAGAACAGTTGGATGGATTTAGAGTAGTGGGTTTCAAACTGCCCCCAGACTTGCATTCCACCTTGATTCCATGCACCCACCAATGAGTGAAGAACTTGCTGCTTAACATTTTTACCCACCCCTGCCATATTTGCTCTCTAGATCTCTCGTGTTAGCTATTTCAGCTTCAATGGAAGAAGCCTCTGGCCAACCACAAGACCAATGCTTCACCATTATATACACCTTTATCAGGTAACCCCTCATCCTCTGTCCTGAAAAGACCAAGTTCACTCAACCTGGCCTCCAAAGGCATGCTCTCAAATCCAAGGAGCATTCTTGTAAATTTTCTACAATCCTTCCTGTAGTGAAGTGTCCAAAACTGAAAACAATATTCCAAGTAGGTCTTATATAATTGCAACATTACCTCACTGCTCTTGAACTCTCTTCCATGGTTAAGGAAGACAACATACTCAGTGCCATCCTGTGCTGGGCCTTCTCCACTGCCAGAGGTCCAATGTAAACTTGTGGAACATGTGTTCCAGCTGGGCATTCTACACCCAGTGGGAACAAAATGTTATAATTTCAGGTAGCCAGTCCCTCCTCTTGTCCTTTCTGCTCTTCTCATTTTCTCCATCCCCATGTCCTCATTGGATTCTTCTTTTTCTCTCTCTTTCCCCCCCGCCCCCCCACTTCAGTTCTAGCTGGTTTATCTTTATAATCAGTGAAACATTAGACTGCAGATGCTGTGATTGTATTAAAAACAAATGCTGGAGGAACAGCAGATCTGTGTCCATAAGAGGTAAAAGGCAGTTGATGTTTTGGCCCTGTGCATCAGGCCCACATTGACTGCCTTTTACCTTGTATGGATGCTGTGAGACTGGTTGAGCTCCTCCAGCATTTGTTTTTACTACAATCACAACTTCTGCAGACATTAGCCCCTTTCACACTGGCACCTTAACCTAGTAATTAACAGCCAATATACTGATTAAAGGGCAAGTGAGAACCCTCACAAATTAACACGCAGGTGTCTGATACACCCTACCTAGGGTTTTTTTTCTTTCCCCACCCCCCCCGGGTCTTCTGACACCTGTGTGCCGATTAGCCCAGTGTGAAAGCGACATGGATTATCCAGGTCTTTCTTGCATATAACCAAGAAATGTTGGTTCCTGTAGTGGGAGAGTCTTGGACAGGAGGACACACTGCAGGATTGAAGGGCATCCACTTAAAACAGATGCAGAAAAATTGCTTTAGGCAGATGGTGGCAAATCTGGAATTTGTTGCCACAGGAGGTTATAGAGGCTAGATCATTGGGTGTGTTTAAGGTAGGTTCTTGATTAACCAGGGCATCAAATGTTCTAGGGAGAAGACTGGGGAGTGGGGCTGATTAGGAAAATGGATAGAATAGCAAGGCATTTGATGGGCTGAATAGCCTATGGTCTTATCTCCATAAAGGGTTTTGCATTGAAACATTGACCATTTTTCCTCCCACTGCAACCAGACCGGCTGAGTTCCTCCAGCAGTGTATTCAGCTCCAGCCACTGAGGGTTTAAGTCACACTTTCTCACTCACTTGGGTTGCGTGAATTAGTCTCACAGAAGGTGGGGCGGCCTCCCGTTGAACGCTTCTGCTACACACCCAGACCACAATTGGGATTGGTCCCATTGGGTGCTGCCTTGTTTCAGGAAATGGGATATGGCTGTTTTTATACCATAGAAGTGTCCTGATGAAGGAATATTTGCACAGAAAAGGAGTCTGTCCATAACAGAGAATGGAAAAACTACTCCCCAGTCAGCAGAAACATGCTCAGGACACCTCAACTGACGTGTTTTATTGTAAATGTCATTAAAACTTAAAAAATGCACCATGAAGAACAAACCTGTTGATTCACATTACAGCAAATGGCCTGGTGCGGCAATATGTCGCAAACATTGCAGAGGCTGCACCACCTCAGTCTAGCTGACAGGGGTAGGAGGTGGGCTAAATTGGAGAATGCCACGGATACCGTGAAAATATCTGCATCCTTTGTTCACTCCAGAGTGACGCGAGGATTGGGAATGTTAATCCTCCACCCTTGATGGAGGAAGGAGGGAGGGTCCATCACTGTGGGTTGTATGCCCCTGCAGCCAGCAGTAGGTTACGGCGGGTGAAGTGGAGGCCGATTACTGGCGTGGACTTGCTCATGTAGGAGCCCAGAAGCAGCTCCTGTGAGTTGTCAGACAAGTTTATGTGCCCAGTAGCAGTGCTGAAATCATCCGTCTCAAGGTCCTCAAAGGCCTTCACTGTATCCCACATCTTCACTGTGTGATCCATGGACCCTGAAACAACCAGGGGTAAGTCAGAAGATACATTTGCCACCACCTGGAAGCCCAAATTTCACCAGCAGACACTGGGGTAAGTCCAGGGATACTATAGTGTCCCAATGTCTCCCAACAACATCAGCTGGGGAGAATAATGCTAAAAGGGTTGTGTTACTTTTTGGAGATTTCACATTCATTGCACTCCCTTGTAACTTTACTGGATTAATGCAGCATCTTCCACAGATTTTGCAAAGCTTTCTCATGCAACAAAATATTTTTAGCTGTTTTCAGAAACATGGGAGACAATTTGCCCACATTCTAACCAACAAACAGCAACATGACAACCACACCATGAAGTTTTGGTAATCCACTGTCCAATTGTTAGGAAATTCCAATACTTGGCCCTCTGTCATGGTGCTAATTCCCTCACATCCTTGCATACTGTACTGAGGGGACCACCCTCCTCCCCCCCCACCCCAACTCGCACACTGGGGCCAAGGGGATCCCCAATCCCTCTCGCAGACCAGGGCTGGGACCCCCAGATCCTTTAACACACTGGGACTAATTCACTGAGAAACCACTTAAAGGGTAGTTCAAAACTCACTCAGCAGCTCCAGAAATTGAATTTGAACAAGCTCAAATAGAAAAGGCACTGAATCTGCCTGTTACTGGGTCACGGTGAAGATGGCATCAAGAAGATGCCCAGTACCACCCATCTTGCGACAATAAAGAAAAGTGGGCCAGTAGAAATGGCAATAAAATGGAGAATCTAACCTGAGGCCAAAATCTCGCCGTCTCGGCTGAACCGCAGTGCATAGATGGTGTCAGTGTGACCCTTCAGCTCGCCCACCAACAGCCCATGCCCGATGTCCCACAGCAGCACCCGTCCATCTGTGGCACCCGATGCCAGGTATCTGCCATTTGGAGAAAACACCAGCGAATGGATGGGCCCCTAGGAGGAAGGACGAGAGGTCATTAATGATGCTAGTCACAGCCAGGAGCCCCACCAACCACCCACACTGTGCTGCCTACCTTGTGTCCAGTCAGGATTCGGACGCAGTTACCATTCAGAACATCCCATAGCCGGATGGTCCTGTCTGCTGATCCAGTGACCACATAATTGGAGTTGGGGTGAAACCTCGTGCAGGTAACATCAGAGAGATGACCAGAGAATATCCGCAAAGGCTGATAGTGATCTGTCACCCAGAGTCTGGAGATTGAACATCCCAAACGGGTTAATCAGGTTCAGTACATGTATCGTGATTGACAGGTGCCAGCAATTTGCATTTATGTTGAACCCTTCATATGGAAGTTTATGAAATCCCAAAAACATTGATTGGTCACAACCTTTTCCAAGGGTAGGGGTGTAAAACTAGAGGGCATTGGTTTTAAGGTGAGAAGAGAAGGATTTAAAGGGACATGAGGGGATCCTTCACTCAGAGGGTGGTGGGTATATGGGACAAGCTGCCAGAGGAAGTGGCAATGGCAAAGATGGGGGCAATTGGAACATTTAAAAGACATTTCAAAAGGTCCATGGAAAGGCAAGATTAGAGGGAATGTGACAATTTGGGCTATCCAACTGCATGTTACATGTTTGCCAGGTGCTTTACAAGAATATTACAAATACATTTGGGCATGGATCTACAAGGAAATATCAGGGCTGATGATCAAAAGCTTGGTCATAGGGATGGGTGTTACATGGTCTCAAGTCAGAGCAGACTCCAGAGCACAGGCTTTTGCCAGCTGAAAGTGAGAGCAAAATTACAGTTAGCATTCATTGCGGGGCTAACAGCAAAAGAACCAGTGACCAGGCAGAGATATAGCTCCATTGACAAGTCTGCAAAAAGCATAGCACTCCACTCCTGTATGCTGTGAGACCTGGACGACATTCCCCGTGAGGTGAGCGTGGGAAAACGTTCACATCATCAATATACGAGACAAACTAACGATCTCAGCCTATCATAGATAACCTTTGTGTCATCCATGCTTCCTTACCCTCAACTCAGAACTAACTTGTTTTCTATCTAGACACCCAGGAGACAGCAGACGCTGGAATCTGGAGCAACACTGATGGAGGAACTCAATGGGTCGAGCAGCATCCAAAGGAGAAAAAGATTGGCTAGCATTTTGGGTCTGATGATGATGAGTACCAGCCAAACCATCAATCGTTCCTTTTCTCTCACTGATGCAGCTCGACCTGCCAGGTTCCTCCTGGTTCTGATAAAGTGCCTTCATTCTGAAACATTAACTCTGTTTCTTTGTCCTCAAATGTGCTTCATGTTTCCAGCATTGGTAGGTTACAGGGTTGTGTAGAACATGATTTGTTACTGGATTGGTGCTTATCTGGGCACATTGATCCAGAAACGAGATCAAATCCCAGTATTCAGGTCACAGAACACATCAGGGGAAAAAGAATCTTGTTAGAAATGGTCAGCATCTGTGAGAGAAATAAAACCAACATTCACATCAAAGATTCTTTGTCAGCTGAAGCACTGAACTTGAACGTGACCTGAAACATTAACTGTCTATCTCTCCACAGATATGTTTCCAACAGTTCCCATTCATCCAGCACTTGCAGTTTAACATAAATGAAATGGCCACAATAAGTCAAGACTGAAAAATAGAACATAAATATAAAATGATAGATAGTTGAAGGTAGGGCAAAAAAGGTGACTTATCAGTAGCACAGGTGCAGTAGTTTATGGTCAAGGTTAGAATAGTATAGGGAGGTTCAAGAGCCTGATAGCTGTTGGATAAAAAGTGTTGATATTTCAATGGTACTTCTATCCACGAGAACTGGTGAGGGGAACCACTTGCAAATACAGGTATACACTGCTTTACAAATACTAAAATTATGAAAATTCACTTTTACGAAGAAAGCAGTGTTCGCTTTTACATACAAATTATAATGGGTTTTCGCTCTTATGAAAATTGCCTTCAACAGTAGTTAATGGGTCTTTGCTTTACAAATTTTTGGTTTACAAACAGATTCTCAGAACTTCGTAAAGCAGGATATACCTGTATCACCTAACCTTCTCATAACTGGGTTGGATCCTGGTACCCCTACCCTACATCACGTGAATTCTTTTACCAGAACCCTCACATTCACTGTATAGGTCACCGTGATTACACATTCACTGTACCAGACCACCATGATAACACACATGAATGCACTACTCAGGTCACCATGATCAATTTAGCTATGAGGAGAAGCTGGACCTGCTTTCCGTGGTGTGAAGGTTACAAGGGCTCACGAGGTAATTGTGTGTCCTGTTGATAGGATCGCCTACAGGAAATCTCTCCCATATCAAGGGTCAATAAAACTAGAGACCACAGATTCAGAGAGAGGCACAAGAGATTTAGTGGGGATTGTTTCCACACAGAGTACCTGGAATACACTGCACAAACAGTGAGCTGGTGGAGGGATCAGCAGGTCAGGCAGCTTCCAAGGAGAGAAATGCTCAATGTTTTGAGTTGGGACAATTTATTAAGACTGAATTAAGGAGGAGAGATAGGAAACAAAAAACAAGGTGGGTGTGGAAGAACCACGAAGGGGGAGAAGGGTGTGGAGGAACCATAAGGAGATAGAACACTATACAAATGAAGGTGGGAGAGGGGAGAGGCAGGGATCCTCACAGAACTCCCATTGGAGGAAGGAGGAAAGGTTCTTCAGAGTAGGCATTCCTTGACCAGAATTCGCAATGGAGTAAACTGGGAAGCACAAGAACTGTAGATGCTGGAACACACTGCCTGAGAGAGGGGGAGGTGGCTCACTGACACCCGTTTAGAAGAGCGCTTAAATCATCTGGACATGGAGGGCTATGGGCCATCCTGGAAGATGGGACTAATACAGATGGGTATGCATTGGTTGGCAGGGATTTGATGTGCCAAATGGCCTGCTTCATGCTTTAGCTCTATGACGAGCGTGCCAGGTAGCTGTGATTCCAACACACTCACCGTGCCACACGATCGTGGCCCCCTGAAATGAAGTAATAGCCATATGGAGAGAACTGTGTATCCCACACTGGATAGTTGTGTCCTTTGTAACCCACAAGGCAGGTGAAGGTTTGCAGACTCCACAGCCTCACCGTCCCATCTTCTGAACTGGACAGGAGATAATTCCTGAAGAGAGAGGGTAAACATCAAACACATGCCAACTGTGTCACCAACCTGCTGACAGCTTCTGCCTCATTCATAAATCAACCCAACCTCATTCTCACAGAAGTGCAACACCCATGTCTGCGCTGAACATGATGTCCAAATTAAACTAAAACTCTGCTGCCTGCACATGATCCATATCCTTCTATTCATCTACCATATACATATTCATGTGCCTATCTAGAAACCTCAAACATTATTAATATATCTGTTTCCCCCACTACTGGAAACCCGTTCCAGGCACCCACCACTCTGCATAAAATATTTGCTCCTCACATCTTCTTTAAACTTTCTTAGCATCCCTTCCCCACCATATACAGGTATGCACCGCTTAATGTCCATGATAAGTTCTGTGAAATTGGGTGTTGCACAAGGTGGACATTGTGCAAACACCATATTATATATTTAGCAAAGCTAATAGGTTACTGTAGTGTACCTGTAAATCTTTTATTTGTAAGAAGTGTGGGCACCAACACAGGGCAGTGGGGAACGAGTGGGGCAGTGGGATGGATCAGTATGGGGACCAACAGAGCTGTGGGGAGAGAGCAGGGCAGTGGGATCAATGTTGGGACTGACATGGGGCTGTAGGGAGAGCAAGGGGCAGCGCGATTAGTTGGGACTGATACAGGGCTGTGGGGAGAGAGCAAAGTAGTTGGATGAGTTTCGGTATACAGTATGCAATTCTATCGCATGTCTGGACTATATTTATACAGCACAAAAATTCAAGGTTCCATGTGATAATTTCCGCCATCTCCCTACCTGTCGGGGCTGAAGCTGGTTCCATACACAGGGCCACCATGCCCCAGTAACATCTTAAACTCACAGGCAGACTTCTCATCCATTATTCTCTCCAGCACATCTTCTGATTCTTTGTCAATTAAACTGAGGTCTGCAAGAGAGGGAGTGTGCAGTGAGACTGCTGCCTGCACTCAGGCAGAGACTAAGAGCCAACACATTTCCTCCTCCCCTGACCTTCACTCATTCCACACACGCCCTTCAAAATTGACAAGCTCAGTAACTCCCAGACATGGAATGTCCACCACTGCATTTAAACCTCCAATTTCAAACTCTGCACTGAGAAAACAAAGTTCCATGAAGCTATTGATGTAGCAAAGGAGGTTTTACTCAAGAATCTACATGCAGAATCTCACTTAGAATAATAATTCTTGGTCAAACTCAAGAAAAAGAGGTGACTTTTGCAAAATGACATCACTAGACTATACTGACAATCTTGCAGTGAACTTGAGAGTTGGAAGTGGCAGGGCAGGGATCAGAGAATGAATGGATTTGAGGGACGTGGGGAACAGAACACCTGTGAATTGGTGCAAGGGAGTTGTAATGAACATTAGTTTGTGGCTCAGGAAACAGACACAGAACCTCAGATCAGTAGGTACTATTATTTCACAGTCGGTTGTCATATCTGGTCAGACACAGATACTTATACTCAAAGAACAGTGGGAGGTTTCCTCTGAACCATAAAAACACTTATGAAGAGATCCTGATAGGGAGTGCTGCAGGATCTGACAGGGGTGGGGGATCTGAGCTGGTGCAGGCTCTGTAAAATCCTCCACAATTGCAACCCCCCCCCCAATCAGATCCCCCACATGCAGCCCCTCCCCGTCAGTTTCCCCCACCTCAGCAGCCACCCCTGCAGCCCCCCTGTCAAATCCCCCACTTGCCATCCCCACCCCAGATCCCACAATTTTGCAGTTCTCCCTGTCAGATCTGCCACCGCTGTAGCCTCAGCCCAAAATGGGACATTCCTTTTGCCATTCCATGTTGCCAAAGACTAGACTCTAGAATTGGATGGTTTACCCGTGGCCCCTTTGACACTCCGCAGCTTCTTCGGAGTGACGCTCCACACTCTCACGGTGGAATCAGCAAACCCGCCTGCTATCAGACTGGAATCATCTGTGAAATCGACTGCAGTGAGACCCTGGACCAGAACAGAACTGCAGCAGTCAGTAACATTCCAGAGGTTATTAGGTAATCACGTGAGGGACCCCTATCACATGGAGACATTTTAGTTTAATCTGGTATACTATTCAACGCAAACATCCTCTGCCAAAATGCCTGTCCTCTGAAGGTTTGTTCCAAGTTCATACACCAGCCAGGTATTTGGGAGAATGAATCAAAATAGAATACTTATTGAAACCAAGGCCTTGTACAGATTCAGTGGCTGAATTTAAATTCAATACTGTGTCATGGAATCACGCAGCAAGAGGTCCATTGGCCCATCAACCACCCATTCACACTAATCAACTCTCCTATGTCTCCTTTCCTCCACCTCCCCACCCTTGTCTCTTTCTCTCTCCCCTTCCCTATCCCTCTCTCCTTTCCTCCACCGCCCCACCCCTTGTCTCTCTCCTTCTCCCCTTCCCTATCTCTCTCTCCTTTCCTCCACCTCCCCACCCCTTGTCTCTCTCCCTCTCCCCTTCCCTATCCCTCTGTCTCCTTTCCGCCAGCTCTGCATTCATAGAATTTCCCCTCTCCCCCCTTAGCTGTCATCTCCTGCCCTCCGATCCTTGTCCACCTATGACCTCTTGGTTGTTGGTCTGTGCTCCTGCCCCTTTTTCACTGCTCTCCCCACCTTTTTATTCAGGTGCCTCCCTGCTTTTTTACTCATACTTTGACAAGAAACATTTCAGGCCTAAAACATTGGTTATATATCTTTGCCTCCTATGGATGCTGTGTGACCTGCTGGGTTCCCCCTGCACTTTTGTGTTCCCATTATTTGTTTACCTCTCGTTTCATTTTACTTTTACTAAAGCACATGTACAAAGAGTAGATGCTTTCTCATAACATTGTCATTTACCAATGATCAGGTTTTATTTAAGAAACAGAAATGCCATAAACCACAGGTAGTGAGTGCAGAAAGTTCTTGCCAATGCTAACCTACACACAGCTCTCATTCCACCACAGACACAAAATCCCTTTCCCAGGAGATTATTCCCTTGCATATCTAACCAACAGGATTTTACATGACACACTTTCCAATACATTGTGACACATCAGCGAGTTTCCAAAGACAGGGGTAGGAGTGACCAGAGGTGAGGTAATTTACTAACCTGATAGGCATTGAGGAAGGTGTAAAAGCAGATGGAAGGCAAACAGTCTGGACCAAGCTTTACCCGCTTTGTCGCTTCCTTCATTATCATGATCTTGTCCAGCTTGTCAGAATCTTTCAGCTCTGGAAGAGGAATTCTTGATTGGGAAAGAAAGTAGAAAATTTTATATTACATACCTCAGGACTTCTTGAGATGTGTAACAGCTGCTTGTTATAGTTTTGAAAAGTAATGCAGGAAATATATAAGGCAGTTGCAACAATAAGTTATAAACCATATTAAAAATCAGGCCATTATTTTAAACATCTTGACTGAAAAATAAATTAATTTTGAGAGAACTTAGTGGCAGCAACAATAATTTGCCTTTGTATAGCATCAGTGCGACGACAGAGGCTTTTCAAGGCACATTACAGGAATGCTATTGCACAAAAATATTGACAAGGGGGGCAGGTGGAAATATCCCAAAGCTTGGCCAACATTACATAAGGGAGAGGTTGTGAGATTTAGATGCAGAATTCCAGTGATGAGGGCTTAGCACATGAAGTCAAAGCTGCCACCAGTGAAGCAAATGAATTGAGGATGAACATGATAGTAGAATGGGATAAAACTATCAGAGGGCTTTGGGGCTGAAGGTTACAGACAGAGGAGATCAGTCGTGAATGGAGCTGAAAAAGGAATGAATGCAGCCAGTAAAATTACCACCAAAAACCAAAATGAAGAACTCAGCCATTCAAACAGCATCTGTGGGAAGAGAAACCAGTTGGTAACTCTTGCTCAGAACTGGAGGTGGGGGTTTACAGTTGTCGAAACTGACCTGAGGGAGGAGTGAGATGTCAGGCAAAAGACGATGGGGATAGATTAATCTGATAAAGAATATGAGCACAGATGGAAGCTCTTCAAATGGACAGAAGACCACATTGCAAACACTGAATGCAGGACACTTGAAGGGAGAGGTGCAAGTGATTGATGGTTTGGACCCTGGATGGTGGGGAGGGATAAAGTGAGTGGGCAGGTGTTACATTTTTGTGTGGTGGAGGGTGCCTTGGGTCGGTGATGGGTGAATGGGGGTAGGAGGGTGGATCAGGGAGTCACTAAGTGATTGATCCCCTTGAAATTTAGAAGAGGAGGTGACAGGAGGTGGGATCATGTTGGAGTTGCCGGAAATGGCACATGATAATCTGATGGAGTGGAAGGTGAATGCCAAGGCAACTCTGGCATTGCTCTGTCCCCCAGGTGACAGCAGACATGCAAGAAACAGAGGAAATGCTGATGGGAGTCCCATCCACCATGGCAGAGAGACAGCCATGTTTCAGGAAGGAGGAGGACATTTCAGGGGAAGCAGGTCGGAAGACAAAATAACTAGAAAAAAGGAATAGGAGGCAGGGAGAGTAGATGCAGATATCTGTGCTCACAAAGGGGAGTCAGTGTCCATAAGGATTGTTCATAATCAGGGCAGTATGTCAGAACATGGACAGGGGAGTTTTTGGATGGTCAAGGAGTAGAACAAAGCAGGCTGCTCCAAAGTACACTGGAATCATTGAGCCCTGAGGTAACAGTCATTCACCATGGGTTCAGCAGATGAAATGAGCTGAGGTGGGGCTGGGTAACCGCACAGAGGTGAAACTAGACAATCATATTTATGTCAAGTGAGTGTACTGGCCACTATTGACATTAATGACACTAGATTAAAGGCCATATCTCATTGTTCTGTAACTACTGGTTTTCATTGGGCCCAATTTGTCATATAAAACTGCTCCTCTCATTGGGTAACTGCATAGAATAGGTACTGGTTTTAGACATAGAAATGTGATGCTTAAATATGAAAATGACACACTATTAGCCAGCACCAACTGTATTTGATGGGAGAGTGTAGAGTGTACTGTCTGTCCCCTAGAGTGAGTGATGAGGCAATGTAGAGTGTACCCAGCCAGTACAACCTCTCCCCTGGAGTGAGAGATGACTCAAGAGTAGAATGTACCCAACCAGTATTGTCTGTCCCTGGAGTGAGTGATGAGGCAGTGTAGGAGAAGTTTTATTGCGAGTAGAGCCTCAGGAATTAAAGACCATCCTTTCTCAATGATCACCATTGATGTTTAAAATACCTTCTCTGACTAATCACTTTAAAAAGTCACTAAATTATTTTAACAGCCCCATCTCAGACCTTATCCCGAGGTGCAACAGGATTGTAACCATCTGACCTGTTCTGTGGAGGGGCGTTGGGGTCCTGCTTCTTGCTCTTTGCACCCAAACTGTCCTTTTTTGGCTTTTTCTTCTTTGGTTTCCCTTCCTCGTTTTCTCCTTCCTCATCTTCATCATCAAGAGGCAGCTCAATCTCAGGTTCCTTCAGCAGCCCAAAGTATACCTGTCAAGATTGAGACATTAGCAGAGTCCAGACCCTGTTCCCAACCCATGACAGCCCTTAGCCTGTGAGTCTTCACACGAGCAATTCAACAGAAGAATGAATTAATTAATAAATGAGGTAAATTACTTAGGTAATTTTTACAGATGCAGTGAATATCTTACTTGCTGTACATCTGATTCAAATCCTTCTCTACATGATGCCATCAAAATATACGACTCTTCACAGCAAATTAAAAACACAAACTTTTGGAAAAAATCAGCAGGTGAGAGATCATCACAGCAGAGAAATGGCAATTTAACAGCAAAGTTCAGCACAAAGGGCTGTACGGTTAACATAGCACCAGTGGTGCTATAACAGCACTATCTGCAAGGAGTTTAATGTGGGTTTCGCCGGGGGCTCAGGTTCCCTCCCACCATTCAAAAATGTATCAGGGTTGTAGGTTAATTGGGTGTAATTGGGCCACATGGGCTCGTGGGGCGAAAGGGCCTGTAACCGTGCTGTATGTCAAATTTTTTGTAATTAAAAATTTTCACAAAAATTTAAAAATGTAAACTGCAACATGCTATTCAAATTAATGGGTTGGAAACATGAGGCTGGTATCAGGGAGTGTTGCCCACTTCCATAAGATAATGAGAAGTAGGCCATCTGGTCTGTCAAGTCCACCCCACAATTCCATCATGAACTGATCCATTCTCCCCCTCAGCCCACTCCCCTGCCTTCTCCCCCTCAGCCCACTCCCCTGCCTTCTCCCCCTCAGCCCACTCCCCTGCCTTCTCCCCCTCAGCCCACTCCCCTGCCTTCTCCCCCTCAGCCCACTCCCCTGCCTTCTCCCCCTCAGCCCACTCCCCTGCCTTCTCCCCCTCAGCCCACTCCCCTGCCTTCTCCCCCTCAGCCCACTCCCCTGCCTTCTCCCCCTCAGCCCACTCCCCTGCCTTCTCCCCCTCAGCCCACTCCCCTGCCTTCTCCCCCTCAGCCCACTCCCCTGCCTTCTCCCCCTCAGCCCACTCCCCTGCCTTCTCCCCCTCAGCCCACTCCCCTGCCTTCTCCCCCTCAGCCCACTCCCCTGCCTTCTCCCCCTCAGCCCACTCCCCTGCCTTCTCCCCCTCAGCCCACTCCCCTGCCTTCTCCCCCTCAGCCCACTCCCCTGCCTTCTCCCCCTCAGCCCACTCCCCTGCCTTCTCCCCCTCAGCCCACTCCCCTGCCTTCTCCCCCTCAGCCCACTCCCCTGCCTTCTCCCCCTCAGCCCACTCCCCTGCCTTCTCCCCCTCAGCCCACTCCCCTGCCTTCTCCCCCTCAGCCCACTCCCCTGCCTTCTCCCCCTCAGCCCACTCCCCTGCCTTCTCCCCCTCAGCCCACTCCCCTGCCTTCTCCCCCTCAGCCCACTCCCCTGCCTTCCCCCCCTCAGCCCACTCCCCTGCCTTCTCCCCCTCAGCCCACTCCCCTGCCTTCTCCCCCTCAGCCCACTCCCCTGCCTTCTCCCCCTCAGCCCACTCCCCTGCCTTCTCCCCCTCAGCCCACTCCCCTGCCTTCTCCCCCTCAGCCCACTCCCCTGCCTTCTCCCCCTCAGCCCACTCCCCTGCCTTCTCCCCCTCAGCCCACTCCCCTGCCTTCTCCCCCTCAGCCCACTCCCCTGCCTTCTCCCCCTCAGCCCACTCCCCTGCCTTCTCCCCCTCAGCCCACTCCCCTGCCTTCTCCCCCTCAGCCCACTCCCCTGCCTTCTCCCCCTCAGCCCACTCCCCTGCCTTCTCCCCCTCAGCCCACTCCCCTGCCTTCTCCCCATAACCTTTGATACCCTGACTATTCAAATACGTATCAATCTGCTTAAATATAGCCAATGAACTGGCCTCTACAGCTGCCCGTGACAGCAAATTTAAGAGGTTCATCACTCTCTGGCTAAAGAAATTCCTCTGCATGTACGTTTTAAATAGGCCCCCTTCAATCCTAAAGTTGTGCCCTCCTGTCCTGGACTCCCCTACAGTGGGGAAACAACTTTGCCACATCTACTCTGTCCAGGATTTTCAACATTCAAAATGCTTCTATGCGGTTCCCCTTCATTCTTCTGAACTCCAAGGAGTTCAGTTCAAGAGCCATCAAATATTTCCTCATGCTAATCCAGTGGTTTTTCAAACTTTTTCTTTCCACTCACATACCACTTTAAGTAATCCTCTTGCCATAGATGCTCTGTGATTAGCAAGGGATTACTTAGGGTGGTATGTGAATGGAAAGAAAAAGTTGTTTTAATCATGCCTAATTGACTTGTTACATGGACAGTTTCATAACTCCAAAGGAAATGGGGCCAATGACAATTTTTCTCAATATTTCATTAACAATTGGGTCTAGAGCAGTGGTTCTCAATTTTTTTTTCCTCACTCATACCACTTTAAGCAATCCCTTACTAATCACAGAGCACCTATGGTATAGGGATTACTTAAAAGTGATACATGAGTGGAAAGAAAAAGTTTGAAAACCATTGTGCTAATCCCTTCATTCCAGGAATCATCCTTGTGATTCTTCTCTGAACCCTCTCCAATGCCAGCATGTCCTTTCTTAAATAAGGAGCTCAAAACGGAAAGCCATATTCCAAATAAGGCCTCACCAGTGCCTTATACAGCCTCAATATTACATCCCTGCTCTTGCGTCCTATCCCTTTAGATAGGAATGCCAACATTGTATTTACTGCCTTCACCGCTGACTCAACCTGGAAGTTAAACCTTCAGGGTATCCTGGACGAGGACTCCCAAATCCCTTTGCACCTCCAAATTTTGAATCTTCTCCCCATCCAAATAATAGTCTGCCCTTTTATTCCTTCTACCAAAGTGCATGACCATACACTTACCAACATTTTATTTCATTTGCCACTTCTTTGCCCAATCCCTTAAGTCTCTCTGCAGCCTCTCTGTTTCCTCTACCTGCTCTCCACCTATCTTTGTATCATCTGCAAATTTAGCCACAAAGCCATCTTTTCCGCAATCCAAATCATTAACGTACAAAGTGAAAAAGTGGCCCCAATTCTCCCTTTCCTCTTTCTTCAGTTGCTCCTCTCACCTCAAGATGGGAACCAAAGTCCAGATCTCCCAGTAAAGAATCAGAACTGGGATCCAGAAACAGGTCCTTTAATCCAACATGTCCACGCTGGCCCATTTGCCCATCTATACTGATCCCATTTGCCTTGCTTACTTAAGTGTCTGAATGTATTTTAAATACACTGGTTTTAACTCTTCCACCACATCTAGAACAGTACATTACAGATATAACCACATTTAGGTAAAAAATGTTACTTTTCCTTTAAATATCCTCTCACAAACCTGCATCCTCTCATTTTGACATCTCTACCAGGAGAAACACGACCCATCAACCACAACTATGCCCCTCATAATCTTATATACTACGATCACCTGGCATCCTCCTTTGCTCCAGAAAAAAAACAAACCCAAGCTATCCCATTTCCCCCAATAACTGAAGTTCTCTATTACAGACAACTCCTCTGCATCTGTCCAATGTAACATCCTTTCCAGAGTGCTGACCTGAATCCCATACAATAGTCCTTGCAGTAAACCAATGATTTGTAAAGCCACAATACCCTAATACTTAAATTCTATGCCCTGACCTGTGAAAGCCAAGTGCCTTCTTCACCACTCCATCTACCGGTGTTGCTAATTTAGGAAATCTATAGACTCAAACTCTAATGCTTCCCTTGTGGCGGTACGCCATTAGGCAGGCGAACCGGCCCCACTTGTCACGCACACGGCGGGACAGCCGGTCAAAATGACACCGTTAGGGATTTCCTCCCGACCTCGGAAGCCTGCACTTGGGGACCCATGTGACATCCCGGTGACATTGGGGCCCCCCAGTGGGGTTCTCAGCCAGGTCCGGGCTGGGAGTATAAGACCAGCCAGGCAGCCAGCAATAAATCAGTTTTTGCTCACTGAACTCAATCCGTCTGGTTGTGCGATCCTTCAGTGAGCTGTGTAGCTGCTACTACAATTGGTGACCCCGACAGGTTCAAATGTCTTTGAACTCAACATGAATGACCCTTCGATCAACGCTATAGCCATCAAACTTCCTGACTTCTGGGTTCAGGAGCCAGAGACCTGGTTCAGCCATGCAGAGCGTGTTTTACCTCCGCCAGATTTCATCGGATTCGAGCAAGTTTTACCATGTGGTCACCACCCTGGACCAGGCCATCGCCAAACGAGTGCTGCACCTCATTCAACACCCACCCGCAGAAGTACAGGACCATCAAGCAGGTGCTCACTGGCTCCCTCGGCCTCTCCAGGCGCCAGCGTGCCGCTTGGATGCTGCGCCTCGACGCCTTAGGGGACAGAACTCCAATCGAGTTGATGGACGAGATGCTCACACCAACTGCCCACGCTTTGAGCGCATCTTCCTCGACCATCTGCCTGAAAACATCTGGCCGTTACTGTCCCAGGAAAGCTTTGTCGACCCTAGGAAGGTCGCTCAAAAGGCCCAGGAGCTATGGCTCGAACAATTCCCGGAGGGCTCAGCAGTCCAGCAGGTTACGAGTCACAGGAATGACCAAGCCAAGCCTTCCTCTAGTGCTGCGGTGGAACACCCGGCCCCTGCAGGGGCCTCAAAGAGCATAGCCAGAAGAAAGTCATCCATTTCAGGCCTCTGCTTCTTCCACCAGTGCTGGGGAGCCAGGGCTCAGAAGTGTCATCAGCCCTGCGCATTCCAGGGAAACGAGCAGGCCGGCCGCTGTTAATGGCTGCGGTGGCTGGCCAAGAACACAACCTCCTCTACCTGCGGGATTCAGTCAGTGGCCGACACTTCCTCGTCGACACCGGGGCCCAGATCACATCATCCCAGCCACAGCCATCGAGTTCCAGAACCAGCATCGAGGACCCCCCCATCCATGCAGCCAATTCAACGGAGATCCGGACGTATGGAGACAAGACCATCCACTTCCAGATCGGCCAGCAGAAGTTCTCGAGAAGGTTCACCATTTCGTCCCTTCCAACCGCCATCCTGGGTGTCAATTTCCTCCTCTCCCACGGACTCCTGGTCAACATTTGAGGTAGGTGACTGGTAGATGCCCGTATCTTTCAATCCGTTCGCCTCAACGCCTCCGGCACAGAGCGGCCGCAGATGGCCACTGTCAGCACGCCCAAGGACAAGTTTCAGCGTATCCTGGACGAGTTCCCATCCCTCTTCAAGCCGCAGTTCTCCGCCGCCTCACCACGCTACGGGGCGTTTCATTACATCCCCACCCAAGGCCCACCAGTCCACACGTCAGACATGCTCCAGATAGCAACTACAGGAGCTAGAGATCATTCAATGCTCCGACAGTCCTTGGCCCTCACCACACCACCTGGTCCCGAAAGCCTCCAGCGGCTGGCGCCCCTGCAGAGATTATAGACGGCTTAACGACGCGATGGTACCTGACCATTACCCGATCCCTCACATCCAGGACTTTACAGCCAACCTGCATGGCACAAGGGTATTCTCCAAGGTCGACTTGGTGTGCGGGTATCACAACCAGCCATTTACGTGCTGACACCCGGCCTCGACTTCGACCAGCTCGTCCAGGACCAGAATTCCAATGAGGAGACGCAGGCCTTCAGGACTGCCATCACGAGCCTACAGTTCCAAGACCTCCTGACTCCTCACGGTGAGGGCACCGTCCTGTGCAATGTCTCCATGGGCACCCCGTGACCAATGGTTCCCCAGCAGTTGCGCAGGCAAGTCTTCCACCATATCCATGACCTTTCCCACCCTTCCATCAGGTCCACGGTTCGTATGGTGGCAGAACATTTCATCTGGCACGGGCTTCAGAAGCAGATTGTGTACTGGGCCAGAACCTGCATCCATTACCAGCTTTCCAAGGTACATAGGCACACCAGAGCGCCCATACAAGATTTCGAACACGTCCGGGAATGGTTCAGCTACATACATGTGGACATCGTCGGACCCTCGCCCGTTTCCCGAGGAAACCGTTACCTTTTCACAGTGGTAGACCGCACCACTCGTTGGCCTGAGGCGATCCCGATGGCAGATGCCTCCACAAACTCCTGCTCTCAAGCGCTTTTAACGGTTGGGTTACCTGGTTCAGCGTCCCAAACAACCTTATCATCCCAAACAACCTGATCGGGGCGACCAGTTCACCTCTGCGCTCTGGGCATAGCTCGCCAACAGGCTGGGGAACGAGCTACATCACACCACGGCCTATCACCCACAGGCCAGTGGGCTAGTCGAGTGATTGCACCGCCACCTTAAGTCGGCACTTATGGCCCGCCTCATCGGCCCCAACTGGGTGGATGAGCTGCCTTGGGTGCTCCTGGGCATCCGCTCGACACCCAAAGAAGACCTACAGGCGTCATCAGCTAAGCTGGTCTACGGTGCACCGATAGCCCTACCCGGTGAGCTCGTCAACACACCTCACAACCCCCAGCAGTCACCGCATGGTCTACTTCCCCGCTTCCGGGCCCAGTTGGACTCCTTCACACCCCCACCGCCGCCCAGACACATGGACCTCTTACATCCCCAGTGAGCTGTACTCAGCAGAGTACATTTTTGTCAGGCGGAGCCCTTCTACAGCACCTCTACAAAGACCACATGAAGGGCCGTACAAAGTCGTCCAGAATTCAGGATCTACTTTCACACTGGACATTGGTGATAAGAGGGAACTGTTTACGGTGGACAGGTTAAAGCCAGCCCACCTCGACCCCACCGAACCAGTAGTTGTGGCTCAACCCAAGAAGCGAGGCCGCCCGGCAAAAAAGGACATTGGCGCCGGTTCTGGGTGGAGGGGGTGCTGTGCAGCGGTACGCCATTAGGCAGGCGAACTGGCCCCGCTTGTCACGCACGCGGCGGGGCAGTCGGCCAAAATGGCACCGTTGGGGGTTTCTTCCCGACCTCGGCACCAGGCTCGGAAGCCTGCGCTTGGGGACCCATGTGACACCCCGGTGACGTCGGGGGCCCCCAGCGCGGTTCTCAGCCAGGTCCGGGCAGCCAGGCAGCCAGCAATAAATCAGTTTTTGCTCACTGAATTCAACCCATCTGGTTGTGCGATCCTTCAGTTAGCAGTGATATTTTGAAGCAACCTACCATTGTTATATCCCTATTTGACCCCAAAATTCATCACCTCCCATTTGTTGGGAGTACATTCCACCTGCCAACATGCTCCCCAAGTTTCCAGCTTATCCATTCCCACTGTTAGTTACCCTTTATTGCCATCCGCAGCACCACCAACTTTCATATCCTCAAACTGAAGACATACAGGAGACTGCAGAAGCTGGAATCTGAAGATAAACACAGTCTGCTGGAGGAACTCATCTAGTCGAGCTGCATCAGTGGGTGAAAAAGAATGGTTGAAGTCTCGAGCCGAAACAGAGTCTCAAGGTCTAGGCTTGAAATGTCGACCATTGTTTTTCTCCCTCTAATGGAGCTCAATGTGCTGAGTTTCTCCAGCAGACTGTGTTTAACTTAATCTTCAAACTTACTGATCCATTTGCATCCCTACTGAACCTACGGAGAATGAGGACTCAGGTCCACGATTCCCCAGTGAGTGGGTAGGGTTCAGGATCCCATTGTCCAGCCAAAATTAAATATTCCCTCCTCCGCACCTTGGTTTTATTCGCCTCCCTCTTGGCTTCGCCTGCCATTCCTCCAGACGTTAACTCAATCTGCTGCTTGCTCCTGGGCATACCGTCAAAGACATCAATAAACAGGTGCTCCTGCACGATGTTCCAGATCTGGTTATTATGCCTCTCCTGCAGGTGACGCTTCAGGCACTGGTAGGAGTCCCGCGAGATGCGCAGCACAAACTTGCTGGTACGGAAATCCAGCACTGTCTCGTTGCCCTGCATGTGCTCCTTTTTCGACAGCCCCACCAACACTCGCAGGTCATCCTGGTAATAAGCTTCCTGATCTCCATGATATCTGCAATAAACCAGGTAAAGTGCTGCTAAAGCCCGAGATGAAAGCTTAGTGTCATATACACTAGTACACATGTACAGCCACACCGAGATTGCTGCAGCCACACCGAGATTGCTGCAGCCACACCGAGATTGCTGCAGCCACACCGAGATTGCTGCAGCCACACCGAGATTGCTGCAGCCACACCGAGATTGCTGCAGCCACACCGAGATTGCTGCAGCCACACCGAGATTGCTGCAGCCAAACCGAGATTGCTGCAGCCACACCGAGATTGCTGCAGCCACACCGAGATTGCTGCAGCCACACCGGTAGGCAAGGTACACCAACCACAAACAGAACACATTAAATTACCACTGGATGCCATGTAAATAAATAAAACAAGATAAATATTCACAGTTTCTGCTTGTGCAAAAGTGGATGTTTTAATAATGCAGACAGATTTTTGGTAGCCCCTGACCATTTTACAGTTCAGGTTAGGATAGAACAGGTGGTTTAAGACCCTGTTATTAACTGTGCTATTTACAGTGAACATCAAACACAACAGCATAATACAGCCCCTTTGGTCTATGATGTTCTGCTGACCTATATACAGTATACCTACCAAAAAAACCAAACCTTCTCTCCCTCATTACCCTCTATTTTTTGTTCATCTACATACTCAAGTGTCTTGAAATACTCCTATTGTTCCAGCCTCCTTGATAGAGATTTATACACTGATATTGTGTAAAAATACACCGAAACATGGAGTAACTCAGCTGATCTTCTCAGCATCTAATGGAGACAAACAATGCTGATATTTTGGGCTGACCCCTTCTTCAAAGAAGGAGCAGAATAAGCCACAAGCAGGAAATCTCAGAATTCAAACAATGGGGGGAGGAATCCACGTGCAACAAGGATAAGATTCTCCTTTCCTCACCTACCACCCTCCACATCCTCCTCCGCCATTTCTGCCACTTAATATGTGATCCCACCACTAGACACATATTCCCTTCCCCTCTCCACCTTCCACAGTGATCACTCCCTCCAGGACCCTAACCCTAATGTCCACTCCTCCCTCCCCACTAATCATCCCATTGGCACCTACTCTAGTGACCCCAGGGGATGCTCCTCCTGCAGCCACACCTCCTTTCTCACCACCATTTGGGGCCTCAAACAGTCCTTCCAAATGAATCTGCAGGGGTTATCTACCACACCTGGTGCTCCCATTGTGGTCTCCTCTACGTTGGAGAGTCAGGACGCAGACTGGAAGATCAATTTGTTGAGCATCTTAGCTGTCCACCCCAATAGCGCAGATCTCCCAGTGGCCACCCATTTCAATTCTCCATCCCATTCCTTTGCTGACATATCTATACACTGCCAGACTGAGACCACCTGCAAATTGGAGGAGCACCACCTCATTTTCTGACTGGGTGGGCACCCTCCAACTGGATGGCATTAACATCAACTTCTCTGACTTTTGTTTAACCCCCCCCCCCCATTGTCTCTCCCTTTCCTGTCTCCTTTTTGCACAAACATGATAAATTCTTACCTCGTCCCTTATATCCAATTAACACCTTTTGATGGTCTGGATTCCTCCCCTATTGTCTGAATTCTGAGACTTTGAGATTTCCTGCTTCTGGCTTATTCCTTGAAAAAGGGTTCAAGCCCAAAGCGTCGGGAATTTCTCTTTGTCTCCTCTAGACACTGAAAAGACCGGCTGAGTTCCTCCAGCATTTCGATGTGTTTTTACTACAATCATAGCGTCTGCAGACTTTTGTGTTTCAAGTGTGTTCGCACTGTATTGGGCTGTGGACCGCCAATGACCTGTGGTATTGTCAGGCTGTTGTTAAAAGGGTTTACACTGTATTGCATCCACACTGTATTGTGCTGTGCACCGCTGCTGACCTGTTAAAGAAGTGCCGGGCCTCCCGTTCGTGTTCGTTATACACCAGCTCCAGGTACAGGTGCACAAACACCGGATACAGCAGGCTGGCCAGCTCGGCCTTCAGAGCGTCCAGCGCCGCCTCGATGAAGGCTTTCAGGCCGCTGTAGTACTCCTCGTACAGGCTGGGATCGCCTTGGTTGCTGTAGGCCGACAGCACCGAGCTGACATCGGGCTGGTGCACCGAGTCGGGTCCACGGGGCCCGGCCGTCCGTAGCAGCGCCTCGTCCAGCGCCTCCTGCACGCTGGCCTCCCGGCGCAGCGTCTCCTCGGCCTCGCGGAACCGGTTCTTCTTCAGGAACTGCAGCACGGCGAGCAGCGTCTGGCGCTCGTTCAGCTCGGGCCCCGGCCCGGCAGCGGCCCCGGCTCCAGCCCCAGGGCCCCCGCCAGGCCTACCGCCTTCCCCCGGGCTTTCCTCCGCCTTCACCGCCGACGACGGGCTGGGGGACGGCGAGGGAGCAGGGGACGCGGTGGCGGCGGGGACTGGGGCCGGGCTGGGGACCGGGACCGGGGCCGGGCTGGGGGCCTGGGCCGGGCTGGGGACCGGGACTGGGGCTGGGGCTGGGGCTGGGGCTGGGGCCGGAGCCGGAGCCGGAGCCGGGGCCGGGGCCGGGGCCGGGGCCGGAGCCGGAGCCGGAGCCGGAGCCGGGGCCGGAGTCGGAGTCGGAGTCGGAGCCGGAGCCGGAGCCGGAGCCGGAGCCGGAGCCGGGCTGGGGGGGACGGCGGGGATCGGGGTTGTCCCGTCGCTCGCCGCCTCCGGCACCGCCGCCATCTTCACCACCATTTGCCGCTCTTTACGGCACCTGCTTGCACTTATAAAGCCAGCGCTCACTCTACGACAGTGCTGGCAGAATGCCCCGCCTATCTTTGCGACAGTTAGGGCATGGCCACCTCGGAGGCATTGTCAAGTTCAAGTTCACTGTCATTTAATTATCCAAGTTCAAAAGTATGTTCTCGGTGTAAATCACACAGACACACAACCAGACATAACAGACAAACAATACATATGCAGGACAAATATTCATATATGCAAATAAATATTTATTTACGAATATGAGAGTCTCCTACGGTTAGTGTGAGCAGTTCCTTTGGTTGTTCAGCATTCTCACTGTCCGTGGGAAAAAGCTGTTCCTCAGCTTGGTGGTGCTGGCTCTGATCCTCCTGGATTTCATCCCTGACGAGAGCAGCTGAAAGATGTTTATGCAGAATGATTTGCATGCCATTTTCAGTCAACAATCTGGGTAGATGACATAGATGGGGGGGTGGGGGGGAGGGAGACTCCATTGATCCTCTCTGCCACTCTTATGGTCCTGTGGATTGACCTCCGATCCATTTCTCTGCAGCCACCGTACCATACCTTGATACAGCTGTCAAGGATGTTCTTGATAGATCTCCTGTAGAAGATTGACATAATGTTGGTCAGTAGCCTTGCCCTCTTCAGTTTTCTCAGGAAGTACAGTTGCTGTTGTACCTTCCTGACAAGGGTGGAGATGTTGTGTGTCCATGATCGGTCACTAGTTAAGTGAACTCCAAGGAAGTTGGTACACTTCACACTTTCTACTACAGAGTTGTTGATGTGTAGTGGAGGGTGGTCATTCCTGAAGTCCACGATCATCTCCTTCAAGCTGTCCATGTTAACACTCACACCATGAGATTTTCCACCTTTTCTCTGTACTACGACTCATCATTATTGCTGATGAGACCATTATTGTTGTGTCATCTACAACTTGATGACACCAGCTGGATCTGGTGATGCAGTCATGGGTCAGTAGCATGAACAGGAGTGGGCTGAGCACAAAGCCCTGAGGTGCACCAGTGTTCAGTGTGACGGGGCTCGATGTTCTGCTACCGACCCGGACAGACTGTTGACTTTCCTTTAGGGGTGGAGGGTGGGGAGGACAGTCAGGAGGGTGGGGACTGTGTGTGTGGCAAGATGAGGAATGGTGATGGAGAGAATAATGGGGAGGTTGGGTGCTGGAGGTTATAGTGGGTGAGGAAGAGGGTGTGGGGATGATGGGAAGGGTGGGGCTGGGGAAATGATGGGTGGGGAGGACAGTGGGGAGGATGGGTGTCAGAATGGGGAGTAATGAGTGGTGAGAGGGTGTGGGCTAGGGATGTGTTGGCATGGGGAATGGTAGGTGGGGAGGGTTGGGAACGGGAGGGTGTGGTTGGTGGGGAGGAAGGTGTGGGGAATGATGGGGAGGGTGGGACCTGGAGGATGTGGTGGGTGGAGAGGGAGGTATGAAGGCTGATCGGGAGTGTGGAGAATGTGAGGGATGATGGGGAGGATTGGGGATGAATGAACAGGGTGGGAGGTAAGCCCACACCTTCATCATGAGGATGTGCAAAATCCACACAGGTAGCACCTGGCATCAGCATCAAGCCCTGGTCCCTAGAAATGTGAGGCAGCAGGCCTATCTGCTGTCCGACCTTGCTGCCAGTACATGTCACAACTGTTGGGTAGCCCACCTTATCACATGCAGATCGGGTTCCCAATATATTGCACCGGGCTGGGGACATGGTAGACCATGCAACTCAAGTCAGGCCATTCAGCCCATGATGACCAGAATGCCAAATGTGCAGCACCAGTTCTGCCTGTAAGGAATTTGAACTTTCTCTCTGTGTCTGCGTGTGTTTCCTCCGGGTGCTCTCATTTCCTCCCACCATTCGAAATGTAGGTTAATTGAGTGTAATTGGGCCGGAAGAGCTGGTTACCATTCTGTATGTCTGAATTAAAAATTAAAAATAAAATAATCCCCATGTGGCCTAAATCGCAGCAATCCTTGCTCTGTGTCTGTGTCTGTGTAAATCCCTCTCAAACATTGCGTATCTCCTTCCATTACTTCCCTTGGCAGTGTGTTACAGGCATTTATCACTCCTGCCTTGTGGATCTCCTTTAAACTTGCACCCTCTCACCCTATACCTTTGCTCTCTTTGACATTTCCACCCTAGGAGAAAGACTTTGACCATCTACCCTATCCATGCCTCTCATAATTCTATAAACCTCTATCAACCTCCAATGCTCCAGAGAAAGCAATACTGGTTTGTCTTACTTCTTCTTAGAGATGACACTAATCCAGGCAGCAGGGTAAGAGGGTGCGCTCTTGGACAGCCATTCTCAACCTTTGTTCTCTTCAGGGCTTATGGGGCCCCTTCCCTGTGAAGAAGTCAACTCTTGATTTTTCTGTACTTCTTTCCTACCAACAGCATAAAAAACATTTTTTTAAATTATGTATGTGAGGTGAAAAGAACACAAGACTTTTATGCCCCCAGGTGGGTGCATAGGGTTCCCTGTTGAGAATTCCTGATGTAGGGCAAGATAATCTAGTCCAAAAGGCGTTAATTCTATATTTTATGCCTATCTGAAACTGATATTAGATGTTAAGACAGGAGATGCACAGTATTCTTAATTATTAAAAGGACATCCCTGGGAAGGTCTGTTCTTTCTGGGGAACGTTCAAGTTTTAAAAAATATATTATTATACAGGCAGTAACTACAAATATTATAATAACAGTTGTCAAGAAAGTGCAAATTGATTACATACATGATGGCTTTCACCCCACCCAAGAACTCCTGAAGTTCAATCAATTGCAGAGGTACAACTGAGCAAAAGGCGATCTTCGGTGCTCAGTGTAAAAACATGCGCACACATATATAGACATAGCACACATATTTACAAGCAATTTATAGGCAGTACATATATAAAAATAAATGAATATTGTTCAATAAATAGTAGATTCTCAAAGGGTTTGTATGAACAGTTAATTCAGTCATTCAGGGTTCTCACTGCCTGTGGGAAGAAGCTGTTCCTCAGCCTAGTGGCACTGGCTCTGATACTTCTGTATCTCTTTCCTGATGGGAGCAGTTGAAAGATTCTGTGGGTGGGATGGAAGGGGTCCTCAATGATTTTGCACGTCCTCTTCAGACAACGATCGTGGTAGATCATGTCGATGCAGGGAGGAGGGAGACTCCAGTGATCCTCTTTGCCACTCTTATGGTCCTGTGGATTGACCTCCGCCCATTTCTCTGCAGCCACCGTACCACACTGTGGTGCAGCCGGCCAGGAAGCTCTCGATAGAGCTCCTATGGAAAGTTGACATGATGGTGACCGGTAGACTTGCCCGCTTCAGTCTTTTCAGGAAATGGAGTCGGTGTTATGCCTTCCTGACAAAACATGTATGGTAGGGGATTTTACTGTTATACAGAGCCAAAGTGGCCACTACAGCCTTGTGCACTGCTATTAATAAAAAACAAGCACAAAAAAGTGGATGGCAAAAAGTGCTGGCTTTGCAGAGTCCTCATGAGTGAATATCAATCCTCTCAGGCCCCTTGCCCTGCTATTAGGATTTATTCCATCGAAAGAACAGGTTTCTCTGATACAAAATAAAAAGAGAATGAAGAAAATTCTCAATAGGTCAGGCAACATTAGAGAAAGGAGAAGCAGAGTTAATGCTTCAAGCTGAGAACCCTTCTAATACAAATTGTAAGGCCAGGTCCTAAAGGCTGCAATGAATCTACTGAGAGGTGAGATGCTGTTCCTCAATAAGCTTCCACAAAGGGTACCTCAGCACATATGGACAGGACACACCAGTGTATCGTTGGGGAGAGGGAACTGTGATGCATCGCACAGGGACAGGAAATCTCGATAACCCCAAGACAGCTCGATATCTCACCTCATTGTGCTATGGCAGCAGGAATCCAACAATTATCCCAGCAACCTCTCCGTGGATGGTGAGATCCTCACTCCACAGAATTATGCGGGTTGCCCAGGTGTCATGAAGAGTTCTGGTTCCGATAAAATGCAACTTAATTTACAAAGAGGCAAATATTTATTTCTAGTCCAAGGTTCATGGTGGGGTTTTGCTTGGATAACAACTCAAAGCTTCTGGAGGGACAGAAAATCAATACATTAGCGATAAGGGGTGAAATGATGCTAAGCGTAAGCAACTGGTTTTAACCCTTTGGATTCTGCACATGTATAATGTATACTCCAGACTGGATCCATGGGTAAACTACAGTACGAACACCAATACGAACCAGGTGGTGGTTAGGTATAAAACCAGTCCCGGAAAATGGAAACACAGAGTAAATGCGCATGTCGTTAGTTCCTGAAAACAGGGACACTGGGTCCAAAGGGTTAATAATTAGCATGAGAATAACACCAACACAAACACAAAATAATAGGGGCATGAGGAGGCCAATTGGCCCCTCAAGCCTATTCCACTATTCAATTTGACCTACACTGGCTTCGACTCCCTCTTCCCTAGAGTTCACGTTTACGCTTACTGTCGGATGTGGTGAAAAGGTTTGTTTTGTATGCTATCCAGCAAGTCAACCAAAACACAAGTACAATAGCATGGTTGTAGTGAGGGATCCATTTGAACAGAGCAAGGCAATGTTATTTTACTGGAGTGAAGTTCATTTTACCAGTATGAGCTTCCAGATCCCTCAATTCCTTGATCTTTTAAATTTTTTATTTAAATATACAGCACAGTAACAGGCCTTTCTGGTCCATGAGCCCATGCCACTCAAATTCCCCAATTAACTTACAATCCCTGCACATTTTGAAGGGTAAAAGGAAAGTGTAGAGCCTGGGGAAAACCCGCACAGATACAGGGAGAATGCACAAACTCCTTACAGACAGCACTGGATTTGAATCCAGGTCGCTAGCACTGGAATAGCATTACACTAATTCAGATTTTCTGACCTGAATTATATCCAGTGAGCCAGCACCCCATCACCCTCAGGAGAAGAGAACTTCAGAACTTCACTACCCTCTATTAGAAAACCTTTCTCCCACCTTGGTGACCAGCTCTTATCGTGTCCTTAAGTTTCTCTTGTTCATGAATCTAGGAAAGAGTGCCTGTTTCACCATGACTTACTCTTCTGTAACATTACAGTTCCAGTACTCCCTCAGCTCATCTGGTGCTGGATGCCTCACCCATACCTTTACCCCTTCCTTGTTCTGGCTTCCAGCTGAGAAGCGAAAGTAAACTGGTGCCTCTTACCAGTGAGAAAGTGGGCACCACAATCCATGCAACGGGTTAAAGCAGCAATGTGACTGTGGCAGGAGCACATCTCAGTTCCTTTACATTGGCATAAACCTGAGCTCACAGTGGAGATAGAGCCATGGCCTCAGCTCCAGTAACCTAGATTTGATCTTGACCTCTGGTGCTTTCTGTGTGGAGTTTGCATGTTCTCTTGGTGACTGCATAAGTTTCCCCCTGGGTGCTTAAGTTTCATTTTTGTTTATTATTCTGTCTGCAAAACTAGACAAAACAGCATTTCTCTGGTCCATGGGTGCACTCACAATACACTGCACACAATAATCACCTTTACACACCCACATCCTAAAGGCATGCAGGCGAGTGAGTTAATTGGCTCCTGTCAGTTGCCTCTAGGGTGAGGGGTAAAATCGGTGGAAGGTTGATGGGATTGGGAATAATTTAATAGAAAATTATCGGGAGTGTGAAAATGCTCTGTGAACCAACATTTGATCGATGGGCTGAATAGCATTTATGACCATCAGGAAATATGAAAAACCCACTCACCAGATTGTGCTCAGTAATGACCCCTGTGCTCACAGATCTGTACATTTGCAAATGCTTCCAGTGAACATTATTGTTCTGGCATTTAAATCCTCTACATGTTCACCCACAAACTCTTTTGCACAATAACCACCCCCATCATCTGCTGCTTCTCCTCCCCCTTTCATCAGGTCCCATCAGCTGGCCAGGTTGAGAGCTGTGTGATGATGTGCAGTTGAATACCCACGTGTGCACGTACACACACACACACACACACACACACAAACACACACACACACACACACACACACACACACACACACACACACACACACACACACACACACACACACACACACACACACACACACACACACACAAAATGATGCAGAAGGGGTTAACATCATTGGAGTTTTAATTCAGGAAGACTTGTGTTTTTCCCAGTATCCTCTGATCTTCTGACCTTATCAGAAGGGATAGAGTGCAGCATTTGGGTTTTATGCTTGGCATTCTCATGGTACAGCTGTGCCTTTCGCACACTTGAAAGTCTGGGCATTGTGGGGGAGTATATAGAGAGATCAGTCAGCAGACCCCATGCCCAACTGAAAATTGCAAATGGTGAGTTTCTGTCTCCACTCTTTCATTCCTTTGCTGCTAGCTTCACCGCTGTGACAGTCTCACTGGCACTTGTTGAGGACCCAAGTTCCCTGTCGGCTCAGCACCACTGGCAACTGCTGGACAGTGACAGAACTGCAGGATCTCAGGGAGCACATCCACAGGCCCCGGAAGGACATGGACCAGTGGATGAGGTTGGTGAGGAGGCAGAAGGATCGTTGCTTCCTCTGGATGAGGTACAGAATATGAGGGCAGGGGGTATCATGCTGAAAATGCCAGATCAGCCACAAGTGAAATATTGCCCACAAAGTGATACATTGAGGATCCACATGGATGTGGCTGTGCTGGGGGATTAGATGTAAGGAGAGACTATTCCGCCAGGGTCTTTGGAGCACCACACAAGAGTAGAAGGTACTACAAGCTCCTGACAGGGTGAAGAGGATAGATCTGTTCCCAGGGCAGGGAATCAGTGACTGGGGCTGGGAGATGAGAGATCTGGGAGGGTTTAGAGGGAACTATTTCACTCAGAGGGTGGTGGAGTTGCTGCTTGAAGGGGGTGTGGGGGTAGAAACCCTGCTCATTATTAAATAGTACATGGACGAACCCAGAGGAACTAAGGTCTGCAAAGAAGTGGGAGGGATTTTAAATCTGTTTCTGGCTGTAATGGGCACAAAGGGCCCATCCTACATGCTTCATCTCTTCCTGTTTATTTTCACATCCTGACAAAAGACCCCGGGGCCTTCAGCCTCCTTCATTCCAAAGAAAAGAACCTCATTCTGGTCAGACGCTCTTGACAAATGTAATTCAGCAGCAATTCAGGTCACATCTGGTCACCCTCCCCACAGCTGCCACATCCTCCCTCTGGTCAGGCTCATCTGAGGCCATGGGGAGAGAAGTATTTAATGCAGAGAGCTATGATCTGGCATGGTTTCTCTGAAAGGGCATAGGAGCAGGTACAATAGTTGATATACGTAAAACCATCCCATCCACAGATACAGCAGGGAGAACGTTAGAAGAGTCAAGAGGAGCGAGGGAACTCTCTGGCTCTGAGCTGATCTGTCTTGCTGCCATTTCTCTCTCTGGCCATAGATCTTTTCATTCTGTTAATGTAAAAAAATCCATCCATTTTCCCACAAGAATGTATTCAGTGTCTGAGCCATGACAGTATTCCCAGGGTAGAGAATGCCAAAGATTCACCACATTCTGAGTGAAGACATTTCTCTTCAGCTCAGTCCTGAACATCCGACCTGCTCTCAAACCTGATGAAGGGTTTCAACCTGATACATCGACAATTCAACCTCACCCCCACCCCCACAGGTGCTGCTTGACACTTTCATTTCCTTCAGCAGATTATTTTTCATTCTAGATTTCAGCATCTGTGGTATCTTGTGTCTCTAGTATTCTTCAATTGTACCCTGCTGTTCTGGATCTCAGTCAGGGGAGAACCCCCCCCCCCACTTCCATCCCCATCCAGATTGACAAGCCTCTCAAGAAGTTTGAAGTAAAACATGAAAGTCTGCAGACACCATGGTTGAAATAAAAACTCAATGCTGGAGAAACTCAACAGGTCAAACAAATACCTCATCAAGGTATTGCAAATGTCAGCAGATGCCTGGTTCAGATGCCTGTCAACATTTTTTTCATATCTTGATGAACAGTTCAAGCCTGAAATATTGGTGATGTATCTTTATCTTTGCTATATAAAGTAGACTGTTTGACCTGCTGAGTTTCTACAGCATCGTGTTTCTACAGCATCGTGTTTTCCAAACTAACCATCCGAGACTCTCATATTCATTAATCAATATTTATTTATTTATTTGTATATCTGAAGATTTGTCCTGCATATGTATTGTTTTTCTGTATGTGTGTAATGACTGGTTGTGTGACTGCATGTTTTGTACTGAGAACCGGAGAACACTGTTTCATTGGGATGTAATTGTACAATCAGATGTCAATAAACTTGACTTGTCTTAAGGGTGACATGGTTAGCATAGCAGTTAACGCAAGGATCAGCAATCTGGTCCAGGGTTCCAATCCCATGCTCTCTTTAAGGAGTTTGTATGTTCTCCTTGTGTCTGCATGGGTTTTCTCTGGGTGCTGTTGTTTCCTCCCACCCTTCAAAATATATGTCAATTGGGTGTGATTGGGCAGTATGGGGTTGTGGGCCGATAGGGCCTGTTACCTTGCTGTATGTCTAAATTAAACTTGACTTACTCTCAAGATGTTTGTAAGTTTCAACTAAGTTTGATAGAAGACAGTACTCTACACCACAGCAAGGCCCCTCAGCCTATGTGTCTGTGCTGATCATGATGCCCAAGTTAAAGTATAACACCGCAGACAATAACACCATCTACAAATTTGCCAATAATTCCATGGCAGTGGGTTGTTTAAAAGAAGGGGATTAGTCTATATACAGGATGGAGATTGAAAACGTAGCTGAATCGTGCACCAACAACAACCTTGCACTCAATGTCACCAAAACTAAGGAGCTGATTATTGATTTCAGGAAAGGAAAGCCAAAGGTATACAATCCAGTGACCATTGGGGGATCAGAGGTGGACTGGGTGAGCAAATTTAAGTTCTTGGGAGTCTCTATCTCGGAGGATCTTTCCTGGACCCAACACACTAAATCTGAAGAAAGCACATCAACACACCCACATCAGGGGTAACACCATTACCCCTGAGCATAAAGCCCTCCAAAAGGTAGTGGACACAGCCCAGGACATCACAGGCAAAACCCTCCCCATTGTTGAGCACATCTACAGGGAACGCTGCCTTCAAAGAGCACCAACAATCATCAAAGACCCTCACCATCTAGCACACGGTCTGTTCTCACTGCTGCCATCAGAAAAGAGGTCTAGGTGTCACAAGTCTCACACCACCAGGTTCAGGAACAGCTGCTGCCCCTCCACCATCAGACTCCTCAACAACAAACTCAATCAGGGACTCATTTAAGGACTCTTACTTGTGCACTTTATTGATTTTCTTTTTGTTCTCTCTGTCAGTTTGTTTACACTTCTTTATTTGTTTACATATTTTACGCTATGTAGAGTTTCTTTTTTGTACTACCAATAAGTGGTAATTCTGCTGCGCCCGCAGGAAAAGGGAATCTCAGAGTTGTATGTGATGTCATGTGTGTACTTTGATAATAAATCTGAAATATGAAGCAAAACTGCTGGCCTGCAGATATCCCCTTCATATCTATGTGTATCTAGAAGCCTCTTAATCATATCTGCTTCCTCCACCACTCCCGGCAGCCTGTTCCAGTCACGCACTGCTCTCCGTGTGTAACATTTGCCTCTCAACATCTCCCTCACCTCACCTTAAACATTTTCTCTAATGTGTGATGCTTTTATCATGGGGATAAGGTTCTGACTCTCCACCCTATCAACGCCTCTCATAATTTTATAAACCTCCATCAGGTCTCCTTAACCCTCAGCTCCTGATGCTCCAAAGAAAACAACCCAAGTTTCACCAACCTCTCCCCAATAAGTCTCCTCTTATGCTTCTAAATACTGGAGAGCACAGTGCCTGGTCTCAAATGCAGCCATCAGAAGCAACTTAAACTGAATGATTGAAATGCCTCAATTTCTCTTTCAGATGCTGAGTCTGTGGATTCTTGTCACTTTGATTCTTACCAGAATCAATGGTAAGGGACCAGGAAATTTTTCTTAAATATTCCTTCCTTTTGTGTTTAAAATGAAGATACAGACTCAAGATTCTGTATTAAAAAGTTTGTTTGCACTGCCTTCTCGTTTGCATTTATCTTTTTTGTATACGTATTTTTTCTTGAGTACATTTTTTTTGCACTACTGTTAAGTAGAAATTCTGCCTCGCTTGCAGGAAAAAGAATCTCAGGGTTGTATGTGATGTTATGTATGTAATGGTGAGGCCACATCTGGAGTACTGTGTGCAGTTCTGGTCTCCTAACGAGAGGAAGGATGTACTGGCTTCGGAGGCGGTGCAGCGGAGGTTCGCCAGGTTGATTCCAGGGATGAAGGGGTTAGCCTATGAGTCGTCTGGGACTGTACTAGCTGGAGTTTAGAAGAATGAATGTGTTATAGAAATGTTTAAAATTATGAAAGGTCTAGATAAGATAAAGGTAGGTAAGTTGTTTCCATTGATGGGGAGACCAGAAGTAGGGGACAGTTCAATATTCAAAGTAGTAGATTTAGGACAGTGGTGAGAAGGAACTGCTTTTCTCAGAGAGTGGTGAATCTGTGGAATTCACTGTCCATTGAAGCAGTGGAGGCAACCTCAGTAAATATATTTAAGGCAAAATTGGATAGATTTTTACATAATGAGGGAATTAAGGGATAAGGAGA
The DNA here is from genome assembly GCF_036971445.1 of Narcine bancroftii. Lineage (NCBI taxonomy): Eukaryota > Metazoa > Chordata > Chondrichthyes > Torpediniformes > Narcinidae > Narcine > Narcine bancroftii. Next base: position 28,972,966 of record NC_091478.1, on the reverse strand, counting down.
AAAGGCAGGAAGATGGAGATGAGCCTATTGCCAAATCAGCCAGATCACATTGATGGTTCGATGGCCAACTCCTGCTTCTATTCCTTATGTTCTAATGTACTCTGGCAATAAATCTGAACATACATGACATCACACACAACCCTGAGATTCTTTTTTGCTCTGTCAAGATGAGAAAGAGAAGCAGAAGAGAGCCACCTCAGAGACACCGAGTTTCTGTGGATCCCGCTACCCCCTCCAATGCTACTGCCTCCTGCGCCCCCGTGATCTCTGTAGCCATGTGGCCTACTGTCTGGACCAGCGGTGACCCTGAGCTCCAGGTGTCCAAGCCTCCCTCCTCAGCTCCTGGTTCCCAATCCCCAATGTGATGAGGGAGCTGTCAGCGCCTGAGATCCTTTGAGAGCCCTGCTCAGTGGTGGATTAACTACCACCCTGGCATTAGGCTGAGCTTTAGTAAGGCCCTCCCCCTGACCTTGTCCCTCCTCCCCCATGGCCCCCACCCTTCATTGAATAGAATAAAGTGAAATTGTTCCATTTATTAGCATTTGGGCATGTTGCCCTCACATATTCTAAATTTATCTGCCGGGTATGTTCTGGGAATACACCAGTTGGTGTTTGATTGGAGGGGAGGAAAAACTTCATGAAATTAAACAACACCTTACAGAAGTCGACTGCTTAACGTTGAATAATTTGAAAAGTCTGTTAGTTACAAAAGGGTAAATTAAATCAGTTCTAAAATGTCAGTCTCAATACAAAATAACACAGGAGAAGGGAGAATCTTTTTAAAAAAAAGTAAATCTCCTGTGAGTGACGCTGCATGAGCCGAGCTCTGCTGCAGGAAGTAGACGTCAGACTTGCGCGGATGTACAAATGCAAGCATTGGTTGACAGGTAGCATTGGGACTGGCAGAGCCCAAATTGATACATGGGACTGAGACCCCACTGCTGATTGACAGGTGAATGCGGTACTTCTGCAAGCTTTAATTGATAGGTGGACCTGCCTGTGTCAATGTATCCATACTGGCAAGTGGATACATTGGTGTACCAGTGGTTGTGATGGGCTCCCTGACCTTCCAGGCCCCTAGGGGTCTAATGGTTAACCTGCCACTGGCCCTGCTCGCCATTGACACCTTCTCAAATCCTGTGTGCCCCCACATGACAAAAGAGATGCATTCCAAGAGCACCATTTGCAGTGTGATTTTGCATAACACACCCCCTTTTCCCCATTGGATCTTACCCCTCCACCATCAGACTCCTCAACAACAAACTCAATCAGGGACTTATTTAAGGACTCTTACTTTGGCACTTTATAGATTTTTTTTCTCTGTATTGCACAGTCAGTTTGTTTACATCTATACATTGTATACAGTTTTTTTTTACATACTGCCAACAAATTGTAATTCTGCCTCACCCACAGGAAAAAGAATCTCAGGGTTGTATGTGATGTCATGTATGTACTCTGACAGTAAATCTGAATCTGATAGGTGAAGGAGAATCGATCTGCTTTGACAGACTGGGCTGCTTCCCGCTTGGATACCCATGGAATGGGATAAAGGAGAGACCTGTCAACAGAGCTCCATGGAGCCCTGAAAAGATTGACACCCATTTCTTCCTGTACACCAGGCTGAACCCCAACAATTTCCAGGTAACACAACCTTCTCCCAGGCCAGTCTCCCCAGGAAACTCAGCTGTGTTTAGAGCTACAACAGGCATAATAAACACTCATGATTCTGCACCGTCACTAGGTCTAAAACCTGCACTGTGCACCCACCAGCACCATGGGAGCCCCTTCGCAAGAACCTGCACCACCACCAGGCCATACCCTGGATCTCCCACCCACCAGCACCATGGGAGCCCCTTCACTAGGACTGCAGTGGTTCAAGGAGATCAAGGGCAGTTCAGGATGGGCAATAAATGCTGGCCTGAATCCTGCAAATGAATAAATAAATGTGGTATTGAAGGCAGCACACCAGCACCCGGCAGATCCCTCAGTGCCTGTCAGAGACACTATCTCTCAGAGATTCCCCTGTAATCTAGGAGTGCCTGAACACGGGAGATGAGAGGAAATGCTGAGCTTCCCATAGAGCCAGTATCATCACAAACCCTCTTTCTGTTAGAGTTCTGCCGCTAAACCACCCACTGTGTCAGCTGAGGTTTGAACCTGGGCTTTTCTCACCCAGACTTGGGGGTTCTGTTACCCAAAGCTCAGCGTTCAGCAGGAGTTGCGCCTCACCTGCAGTTATCCGGGCAGTGGCTTCTCCTTCCCATAGCTCGCCTGCACACTCCAGGTCGGCAACAGCAGACGATTGATTTGGGCTATTTCTGCAGGAAATCAGTGGGATCAGCCCACAGACTGTTGCTGCCTCCAACTTCAACACTGATCGCAGATCTGTCCTGGTGATTCATGGGTACCTGGAACACGGAGATTCCACATGGACCATTGATCTGTGCAAGGTTTGAACTGTGTATCTGTGCAAGGGGTGAGCTGTAGATTAAAGAGAAATGTGATCTATGGATCGGTGCAGGGTGTGAACTGCAGTTTGGTGCAAGGTGTTAACTATGCATCTGTGCAAGGTGTGAATTGTTGAACAGTGGATGGTGAGAACATGAGATGTGATATGACGGATATTTGGTGCTCCAACTGCCCTGTGGTGTGTCTGGAGCAGGATGCGGCGATCCTGCGGAGGGGGGTATGGGTGATGGGAAGGATGAAGGGCTGCAAAGTGAAAGGAAGGGTTTCTGGGCCATCCCACCATTGCACCAGTCATGGGGAAATAATTGATGATTTTTAGAGGCAGGATTAATGAACACAAACATCAAAAAATAATTTTCTGCATTCACACTCTTCTCCCCCCATATGCTGCTGTGCCCTCCCTCCCTTATCCACCTATTACCTCCTCCCTGTGGGACCTTTCTCCTTCCCCTACCTCCCATTTGGTAGAAAAGCACAGACATTAAGGACAATTAGCAGGGGACGTCATGTCTTACAAATTTGATTGAGGTTTTTGAGCAGGTGATGGAGATGATTGATGAGGATAGGGCAGTAGAAGTTGTCTGAGTGGTCCCTCCTGGTCGGCTAATCCAGAAGATTCAGACACGAGATCTATAGTGAGTGGATAAGAGGATCCAAAATTGGCTTGGTCATAGAATTCAGAGGGTAATGGTTGAAGTCAAACAGTGAACTTTGTGTGGCAAAGATAAAGATACATAACCAACGTTTCCGGCTCGAGCCCGTCATCAAGGTATGAAAAAAATGTCGACAGGGACCTGAACAAAATGGTGGGGGGCAGAGGAGGAGCATGGTCCCACAGGCAGGAGGTAAAGAGGAGGAGCATGGTCCCACAGGCAGGAGGTAAAGAGGAGGAGCATGGTCCCACAGGCAGGAGGTAACAGGTGTATAAGGGAGGGAGGGCACACCGGCAAGCGAGAGAAATGGCTCTGTGAATGCAGAAAATGCTTTTTTGTTTGTTTTCCACAGTTGCTTGTGATTAATGTGAATTATTTTGTTGAAAATGTAGATGGGCTGATGAGTAAGTTTGCACTTTGCAGATGACATGAAAATGGCAGAATTGTTGCCAGTGAGGAAGGTTGTCAAAGGACACATCAGAATAGAGATCAATGGGAAATTTGGGCAGAGAATAGCAGGTGAAGTTTAATCTGGATAAGGTTGAGGTGTTGCATTTTGGCAGGTCAAATGCAAGACAAAAGTGAGTGAAAGGGCCCTTTGGAGCACTGATATTCAGAGAAATCTTGGGGTGCATCCACAGATGCTGAAAGTGGAAACAAGTGGATGGGGGGAAAGAAGGCGTACGGTACATTTGTCTTCCACTGCTGGGGACTTGGTTAGGGTACATTTGGAATGTTGTGTACAGCATAGGAAGGACGGGGAGAGGACAGTCACCAGGGCTAGAGTATTACCAATAAGGAATTGGATTGTTTTCTTTTAAATACGAAGTTATTTTGAAAACATGAAAAATCCTGGTATCAGGGGCATGGCATGTCATCAGATAAACCTCTGTGAGTTTGTCCACCAACATTGGCACTCCACAGAGAAGTTGGAATGAGGATTTATGGGGAAGGGTTTGGAATGAGATTGTCAGTATTGGAAAGGAGGGCCAAATAGCCCATTTGGTCCCGTTAGATCAGTTGAACTCTATGGCACACAATGCTGGAGAAACTCAGAAGGTCAAGCAGTCTCTATACAGCAAAGATAAAAATACATAAACGACATTTCAGGCTTGAGCCCTTCATCAAAGTATGGAAAAATGTTGGCAGGCATCTGAATAAAAGGGTAAGGGTGGCAAAGGCAGGAGGTAATAGGTGGAGAAGGGAGGGAGGACACGGCAGCGATCAAGGGGAGGATGGATGGCTGGGTGAAGGGAGATGGAAGGAAGAGGAGAGTGGATGGGGAAGGGAATGGAGGGGGAAGAGGAGAGCAGGTTAGCAGAAACCAGAAAAGTCGATGTTAATGCCATCTGGCTGGAGAGTGCCCAGAGGGAAAATCAGGAGTTGTTCCTCCAATTTGCGGGTGGTCTTGGTGGGATATACATGAGGCCATGGTCACACATGCAAGTGTGGGAATGTGATGCAAAACTGAAATGGTTGGCCACTGGGAGGTCCCTGTCCCTGGCGCAGTCAGAGCAAAGGTTTTACTTCAACCATGATGTCTGCAGGCTTTCATGCTTTACTTCTGCTGACTGGTCAGGTTCCAACTGAATTCAGGCTCTGTATATTTTTCTTTGAGACAATTCTACAAGCAGACGATGTCAACTGTATCTGTGTGGAGTGGAGAGGGGGCTCACAGTGCCCGTTCAGCCAGGCTTCTCAGAACCTCCGTGTCGTGGGAGCTGAGATCGTATACTTCCTTGACGCTCTGCAGGTAAGTGACAGTAAATACCGATCATCTTTTATAATAAATGCCCCAGAAAGCAGGGTGTAGACTGTAACAGAACAGGAACAGGAGTATGGAACGAGCTGCCAGATGAAGTGGTGAATGTGGGCTCAATTTTAACATTTAAGAAAAATTTGGACAGGTACAAGGATGGGAGGGATATGGAGGTCTCTGAACTGGGTGCAGGTCAGTGGAACAGACATGGATTGTAACATCACAGGAAAAATCTCCACATGGAACAGGTGTGGGCTGTAGCACAACAAGCACAGTCTGTTTGTAAAGCAGAATATGAACCTTAACCCAACAGGAATATTTTTCTCATAAAACAGGGTGTTGATTGCAATCGAACATGGACAGAATGTGGACTGTAACACTTCAGGTAGCATCTGCTTGTGGAATTGGGTGTAGGTTGTAGAAACAACACAAGCAATTTGCCTGTAAAACAAGTTGGCCTGTAACAGAACAGGAGTGACCTCCCTGGAACAATTAACAATTTGCACGAGGAATTCAGGGATCAGGCAGTAACAGTGGAGGCAAAGGGATGGATGATGTTGTGGGTTGAGACCCTGCTCCAGATTGCCACCACTTGTGGTCCCCTGTGTCTCTCAGTGTCTCACTGACATTGCAGCCAGGGGTGAACAGGATAAACAGTGCTCTTTATCTGAGCCACATTGGGGAAGTTGTCACTGACGTCTGTGGAGGATGTCACTGGGTAGAACTATAGAACCACAGAACATTACAGCACAGAAAACAGGCCCTTCAACCCTTCTAGTCTGTGCCAAACTATTCTGCCTTGTCCCACTGACCGGGACTCAGTACCTAGCCCTCCATACCCTTCCCATCCATGTACCTGTCCAAATTCTTCTTAAATGTTAAAATTGACTCCACATTCACCACTTCAGCTGGCAGCTCATTCCATACTCCCACCACTCTCTGTGTGCAGAAATTCCCCTAATGTTCCCCCTAAACTTTTTCCCTTTCACTCTTAACCCATGTCCTCTGGTATGTATCTCACCCAAACTCAGTGGAAAAAGCCTATCTATATTTACTCTGTCTATCCCCGTCATAATTTTGTAAACATTTAAAGCGGAGGTTAAAAGATTATTGATTAATGAAGATGTGAAAAATTATGGGGAGGGTGCAGGAGAATGTGTAGAGAGGAATAATGCATCAGCTATGATTTGAGTGGGTCAGCAGATCGATGGGTTAAATGGTGGTGTTCTACTCCTACGTCATACCGTATTATCCCACGAAGTCAGTCCATTCCCTATCAACCCTTCACCCTGACTCTGTGACACTCCCAGACAGAAACAGAGATTTGCTGTATTACTCTACCACCTGAAGCAACAAGTCTGTGAAGAGATTCGGAAGCTGTGTCTGACTTTGCCTGCTCACCTCCCTTCTCTTCTCTGTGTGGTCCAGAGTAACTACAACTATACCTTGCCTGACATCTACCTGGTGGGGCATGGACTGGGTGCTCACTCTGCTGGGGAAGCAGGTCGGCGGAAGCCAGGCATTGCTCGCATTACAGGTAATTCTCTCGGTCACAGCCTGGATTTGGAATGGCTGGTGTTTATGTGGGAGACAGGGAGAAGAGTTCGTAGCTGGAAGTGACTCTGTACTGGAATAAGGATGGGACGTACAGTGAATGGAGAAAGGCTTTATGGCATCTTTATGGACAGCAGTTAGAGGCTCTTACTCAGCTCCAGACACCAGAGTTTCCTGTGCTGTCACTGTGGAGTTGGCGTAATCTCTCTATGATCATGTGGGTGCTCCAGATTCCTCCCACATCCTGAAGGCCACTAAATTAATAGATTGTCCCCCTTGTGTGGGTAAGGTGGGGGAGTTGATGGGAATGTGGGGTGGGGGGAATAGTTTACAGGAAAATTGGGTGAGGAAGGGGAATGGCATTGCTCATAGGTTGAATGGTCCCCTTTCTGAATGTGGAGATTTAGGGATTGAGATTCTGTGCATTGCAGCAGATTGCATGCATCCCATGCATTACAGCGCCAGTGACCTGGGCTTGAATTCAGCGCTATCTGTCAGGAGTTTGTATGTTCTCCCTGTGTCTGCGTGGGCTTCCTTCAGGTGCTCCGGTTTCCACTCACTGTACAAAAAAATATGCCGAGTTGTAGGTCAATTGAATGTAATTGGGTGCCATGGGTTTAAATGGCCAGAATCAGCTTCTACTCTATTATAAATAACTAAATAAATTAGGCACAGCAGAGATGTGAGAGACTCTAGACTGATCCATGATTTTGTTTCTGCAGGCCTTGATCCTGTTGCCCCGTATTTCCAGAACACTCCTCCTGAAGTGCGCCTGGACCCCACCGACGCCCATTTCGTTGATGTGATTCACACGGATGGCTCCTTGCAGTCCCCTGACAAAGGTCGGTATCATTGGGGATATTTCCCGCATCTGGGGACAGCAGAAAGGTGGGGAGCACTGGCACAGGTCCTCACTGGGAAGGAGGTGAATCACAGGATCGAAACAGGCACCTCTGGCACTTGTTTCAAAAGGAATAGAATGTAAAAGCAGGGATGTGATGTTGAGGCTTTATAAGTCACTGGTGAGACCTCACTTGGAGTATTGTGAGCAGTTTTAGGCTCCTCATTTAAGAAAGGATGTGCTGATGTTGGAGAGGGTTCAGAGAGGTTCATAGGGATGATTCTGGGAATGAAAGGGCTATCATAGAGGAATGTTTGACACCTTTTGGCTTGTACTCGTTGGAATATAAGAGAAAGACGGGGAATCTCATTGAAACATTTTGAATGTTGAAAGTTGTGGACAGAGAGGATGTAGAAAGGTTGTTTCCCACAGTGGGAGAGTCTAGAACAAGAGGGCACAACTTCAGGATTGAAGGGTGTCTGCTTAGAACAGAGATTGGAGGAATTTCGTCAGCCAGAGGGTGGTAAATATGTGGAATTTGTTTCCACAGGTGGTTGAGGAGGCCAGGATATTGGGTGCTTTAAAGGCAGAGAATAGCCCCTTTTCCACTGGCACATTGTCCCAGGAATTAACAGGGAATTAACTGGGACAGGGTCCAATGGAAAAAGAAAACATTCAGCACACTGGCATCAAATGACGTCATTTCAAGGCGGGATTTACAGCCTCTACCCCTACTCATATGCTGATTAAACCAATGGAAAAAGGACAGCAGAAAATCACCATTTCCAGTTGAAGGTAGAACATTCTGATCTCAGGTATGAATTGTGTTCAGTGGAAAAGTAGTCACTGTCCCAGTTAAGGATGGCCCAGTGGAAACAGCACAAGTGGCTTCCTATCCCAGGACACTGCATGGCCTATTAGCCGGGATGCCAGTGGAAAAGGGGCAATTGATAGGTTCTTGATTAGCCAGGGCGTCAAAGGTTATGGGGAGAAGTCTAGGCAGTGGGGCTGAGTGGGGAAATGGATCAGCTCATGATTAAATGGTAGGGAGGACTCAATGAGATGAAAGGCCTATTTCTCCTCCTATGTCTTATGGTATTATTTTTGGTGGAATGCATAAAATTGACCAGGGTTTATAAGAATGCCAAATTGGTCAGGATGGAAGAGTTGGGCCAAAGGACCTGTCCCTAGGTCGAAGTGGTCTAGGAAATAATGAGGCAAGACAGTGAGCCAGGGTGGGGGTGGGGGGGGGGTGAATTGTGAGAGAGGGAAAAGAAGAGCAAGACATGTCATAAAGTGAAATGGTGAAAGAACAAGAGAGAGAGAGACACGATTCATGTACTGGGAGGTAGTACACCCCTGCCATGGAGGCACATGAAGAGGTGCCACTTGCCTGGTTCCCCCACCAATAAGAGTTGAAGGAGAGTCCCTTCAGAGTCACCAAGTGGCTGTGGATTCACCTCCTGCATGCCTGCAACCTCTGCAGCCGCAGGGCTTCCTGTTCAGTCTAGTGGTGACCCTGAACTCCTGGTTCTGAACCTCTGAAACTATCAGGAAGTTACTGACAACTGAGGCCCTTCAGGCTATTGGCACCCTCACAGATCGCAGTCCCCACACCTGGTTCCCATGGCCCGTCATCATGAGAGGGCAGTTGAGAGTGTGATGGAGAGAGTGGGGAGAGAATGTGGGGACAGTGAGGGAGAGAAAGTGGAGAGATGTGCGGTGGAGAGAAAGAGAGGGGGAGAGACAGAAAGAGAGAGAAGGAGAATATGCAGAGACTAAGAGTCCAAAACCCTCTCTCGGTGGGGTATCTGGGAGAGTGGGGGCCAATCTGATGGTCTGTCTCTGTCATAGGGTTTGGAATAACCTATCCTTGTGGCCATGTGGACTTCTACCCAAATGGCGGAGAGAACATGCCAGGCTGCTCAAAGAACCTCATTTCAACCATCCTGGATGTGGACGGGATCTGGGAAGGTTAGTGACAGAAGGTGTTGGTGTAACTCAGACACACGCTGCGGTGGGACCCAGCACTGTTGCACAGCCTTTCCTTGAAGTGTTTTGAGAGGCTGGTGATGAAGCATTTCAGCTCCTGACTGAGCAGTGACGTGGATGCGTTTCACAGGTTTATGGTGGATGCCATCTCACTGGCTCTACACAAAGCTCTTGAACACTTGGGCAGTAAAGATGCATACATCAGGATGCTTTTTATTACATTAACACCATCATCCCCTCAAAATTGATCAGCAAACTCCAAGACCTGGGACTCAACACCCCACTATGTAATTGGATTCTGGATTTCCTCAACTCCAGACCACAATCAGTGAAGATTGCTAAGAACATCTCCTCTACAATCTCCATCAGTACTGGAGCACCACAGGGCTGTGTTCCTAGCCCCCTGCTTTACTCACTTTACGCCTACAACTGTGTAGCTCAATACAACAATTACACCATCTACAAATCTGCCGATGATACCACGATAGTGGGTTGTATAAAGGAAGGGGATGAGTCAGCGTACAGGATGGAGATTGAAAACGTGCACCAACAACAACCCTGCACTCAATGTCACCAAAACTAGGCAATGACTTCAGGAAAGGAAAGCCAGAGATCAAAGTCCAGTGATCTTTGGGGGACCAGAGGTGAAGAGGGTGAGCAAAATTTAAGTTCTTCACTATCTCAGAGAATCTTTCCTGGACCAAACACACTAATGGCATCATGAAGAAAGCACATCAATGCCTCTACTCCTCAGGAGTTTGCAGATGTTTGGTATGACATCAGAAATCCTGGCAAATCTTTACAGATGTGTAGTGGAATGTGTGCTTATTGGTTGCATCAGAGTCTCGTATGGGGACACCGATACCCCTGAGTGTAAAGCCCTCCTAAAGGCAGTGGATACAGCTCAGGACATCACAGGCAAAACCCTCCCCACCATCAAGAACATCTACAGGGAACACTGCGATCATCAAAGGTCTAAACCACTGAGCACATGCTCTGTTCTCACTGCTGCCATCAGGAGAGGTGTAGGTGCCACAAGACTCACACCAGCAGATTCAGGAACAGCTAATATCCCTCCACCATTAGACTCCTCAATAACGACCTCAATCCGAAAATGGTAAATCTAGACCAAACTGGATTTATCAAAAAAAGATGCACAACAGACAATATTTGTAAATTTATTAACTTAATTCATGCAGTAGAAGGGAATAAAGCACCAACAGTAGCAGTTGCTTTAGACGCAGAGAAGGCCTTTGACAGAGTAGAATGGAATTATTTGTTCAAAGTATTGCAAAAATTCAGTTTACTGGAGAAGTATATTAATTGGATTAAAGCATTATATAAGGGACCATTAGCGAAAGTGACAGTAAATGGACATGTATCAAAGCAATTTAACTTAAGCAGGTCAACACGGCAGGGATGCCCACTATCACCTTTATTGTTTGCGTTAGCTATAGAACCACTAGCAGAATTGATAAGAACAGAAAATAATATAAAAGGGATAAAAATAAAAGACAAGGAATATAAAATCAGTTTATTTGCGGATGATGTTATAGTATACTTAACAGAACCAGAACTATCAATAAAAGAATTATATAAGAAATTGAAGGAATATGGAGAAGTGTCGGGTTACAAGATCAACGTAAATAAAAGTGAAGCAATGCCTATGAATAATGCGGATTTCTCAAAATTTAAGAAGGAATCACCATTCATTTATTTATTTATTTTTAAAAAATTTTTATTTTTCACACCATAAATCACATTAACCATGGTACACACTTTTTACTTTTCACACATATACAGTGCCATTTTCTCCCACCCTCCCTCCTCCCATCCCACCCTCCCTACCTCCCCCCTCCCGTCCATTTAAGGTATACATTCTAGGATACATTAAACCAGTCAGACAATGTTGTCATTCAATAAAAATACACCAGAAATTCTACTGAGTCCATTCTTTTCATTTCCTTTTCCTTCCGTTAACTTGGGTAATGACTGTCATCGGTAGGTTTTCGCTATTGTATTTAATGTAAGGCTCCCAAATTTGTTCAAATATTTCAATATTATTTCTTAAACTATATGTTATTTTTTCCAATGGAATACATTTATTCATTTCTATATACCATTGTTGTATTTTCAAATTATCTTCCAATTTCCAGGTTGACATAATACATTTTTTTGCTACGGCTAGAGCTATCTTAACAAATCTTTTTTGTGCATCCTCCAAATCAATTCCAAATTCTTTGTTTTTTATGTTACTTAGGAGGAAGATCTCTGGATTCTTTGGTATATTGTTTTCTGTTATTTTATTTAATATCTGATTGAGATCTTCCCAAAATATTTCTACTTTCTCACATGTCCAGATTGCATGAATTGTTGTTCCCATTTCTTTTTTACATCGAAAACATCTATCAGATACTGTTGGGTCCTATTTATTTAACTTTTGAGGTGTAATGTATAGCCTGTGTATCCAGTTATATTGTATCATACGTAACCTCGTATTTATTGTATTTCTCATCGTTCCAGAGCATAACTTCTCCCATGTTTCCTTTTTTATCTTTATATTTAAATCTTGTTCCCATTTTTGTTTAGTTTTACCATTTGTTTCCTCATTCTCCTTTTCTTGCAGTTTAATATACATATTTGTTATAAATCTTTTGATTAACATTGTATCTGTAATCACATATTCAAGGTTACTTCCCTCTGGCAAACTCAAGCTGCTTCCTAATTTATCCTTCAAGTAGGATCTCAATTGGTAATATGCCAGCGCTGTATCTTGAGTTATATTGTACTTATCTTTCATTTGTTCAAAGGATAAGAATCTATTTCCTGAAAAACAATTTTCTATTCTTTTAATCCCTTTTTTTCCCATTCTCTAAAGGAAAGGTTATCTATTGTAAAAGGGAGTAACTTGTTTTGCGTCAATATTAGTTTTGGTAATTGATAATTTGTTTTATTTCTTTCTACATGAATCTTCTTCCAAATATTGAGGAGATGATGTAATACTGGAGAAGTTCTATGTTGTACCAATTTTTCATCCCATTTATATAATATGTGTTCAGGTATCTTTTCCCCTATTTTATCTAATTCTAATCTCGTCCAATCTGGTTTTTCCCTTGTTCGATAAAAATCTGATAGGTATCTTAATTGTGCAGCTCTATAATAATTTTTAAAATTTGGCAGTTGTAAGCCTCCTTGTTTATACCATTCTGTTAATTTATCTAGTGCTATCCTCGGTTATAACATATAGTTTAAGAAATAATATTGAAATATTCGAACAAATATGGGAGCCTTACATGAAACACAATAGCGAAAACCTACCGGGGACAGTCACTACCTAAGTTAACGGAAGGAAAAGGAAATGAAAAGAATGGACTCAGTGGAATTTCTGGTGTATTTTTATTGAATGACAACATTGTCTGACTGGTTTAATTTATCCTAGATTTTGTACCTTAAATGGACGGGAGGGGGGAGGTAGGGAGGGTGGGATGGGAGGAGGGAGGGGGGTGGGGGAAAAAATGGCACTGTATATGTGTGAAAAGGAAAAAGTGTGTATCATGGTTAATGTGATTTATGGTGTGAAAAATAAAAAATTTAAAAAAAACAAAACAAAAAAACAACGACCTCTATCAAGGACTCATTTAAGGACTTTTACTTGTGCACTTTATCGATTTGTTTTGTTCTCTCTTATTTCACAGTCAATTTGTCTACATTTGTTATCTGTTTACAGTTTATCTGTTATCTGTTTACCAATAGGTGGAAATTCTTCCTTGCCCGCAAAAAAAAAGAATCTCAGGGTTGTATGTGATGTCATTTATGCTCTCTGATCATAAATCTGAAATCTGATTGAATGTTGGAGAAGACTTGATGGGCTTAATGGCCTATTTCTGCTCCTATGTCTTATGGTCTAATGCTTATGAATCAGAATTGTTCTTTCTTCCCATAGGCACAAAGAATTTTCTGTCCTGCAACCATTTGCGTGCCATTAAGTATTTCACGGAGAGCATTGGGTCACCGGATGGTTTTGTGGCCTTTCGTTGTGCCAGTGAGGAGGAATTTCAGGCAGTAAGTACAGAAGAAAGGCAGCATTCAACAGTGCTAGAGAAACTCAGCAGGTCAAGAAGCAAATGAAGCACAACCCTTGTTTCAGGCCTGGCTTTTCATCGAGGTGTCGAAAACCAGCCAGACATAAAAAGGAACGGTGGAGGGAAGAGGAGGAGAACAGGCTGACAGGGTATAGGTGCATATCAGTAGGAGGGGAGAGTCTGGGAGATCACACTGTCCTGCAGCTTGGGAGCTGTGGGTTTAACAGAGGGCGATGAGTGAGAGTAACTCTCATAGAACTGCCTTCAAAGAGAGGAGAACATCTTCAGGGTGGGCATCCCTCGAAGAGGCTTGGCAGTGGAGCAGACAAATGTTTCCAAAGGGAAATTCTTCCACTCATACATGGATCCATGTCAGTAGCCATGTTGACAGCCCATGGCTAATCACTGCTTACCATTATACTTGTGGCCAACAGTTTGGATTCAGGATTAACCTTTAGAATTATTAGAATTTGGGTGTGGTGTGTATTAAATGACAAAGAGGGTGGGTGTGAAGGCACTTTATGTGGTAATCAAAGACTTTGAGGGCAGTGACTGCATGGGTTAATCAAAGGGCACAGCTGACAGCACCCTCTCTCTAGTACACACACATACACACACACACACACACACACACACACACACACATGCATTTGCACGCATACACACACATGCAGTTGTGCACATATGCACACCCTTGTGCACAAGCACACACAAACAACTCACGCATGAGCACAATACACACACACACATGTGCATACACACACTTACACACGTGCACACATTCACTCACATGCACATACACACTTATGTGCACATATGCACGCACACACACACACACACACACACACACACACACACACACACACACACACACACACACACACACACACACACACACACAATAAGGTTAAGCAATTTTAAAGAATTTAAAGCTTCCCCTCCTTGTTTAACTTAAAATATATACTGTACTCTTCTTTGGCTTGGCTTCGCGGACGAAGATTTATGGAGGGGGTAAAAAAGTCCACGTCAGCTGCAGGCTCGTTTGTGGCTGACAAGTCCGATGCGGGACAGGCAGACACGATTGCAGCGGTTGCAGGGGAAAATTGGTTGGTTGGGGTTGGGTGTTGGGTTTTTCCTCCTTTGCCTTTTGTCAGTGAGGTGGGCTCTGCGGTCTTCTTCAAAGGAGGTTGCTGCCCGCCAAACTGTGAGGCGCCAAGATGCACGGTTTGAGGCGTTATCAGCCCACTGGCGGTGGTCAATGTGGCAGGCACCAAGAGATTTCTTTAGGCAGTCCTTGTACCTTTTCTTTGGTGCACCTCTGTCACGGTGGCCAGTGGAGAGCTCGCCATATAACACGATCTTGGGAAGGCGATGGTCCTCCATTCTGGAGACGTGACCCATCCAGCGCAGCTGGATCTTCAGCAGCGTGGACTCGATGCTGTCGACCTCTGCCATCTCGAGTACTTCGACGTTAGGGATGTAAGCGCTCCAATGGATGTTGAGGATGGAGCGGAGACAACGCTGGTGGAAGCGTTCTAGGAGCCGTAGGTGGTGCCGGTAGAGGACCCATGATTCGGAGCCGAACAGGAGTGTGGGTATGACAACGGCTCTGTATACGCTAATCTTTGTGAGGTTTTTCAGTTGGTTGTTTTTCCAGACTCTTTTGTGTAGTCTTCCAAAGGCGCTATTTGCCTTGGCGAGTCTGTTGTCTATCTCATTGTCGATCCTTGCATCTGATGAAGTGGTGCAGCCGAGATAGGTAAACTGGTTGACCGTTTTGAGTTTTGTGTGCCCGATGGAGATGTTGGGGGGCTGGTAATCATGGTGGGGAGCTGGCTGATGGAGGACCTCAGTTTTCTTCAGGCTGACTTCCAGGCCAAACATTTTGGCAGTTTCCGCAAAGCAGGACGTCAAGCGCTGAAGAGCTGGCTCTGAATGGGCAACTAAAGCGGCATCGTCTGCAAAAATATACTGTACTGTACGTACAATAAATATACATTCTGCATGTTTCAGGCAGCGATCTTCCACGATGCCACAGGGTGGTGCCAGTGAGCTGTCTGGTTCTTCAATACGTCCCTCCGATTTCTGCTCACACCAAGTCTGTCCTCTCTCCTCACTTTCCTTCACCAACATCATTCTTCAGCTGAGACTCAAGGAGGTGTCTGAGATATTCACTCGCAGGCAGGGGATACTGGCTGTAGAGCGATACATTTGAGAGGTGTATGTCCAACTCTGGTCCAGGTTTACAGAGCTGTCCGTTATGTAAGCAGGGATACGTTGAGAATCCAGGGGTAAACACCTTGGAGGTGAAGGTTGGAGGTATGACTATTACTTCTGCAGGTTGCGTGATATATTGGAGTTGTGGAGAGTGAGGAAGATTGTCCAAGGTGCAGCAGGAGATGGACCAGATGGGAAATTGGGCAGAGCACTGGCCCATGGAATTTAATCCCAACAAGGGTGAGGAAAGTAAACAGGGGCAGAACAAATCCAGTAAATGGCAGGGGACACAGGCATGCTGGTAACATAGCAATCTAAGGGTTCAAATTATGAGTTCCCTGAAGGTAGTAACCCAGGTGCATAGGGTGGTGACTATTTTACCCTTGGCTTCATGTTGGGACATGAAATATAAATGTTGGGAAGTTGCGTTAGAACTTTACAAAACATAGAATGTGTTTGTGCTGGAGATTCAGGAGATTCACCTGAAATGGAGATTTTCAAAGTTCCTTTTATTGTCACATAATAATACATAAAAATGGGGCACATAATTAATGCAGCGGTTAGTTTAATGCTGTTTCAGAGCCAGCAATTGGGACCAGGGTTTGAATCACGTGCTGTCTGTAAGGAGTTTGTGCATTTTCCCTGTGTCTGTGTGGGTTTTCCTCGGGGGCTCCGGTTTCCTCCCACTGTTCAAAACATACAGGGTTTGTAGGGTAATTGGGTGTAATTGGGAAGGTGACCATGCTGTATGTCCAATCCATTGGCAACCCAAGCTCCAGATCAAAACCTCCGTCACGATCAGGAAGCTTTCAGTGCCCTTCAGGAGCCCTTTTTACCCTCAGCAACCTCTCAAATCCTGGCTCCAGTACCTGGATCCCATGAGCCAGTCTCCAGCAGCCTGCAGCTTGTGCAGGGTCCCTCAACCCCAAGCCTCCTGGACCAGATGGATTGCCCCCTCGGGTTCTTAAAGAAATAGCAGTAGAGACTTGTGGAGGTATAGGTACTGATCTTTCATGAATTAATAGTACTGGATTAGCACAAGTGTGACCCCAGTATTCAAGGAGGGAGGGAGGCAGCAGAAAGGAAATTATAGACTGGTTAGCCTGACATCAGTGGTTGAGAAGATGTTGGAGTCGATGGTAAAGGATGAGGTGGCAGAATACTTGGAGACACATGACAGGATTGGTCAAAGCCAACAAGGTTTCCTAAAGGGAAAATCTTGCTTGGCAAACCTATTAGAATTCTTTGAGGAAGTGACCAGCAGGCTGGATAAAGGAGATGCAGTAGATATTGTGCATTTGGATTTTCAGAAGGCCTTTGACAAGGTGCCGTAAATGAGACTCCTTAACAAGGTAAAAGCCTGTGCTACACCAGAAAACATATTAGCATGAGTAGACCATTGGGTGATTGGCAGGAAGCAGAGAGTTGGAATATAAGGATCATATTCTAGTTTGCTGCCTGTGCTAGTGGTGTTCCACAGGGGCTGGAATGAATAGCTTTGTGGCCAAATTTGCAGATACGAAGGTAGATAGAGAAACAGGTAGTGTGGAAGAAACATGGAGGACTGACAGATTAAAATGGCAGAGAATTGTCAAATGAAATATAATGTCGGAAAGTGTACAGTCATGTATACAAAATAAACAGGCAGACTATTTTCTAAATGGGGAGAAAATTGAAAATACCCAGATGCAAAGGGACCTAGGAGTTCTCATGCAGGATCGCCTGAAGGTAAACTTCCAGGTTGAGTCAGTGGTGAAGAAGGCAAATGCTGGCATTCATTTCAAGAGGAATTGAATATTAGAGCAGGGATGTGATGTTGAGGCTTTATAAGGGACTGGTGAGACCCCACTTGGAGTATTGAGACCAGTTTTGGGCTCCACATTTAAGAAAGGATGTGCTGACATTGGAGGGAGTTCAGAGAAGATTCAAAAGGATGATTCCAGGAATGAAAGGTCTATCATATGAGGAGTGTTTGACAACTCTTGGAATTTAAAAGAATGAGGGGCATTTCATTGAAACATTTTTAATGTTAAAAGGTATTGGCAGAGTAGAAAGGTTGTTCCCCATGGTGGGAGAGTCTAGGACAAGAGGACATAAATTTAAGATTGAAGGGTGTCCACTTAGAACAGAGATGTGGAGGAATTTCTTCATCCAGAGGGTGGTGAATCTGTGGAATTTGCTGCCACAGGTGATTGTGGAGGCCCGGTCATTGGGCATATTTAAGGCAGAGATTGATAGGTTTTTTGATTAGCAGGGCATCAAAAGTTGTGGGGAGAAGCCTGGGCAGAGGGTCTGAGTGGGAAAATGGATCAGCTCATGATTAAATGGTGGGGCAGACTTGATGGGCTAAATAGCCTATTTCTGCTGATGTCTTATGGTCATGTCACCAGCAGCCCACAGCCTGTGTGAATCCTTCAGCCACTAGGCCCCTCGCTGGTTTTCAGCTATGGACACCTTCCCTGTAGGGTCTTCTCCCAGAATTCTTCTTAATGACAGGTGTTCTCCCCATTTCTGCGCTGCTCTGCTCTTCCCCTGGAGTCTGCAGCTCCTCTTGGCTGCTGGTACACACAGGCAGCTCCTCCCTGGAGTCTGCAACACATCATAGCTGCTGCCACACACAGGTAACACCACCCTGGGCTCAGACTCTGTGGTTATAAAAGACAGTGTAGCTCCTTTAACAGGCCATTTAAACGTTGCAAAGAGCTGTCAGCACCACAACCAGGCAGTAAGACCTTGCAAAGCCCTGTTGGTCTCCGTTCATGGCTCCCCTGGGTCCACACCAGGGTCAACACCATAATTTCTTGCTGTATTTATGGCGAGAGATGGGTGATGCTGAAACCTTGGAGGCTGAGAGGCAAGCTGGTGGAGCAATGCTAAATTATTGGCAGCATACATAACTCAGGAGTGACTTCTGCTGTGTCACTCTTGTCCCAGCCTCTTATTGGCTGGTGGAATCATTCTATGCATGAGAAAATTATAGGAGACGGTGGTGCGGTTGTGACTGTGTCTGTTCCAGGAGCAATGTTTCACATGTCCACCTGAAGGCTGTCCGGCCATGGGCTACGATGTGGGGAGGTATCGCCCTGCCCCAGGCCTGTTACACCAGTCCTTCACCCTCAACACCGGCGACTCCAGTCCCTTTGCACGTGAGTTACAGCCATGGGCAGGACTCGCGGTTACCCATGCCCCCACCACGGTCCCCCACAGAAGGGAGGGAGCACCCTGTCTCCTCACACACCCTCCCGCTTCAGCCTCCCCTTCTTCCCTCCCCCTCCTCTTCCCCCCCTCTCCAACCATAACCCCCCCACTAACAGAAAGGGAACATTCCCCCTATCCCACCCTCTCCCTTCCCCACCCCTCATCCCCCTCTTTTCTTCCCCCTCCCCTTCACCCTTCCTTCCTCCCCCTCCTTTCCCCTACCCTCCCTTCACTCCTATCCCCACCGCAGCCCCCCAACACCTTGCCTACCCTCCCATTTTCCCCTCCACTTTCCCCTCCCTCTCCTCACCTCCTCTCCCCTTCGTGGTTCCCCAATGCCAAAAAGGGACCTCACTCCCCTCCCCTCCTCCCCCTCCCCTGCTTCCCCATCGCCTCCCCTTCTCCTCCCTCCCCTCACTCGTTCTCCCCTCTCCCCCTCCCCTCCTCTCCTTCCGTCTCCTTGCCCCCTTTCCTTTGCCCCACAATGGCCCCCACAATGGTGGGGAAGGACCACTCTCCCTTCCCCTCCTCCTCCCCTCCTCCCAACAATGAGGAGAGGGTTCACTCCTTCCCCTCCTCTCCTCTCTTCCCCCCTTCTCCCCTCCCCATCACTGAAAGGGAGGGAATTCACTCCCCCTCACTCACCCTCACTCTCCCTCCCTTCCTCCTTTCCCTCACCACTGCCTCGCCCCAAGACAAGGAGGGATCTCTTTCCCCTCTCCCCGACCCATTCCCATCCCTGTATAACCTCTCTACTGTGGTGTGAGTGTTCCCCATGTCCTCACTGACTCACTACCTCTTGCTCCACAGTCTGGCGATACGCAGTGTCGGTGACACTGTCTGGCTCCCGTGCCGTGTCGGGATACATCAGTGTGGCCCTGTATGGTACCAAGGGGAACACTCACCAACACAGAGTCACAGAGTAAGCAGTGTCTGTCAGCGCCTGGATGACAAAGTTCCTTCTCACTGTGACCCCTTCATCAAAACATTCCTGCCCTTAATGGCTACACCCTACCTCTCTGGCAGATAATTTGCTCTTTATTATTATCTCTGCTTTCCCTGACTGAACCCTGTATCCAAAATGTTTCACCATTCTTGACTTACATGAGCCTTTGGGTCAATGGGGTGGTCTCTGTGCTACCTCTCTTATTGGGTGCCCAGTCACACACAATGGGGCCTTACCTGGTCCTTTTACCTTGGCCCATACCTGTGGCCTAAATGGGTCCATACCTGGGGCTGTACCTGGGGCTTTACCTGGGCTGTACCTGGAGCCTTACCTGGGCTGTACCTGGACCCATACCTGGTCCTTATCTGAGCCGAACCTGCTCCTTACCTGGGCTTTACCTGGGCCATACTGGGCCTTACGTGGTCCTTACCTGGGCTTTACCTGGGTCATACCTGGGCCTTACCTGGGCTGTTGAACTAACTGCTGGAACCTTCCCTTTGTCTGATTTCCAGAACGAAGCTCCACCCAGGGACCACATACACGTCACTGATCGACATGGAGTTGGACGTTGGGAATGTGACCAAAGTCAAGTTCCTCTGGAATAACAGCATGATAAACATACTGCGCCCTCAGCTAGGAGCAGGGAACATCACCCTGGTACGAGGTCAGGACCATGCCAGGTTAGTCAGGAGTAGAAGCACAAGCCATGAGGTCTGAGTGGACACCTGCTGTGTTGTTCTAGTTTAAGTTTATTGCCACAAAATACTCAATTCTTTTGCGAGTATTCTAACACATTATCTCTAACGTTCACACAAACATATAAAGAGCACAATTTACAGAGTGTGGGGGTACAATGAAAAGGAAGATCGATTAGCACCAAGCAAGGACAGCACGAGAGCACTGTTGTGGGCTTCATTCATGGGCCTGATGGCTGTGGGGAAGAAACTGTCTTCAAGTCTGTTGGTGCTTGATTTCACACACCTGAGCCTTCTTCCCAATGGAAGGAGGGAGAAGAGCATGTGCCTGGGGTTCTTCAGTGTGTCGGCTGCCTTTCCCAGGTAGCAGGAGAAGTAAATGGAGTCTGTAGAGGGGAGGGAAGTTTGCATGATGTACTGACCTGCATTCACCACCTTCTGCAGATTCCAACCTTGAACAGAGCAGCTCCCATCCCACACTCTGATGCACACAGCGGGTCTGGCCTTGATGGTGCCCCTGTAGAAGCTGTTGAGGGACAGCAGGGACATGCCAAACTTCCTCAGTCTTCTGAGAAAGGAGAGACAGTGTCGTAAGAATCCCTGTGATTCATTGATTCAGTGGAATCTAGATGTGGTGTGGTGGGGGGAATAGGAGCAACCAAGTTCAGGAACTTCTGAATTGGAACATGTGTAGCCACACAAAGAGGAGAGCCTGGCTCTGTAAAGTAAGCTTTGGCTTGGAGCACCTTTAGCCAACTGTGACCACACCAGTATTGCTCTTAGAAATGATTTGTTGGAGATTTTCTAGAGGGGTTAAGCTCAGGATAGAGTTCATTGGTGCAGTGAGGAGAAAGGTCATGGCAAGTTTGGAGAGAATGGAATGAAGGAAGTGTTCCTGTTGGTGGGTGGTTCAAGGACCAGAGGGCATGGAATGGACAATTTGGGGCAAAGGTACAAATGTGGCCTGGATGAGGTGAGTTGGACTCCAACAGGGATTGGGTGGCTGCTGGTCAGCTGATTTGATGGCTGAAGGGCCTGACTCCATGCTACATTGATGACTCCGAGAGACGGTGGCACTGGAGTGAAGATGGTTTGCTGAGCTCTGGGGAGCCAATGAGCAAGTGGCCTCCTGAGCAGTAATCCAGTGAATCCACCATTTGAACTGTTCTTTTTACATTTACACATACAGTATGGTATCAGGCCCTTCTGGTCCATACCGCTGAATTATACCCAATTGACCTACAACCCCCGTATGTTTTGAAGAGTGGGAAGAAACCAGAGCCCCTGTGAAAAACCCATGGGGACACAGAGATACAATGCTGGATTCAAACCTGTGTCGCCCAAATTTAACTGTTAAACCTGATCTAGTGTAGGTTTAGGAAGGATTTTACTGCCTCAGAAAATGTCACCAGGTCTCTGAGGGATTGATTGTGAGGAGGGGGTCAGATTGTCTGGATGGGAGGGATTGAAGACTGAGTCAAAATTTTGGCATCTTGTGAGGGAGTTTAAAGACAGATTGGAACTCTAACAACACCTTCATTCGGAAACTGATACACATCTCCTCCACAAATGTCTCAGGAATGGAGCCAAAGCAATGTGTGGGCAGATCCAAGGGGTCAGTTCTTATCTCAGTAAACAGTAGAGTAGGTTGGGGGAAAGAATGGCTTCTCATGGTCTTTGTTCTTCTGAAGGCTAGGGCTGTGGGGTAAACTGCATGCAATGTGGCTTTATGAAGTCCCAGCTATAGAATTCAGAAATCTTTGCTCTGCCTTTGCAGATTCCAGTTTTGTGGGAATGAGGTAGTCATCGAGAAGACCCTTCAAACCCTTATGCCATGTGCTGACTAGCCAGTGTGCTGGAGTGCAGTGCAGCCCATCAGAGGTTCGTTGGTGGCTGACCAAAGGCCATCTTGAATGCCTGGAATCCTTCCGGAAACTCAGAAAAACCTGGATAATGCAATCAAATTGACCATCTTTGAAAGCAAGGAGCTGACAGAGCATTTAATAGCTGCAAATTGGATTGATCATAGCAGCTGGGTAAAGGTGCCCATTCCATGGCCCAGGGACACCTCCCCATAATATGAGGCATTCTCTGTGCAGAGGCAACTCTTGGGTTGTATCTGATCCACAACCACTGAAATAAAAGATCTCATCCCCTTGCCTCATTTCGTCTTTCAATAGAAATGCAGATGGCAGCAAAGACACGGAATGCTGATGCTGTGACACAGAGATGAGCAGTAATATCAGTAAAACCAGGGGCAAAGAAACCATAGAACATTACAGCACATAAACAAGCCCTTTGGCCCTTCTAGTCTGGCCAAATTATTATTCTGCCTAATCCCACTGACCTGTGCCCTGTCCATAGCCCTCCATACCTCTCCCATCCATGTGCCTGCCCAAATTTTTCTTCAATGGTAAAATTGAACCTGCATTCACCATTTCAACTGGCAGTTCTCACCACACTCCCACCACTCTCTGTGTGAACAAATTTCCCCTATTGTTCCCTCTAAACTTCTCCATGTCCTTTGGTTTGTATTTTACCTAACCTCAGTGGAAAGAGCCTACTTTCATTTACTTAATTTATTCCGTCATAATTTTGTACACCTCTATCAAATCTCCCTCATTCTTCTACGTTTCAGGGAATAAAGTCCAAACCTGAAGAGGGAAAGGTTTGGTCCATTGGGTCAGGGCAATGGGAATAAATGTCAAGTGGGTTGGACCTTGGGGATATTGTCTGATGGGGATAAATGAAAGGAGATTGGTCCTGTGGGACTATATGTAGTGAGAGTGAAGGACAATCTGCATGAGGTTATGTCATGTGAGACTCAATGTGAAAGGCTTAAAGGCACTTTCACACAGAAAAAATTGCCTAGTTGGCCTAGTTGGATGAACTGCCTCTGGAAGCCCGATTGGCTGTTCACCTAAAGCAGCCTAGTCTCTGTGTCCATTCACATAGCGAGTCCA
Organism: Narcine bancroftii; assembly: GCF_036971445.1. Taxonomy (NCBI): domain Eukaryota; kingdom Metazoa; phylum Chordata; class Chondrichthyes; order Torpediniformes; family Narcinidae; genus Narcine; species Narcine bancroftii. Next base: position 28,949,597 of record NC_091478.1, on the reverse strand, counting down.
TTTGCCAGAGCAAAAGAAGCGGGGCATTCGGAACAGTGGCGCCGGCGCATAGTGTGATGTATAACATACATGCAGGGTGGTGACGTTAAAAATGGCAAACAAACAACACTATATAATGCTAGTCCTGTACATTTTGTCCAGTGTTCAGATGGAGGCAAATCTTCTTCACATCGTATTTGTCCTTTTGATGCATGCGATGTCACATGCATGTGAACGTTTTTGTGCAATCAGAAAGGTGTTGGAGAATTTAAAGAGAATCAGGGAGCAGTTTGAGGCAGACAGGCACACTGACATTAGACACTGTAGACAGAGACACTTGCTTACTGTGAGTCGATTCGTGGTGGTCTCCAATAGAAGAATGTGGAGGAGAGAGAGAGACCACACAGGCCTGTATACTGGCCTAATGTCCTCAACAATTTTGATTAAGAGGAGTTAAGCACTCATTTCCATGTGTCTCGGGACACCTTCGGGTCATTCTTTCAATCAGGCGTTTGATTTCCTCCTGACCCCTATTTGCAAACATTATTATTTTGGTCTGTGTGTAGATTCGTGGCTTTCATTTGTTTTTGTTTTTAAAAATCCGGCACAAAATTGTGCACAGATACAATGTCATCACGATGTCACATTCAATCACCATTTTTGCCGTGCAAACCAATTTCCATGTTCACATTCGCAATGCTTCGCTTCTGAGACTACCTCGCTTGGGGGATTAAAGGAGGATGAAAAATTATCCCCCAAGCTGCCTCAGTAGTGTTCAGAAGGTAAGCGGAGTATTGAAAAGGCATATGATAGCTGGTTTTTACCGGCAGTGTGAAAGTGCCTTTTGATCCATTGAGTGAAATGCCCATGATGAGGAAGGGGTTGGCCCTTAGGGGACTACATGAGTAAATCACAAAATTCTGTGGGCACCAAGGTTGAAGAAAATACATAAAATGCTGGGGAAGCTCAGCAGGTCAAACAGTCTCCTTTCTAGAAAGGAAAGCAAAACTGATGTTTTGGGCTAGAGCCCTTCAACAAGGTATGAGAAAATGCCGACAGGCGTCCAAAATTGGGGTCTACATGAGAATGAAAGAAATAATGAGAATATGGATTGGATTGTAAATCCGTGCAAAATAATAGGGTCCAAATGTTCTTTAATTGCAAACTTGAAGTTTTAAAATCTTTGCCTAAAATCCCTCAAAGCTATTTATATAGAGGAGGTGACTGTGGAAATGTTTCCTATCATGGCAGGCTTACAACACATGATCTCACTCATTGTGTTACACATCTGAAGAACCTTCTACGTTGGTGGAGGGGAAGAGGAAGGTGGGACATGATTTCATATACAAGAATGTTTCAACAAGTACTGAGGATTAAACAGACACTGACCCTCAATCTGCCCTCCCACACACCCATAGGGCAGAGGCAGTGTGGATAAGACCCTCCCTCACACCCACAGGACAGAGGCAGCGAGGGCCCACACACCCACAGGGCAGAGGCAGTGTGGGTAAGGCTGCATTATCCTGCATTATCCAGCTGCATTATCCTGTCACCCATGCCCAGACTAGAAAGAGTCTTGATACACACTCCTGTGCAGATGTGCACGGGGTGGGGGGGAAAGAGAGCGACAGTGCTCACAGAAGCAAAGTATATTCAGTGAGCGGGAATGTTTTACTTGTCAGGAGTGAGACAGATTGATCCCTGGATAAGCAGTTGTGTTTATTGATCCCAGTTTTTAACAAGACTGATTTTAAATCTCTAATTGACATTCAACAGTTGTTTCCTCCAGTGAAGGAAGATTGGTAAGTGTGAACAGAAAGACAGGAGGGGCTAAAGTGAATGATGATTGAAGAGAGAGATGAGCAATGGGAAGATGAGGTGACAGATTGATGTGAGAAAGTGTGAAGTGCGAGAGGGAGAGAGAGAGAGAAAGAGAGACTAGAATGCGAAACAGGGAGGATAAAAGGAAATAAAAGCAGAGAGGGAATGAGAGAGAGAGAGAGAGAGAGAAGGGAAAGAATAGAGCATCACTGAGAGGAAACAAACAGATGCAGTGCCCCTGTAGTCAGACACAGGGTGAGGTGCCTGTGGAGGATCTGTCCTGGGGCCTCCATGTCGATGCAATCATGAAGAAGGGTCGTCGGCGGCTGTACTTTGTGAGGTGTTTGGGGAGATTTGGAACGTTACCAAACACTCGTAAATTTCTACAGGTGTGCTGTGGAGAGCATTTTGGCTGGTTGCGTCACTGTCTGGTACAGAGGTGCCAATGCACATGACTGGAAAAGACTACGGAGAGTTGTGAACTCAGCCAGTGCCATCACGGGCATCAGGCTTCACTCCATTGAGGTCCTCTACAAGAGGCAGTGCCTTAAGAAAGCTGCCTCTATCCTTGAGGACCCCTGCCACCCAGACCATGCTACCATCAGGAAGGAGGTACAGGGGCCTGAAGATGAGCACCCAGTGGCATAAGGACAGCTTCTTTCCCTCTGCCATCAGATTCCTGACAATGAACCACGACGTTACCTCACTTTCTCCGATTTTCTTGCACTATTTAGTTATTTTGAGATATAATTAATATAGCAAATATTTGCACTGTGAATGCTGTGGCAAAACAATGAATTTTGTGGCATGTTCATGACAATAAATTCTGATTCTGATTCTGACCCTGACCAACTCCATTCCTCACCTTGGGATCAGAGGGCCCTGGTTCCCAGTCCAAGGTTGTGTGTTTCTGGTCTATGTGTCTGCTCTCTACAAATCAGGCTATCTGATACTGTTTCTCTATAAATACCTTTGCCTCAGACTAATAGTCTCCCTGAAGGAGCTGGCGTTTAGAAAGCTTTCTAAGTTACCGACTGACTGAGCAGTATCCTTGAGCTGTTTATTCTACGGTTGGTGTGGGGCGAGTTGCACAAATTTAATAGCTCTGATATTTAGTGAAGAATCAATTATTAATGAAAGCCCTGATGCCCCTGGAAAAGGGAAGTGCATGTCTTGCATGGTGTGGTTTTCTAGATACTGCTCCCCCTCAATCACGGCACGAATGGATCCCAGATCTCCACGTATACTACACTTTTGGTATTGAATGTCACTGAGGGCGTCAGTTACAGTGGAGGGATGGGGATCTCTTCACACCTGAGTAGAGGAGGAGAAATTTCCTCACCCAGAGGGAGGAGAGTCTCGAATTCACTTCCGGATGCAGAGGCCAAGTTACTGGATAGATTCAAAATGGAAATGATTAGTTTGTGGAGTAGGGCAGATGAATGGAGTTGAGGAAAATACATCAGCCATGATTTGAATGGCAGTGCAGACCAGATGGGCTGAATGGCCTAGTTCAATTCCTGTGCCTTCTGTCTTATTGAGGAGAGATCTTCCTCTCATTCCAATATTCATTCAATTTTGCTTGAAAATACAGTTCCCTGGAGCCAAGAGCTCCATAACTTACTCTCTCTTCACATCCTGAGGAAACAGGCTCTTTCAATCAAAACCCCTTCAGAATTTCAATGTACATTAAAGTTTCAGGACTGCCTTTATCACATCCCCTCACCCTCCTGGTGAATCCACTTGGTTTTAATATCCTTTCCACAATGAGGAAGAAATGAGACTGGGCAGAGCAATCCAGATGTGGTCCACAAATACCTTTATTTTAATAAAAGCATGTCCTCTGATATCTTGTACTCATTGCATCCAATGATTAAATCCAAGGTACTGCTGATTGCACAGCTTTGTCTCACTGTGTTCCTGCATCTTTTTGACTTGCCCTTGGACACGAGCCTCGTGGGTTAGACAGGGGTTAGGTTACCCAGAGAGAGCCGAAAATTTGTCATTTGTTTCAGGAGGAGGCTCAGGAGTAACAGATAGATCATAAAACCCATAAGACATAGGGGCAGAAATAGGCTATTCAGCCCATCTAGTCTGCCCCACCATCATGAGGTGATCCATTTTCCCACTCAGCCCCACAGCCCTACTTTCTCCCCATAACCTTTGATGCTCTGGCTAATCAAGAACCTATCAATCTCTCCCTTAAATACACCCAATGACCTGGCCTCCACAACCACTGTGGGGAAACAAATTTCACAGATTTACCACCCTCTGGCTGAAGGAAACCCACTGCTCTAAGTGGATGCCTTCCATCCCTAAAGTTGTGCCTGCTTGTCCTAGACTCTCCCACTATGTGAAACAACCTTTCTACATTTATTCTATCCATACCTCTCAACATTCAAAACGTTTCAATGAGGTCCCCCCCCCCCACCGCCCCCCCCCCCACTCATTCTCCTAAATTCCAACGAGTACAGGCCAAGAGCTGTGAAATGTTTCTTGCATCATAACCCTTTCATTCCCGGAATCATGCTCGTAAACCTCCTCTGAACCCTCTCCAACGTCAGCTGATCTTTTCTTAAATGAGGCGCCCCAAAACTGCTAACAATGCTCCAAGTGAGGTCTCAACAGTGCCTTGTAAAGCTGCAACCAGGTAACACATTAAGGAGTTGTTTTCAGATGCAGTCAGTAATCAAGGGAGTCAGTGCTGGGATATCAACTGTTTACAGTCTGCATCAAGTACATGGCTGCGTGTAGTATAGTATAGGATAGTTGAATTGCTAATTATGAGAATGAAAGGAGCTAGGAAAGAGAGTCGGAAAGGTTCGGTGAGGATAAAGTGAGAAAATGTGAAGTTCTCCACTTTGGAATGAATAATGAAAAAGCAGATTATTATGTAAACTGAGTGAAACTACAAAGTGTTGTGGGACAAAGGGATTGGTGGTTTCTGGTACACTGAGCACAGGGAGTTTGCATACTTGTAATTAAGAAGGCTGATGGAAATATCGGCTTTTACTCAATGAGCAAGTTGGGGTCAAAGCCTTGCAATGCAAAAGAAGAAGAGATGAGTTTATTCTGAGAGGGGTTTGGGCAGGGTGGATGCTGAAGGGATGTTTGCTAATCAGGTATCTAGAACCAGGAGGCGTTAAATCGGATTAAGGGGTTGGCCGGCAATGAAGAGGATCTTTTTTTTCTCTCAGAGGCAGGAAAGTTTTGTTAAGGCCAATATCCAACTGAGCAGTGAAGCAGGCTGCAGGTAGCTGAATGAACAAGGGCCTATTCCTGTGATGCACCTTCCCCAGGACATGGCGCCAGAGAACCAGCTCAGACGTTATGACCATCACACAGATTGATCAGGGTATCAAAGATTATGGGAGAAGGCAGGGGAGTGGGCCTGTGTGGGAGAATGAATGATGGAATGGGCTCCATAAGACCATAAGTTACAGGAGTAGATGTTCGCTATTTGGCCTGTTAAGTCTCCTCCATGGTTTTCCTGAGTTAGATCCCATTCTTTGGTTTTCCTCCCAGAATATAAAATCTCAAGCTCGCCTGCCTACATCTAAATGAATGATATTGGATGGAGGATGTTGTCCGGGATAACTCTCCTCATCCACTTCCAATGAGAGACTGGATAGGCTAGCATTGTTTCCCTTGGAGTAGAGGAGGCTGAAGAGTGACCTGGCTGAGGTGTACAAAACTGTGATGGGTAAATAGGACAAATGATGAGACACATTTCCACTGAGTAGAGGCGTCTAAAGCCATAGGTTTATGATGAGTGAGGGGGTGGTTGGAAGGGTCTGAGGAAGAATGTTTTCACCTAGAGGATGCTGGAATGTGGAGGGGGTGATAATGACAGAGGTTCATCACATTTGAAGAAGTATTTGTTTGCCATTTGGCATGGCCAAGCATGGTAGGTTGAGTGCAGGCTGCTGGCATTAGTAGATGGGTTCTTGATGGCCACATGGATAAGGTGGGCAGAAGCTCCTGCTCTTTAACTCTGACATAAATGTTATCAGGGCTATTTATTTCAGTACTGCAAGTACGTCAGTGCAGTTGTACGAAAACTAAAGGTGTACCTCCCCTTTCTGAAGCGGCACAGTTAGTGTAACGTTTAATGCAATGCTATTACAGCGCCAGCGGCCTGCGTTTGAATCCAGCACTATCTGTGAGGGGTTTGTATGTTCTCCCCGCATCTGCATGGGTTTCCTCTGGGTGCTCCGGTTTCCTCCCACCCTTCAAAACATACCGAGGTTAAATGGGGTTGTGATAGTACAGATTATATCACCAATGTGTATATGTACAGATTGTCGTGTAGGATGACTGTGATTGGCTGAGAGTGTAGCCACACCTACTTGGCAGGTTTTAAAGGATTGCTCCTAGCCAGACCAGGTCATTCTGGACTGGTCGACCTACTTGTGATAAGCTCAAGTCTTTTAGTTAATAAAAGCCTTGGTTTGGATCAACAAGTCTTTGGTTCTTTCGACATGCACTACAGGGGTATTTGGGAGGCGGGAGGCACAGGCTCGTGGGCCAGAATGGCCTGTTATCGTGCTGTATGTCTAAATGTAATTTTAAAATTTTATCAACGAATCACTGAGGGCTCTTGGTTGGTTTGGACAACTAGTTCTTGCTTTCATTGCAAAGATGAAAGGATCTGATCCGAAACAACAATCATTCCCGTTCTCACATGGGTGCTGCTCAGCTGAAGTCCTCCAGCAGATTGTCCTTGCCTTCACTTTTACCACTGATGCTGTCAAGTTTAGAACTCACTGCCCTGTTTTGAGAAATGCATCCTTGTCTTCAAACCCTCTCCTTCACACCCGAATGAGATCAATCCTCAAACTCCACTCTTTATCTGGGAACATTGATGTACCTGGGCTCTGAGCTGGCGATTCTCTCTCTAAAGCTCACTGCTTCTTTCTTGAATGATCAATGAGCCAAAAGCACTGCCTTACTTTGACTTTTCCTGCTTTATTTTTATTTATTTATTTTGTAAGTCGGTTTACATGAATGCTTGCACTGTGAAGCTGCCGCAAAGCAATGAATTTTGTGACTTGACCATGACAATAAATTCTGATTCTGATTTTAAAATCGACCTCTTGAACTTGGCCTATCTCAGCTGGGTAACCAAGATGGTTGTGTATGCCCACATTCCTGTCAAGCCCATCAGGGCATTATTTTTGCATCAAGAGCTCTACCTCAATAGGTCTTGATGCAGTCGTTCCACCTGAAACTGGGCCTCATTGCAAGAAATAAAAACACAATGCTGGATAAACTCAGCAGGTCAAACAGTATCCTTTATATAACAAAGATACAGACACAGAACCAATGCTTGAGCCCTTCATCAAGATATGAGCAAAATACTAGGCACCTCCCTCTATTTTGCTCATACCTTGATGAAGGGCTCAAGCCTGAAACATAACTGTTTGACCTGCTGAGTTTCTCCAGTATTGTGGTTTTACTTCAATCACGCTGTCTGCCGACTATCATGCTTTACACCTCATTACTATAAAGCAACGCTGTGGTTTAATTCTTAGCCAATCTTTAAAATAAGTTTATCAGATCCAATGAACCTGACCCCAAAAGTGTCACAGATCCTCACAGATTCCTTGCACATCAACCTGCTTGTTATAACATTTGTGGTTCATTTATTTCCAAGTACAACAGAGGCTAAAAATGAAAGGGGAGGATCAGACATGAATACTTTCCATGATTCCCCTGGGTTGAAGCAGTTCACTCATGTTTATCACGAAGTACTGTGTGCTAAAACCCTCAAGACCTTAGAATGAATCTTAACTCTAACGCGATGGCCAATTTGGAGGAAAAAAAATGCAACACAAAGGAAATATGTCATTTTAAAATCAAATACGTTTACATGGGAATCCAGGTTAGCTTTAACCCATTAGGACCTGACCCCGTTATGAGGTAGAACAGGCAAATCCCATCGTAGACTATTTCTTTTCCTCAACTGGTGCCGGACAATTGACTCAGTGAAACTCAATACAGACTCCCAGAGCAGTGCACTATGATCAAGGACATTTATCCTGGAAACACCTCATTAACATTTCATCAGATTCAAACCATTCCCAAATGTGAACTGTTGTCTTGTTCTGTGCCACCAAACGTGTGAATGAGAACAATCGTGTGAATGTGGGAAGGAATGTGTTTGGGTGGGTGTGTTGCCTGTAACAGTGTAGAGAATCTCAGATCAAGCTCCAACCACATTGTTTAATGAGGAAGACTAAGCTCCACATTACTTTGCATTTTGAAGACAAAATCCTTTTACTTCCTCCCAAATTCGAGGGGTGAAATGGCTTTTTTGAGAATCAGACCCACATTGTGAGCCATTAAGCAATCTGTAACCTAACACCTTGCGAAATATCTCCGCGGTGCTCCCAGCATTACATTTGAAAGGTTGGTGCCATCAATATTGAATTTCAAAGTGGGTAGGTGAATAGCATTCCCTCTTGCTTTTAAGGTAGGTGACTGGTCAAACCATTCAACCCTTCTCTGACCCCTGGCTCCAACCAGGATCCTGCTGCACAGTCTCTTCAGGAGATGGAATCAGGGAAAGGGAAGGAAGGGTGCTGTTAGAGGGGTCAAATATGAAAGTCTGTAGATTGTAGTTAAAACACAGAGATGTTGGAGGAACTCAGCCAGTCTCACAGAGACTATAAAAGGTAAAGATATGTTACTGACATTTCGGGCCAGAGTCCTTCTTCAAGGTATATGAAAAAGGCAGGTGTCTAAATTAAAGGATGAGAAAGAAAGGGGAAGAGCAGTAGGTGTTAATTGGATATGATAAGAGGAAAGGTGAGAATTTATTTTGGCTCTGTGAAAGGAGATGGAGGGAAAAGGGAAGAGAGAGAGAGAGAGAGAGAGAGAGAGAGAGAGAGAGCTGGGGAAATAAAATGGGAACAGGAGGAAGGGGATGTTTTAAGGAAAACTGGAGGTTGATGTTAATGCCATCCAAATGGAGGGTGCCCAGTCTGAGGTTGAGGTGTTGTTCCTCCAATTTGCAGGTGGTCTCAGTCTGGCAGTTCTTGAGTGCCATGTCAACACGGGAATGGGGTGGAAGATTGAAATGTATGCCACTGGGAGATTCACACTACTGAGAACACATTAGTGGCTCTCCCAAGGGGCTCTTCTGAGGGGTTCCGGGGATGGGAATGTTCTGTTAACAATTCTTAGGATGTTTCTCACGCCCAGCATCTCATCCCATGGAGGTAGCTGGTCACTAGGAATTATTTTTCTCAAACTTTTTATTATTAATAAATTAACCAAGACTCTTCCACTTCCCTCCACAGTCCTTTCCTCTATCCACCTTTCCCGATCCCTCACTCCCTCCCTAGTCCTAACCCTCATCGACCATGACAATCACTCCTGGGGTAAGACCCACACAAAGTGAGGCTCCCTCTACACTATTCCATTGCACTCACTTTGTTACACACAGCCTTACACCCACTCACCCATGTTTCCCATCCTACAGTCCCACTGACCCACCTTCTCCAATCCCCCACACTCCTCCACAAGCGTCACCTCAATCACCCCTTCTTCCAAATTCCTGAACCCCCACAAAACACATTCCCTTTTACCTCACCCTCACCCACCCACTATCCTCAGTCCCTCAACCTCAGTGACCCACCTTCCCTCACTCCTCATTCCCATTGACTAAACTTCCGCTCCAATACCTAAGCCCCTCTCACCTACCTTCCTAATCCCAGACTCTGTATATCTGGGAGGTATGTGTCTCTTCATCCATTCCACTCTTTTGATTGGTTGGTTCAGGATGAAGATGGAAAGGAAACTGGGTGGACTCGATGGAATAACACCTTCAAGGATCTGGGCAAAGAGAGGAGGGGTGCATCTGATAGCCTCATCCAGCAGGGAGATGCTGTTGATGTGTTGATTTGAATGCACCTCCTGCTGCAGAGATAATCTCATGACTTTGGTAACAATGATCTTCTAACCTTTTCAATTCAACCTTTCATGTATTCTGGCTCACTGGAGAATTCTGCAGCTCAGGACATGGAATATTTCCTGGGGGCTGAGAACATGATCCTGTGAGAATTGTGATAATTCCTTTTTAAATTTTACAAAATATGAAGGAAAGTTAACAGAGCTAGAGCATTTCTCCTTGGAATGATGAAAGTTGAGAGGTGACAAAGAGGTTTATATAATTATGAGAGGCATCAAGAGGATGGACAGCAGTACCTTTTTCTCAGGGTTACAGTATGAGGTGAGTGGAGGCTTTTAGGAGAGACAGAGAGTAGTGGGGGAGCGGAATCCATGGCCAAGGGTGGTGGTGGAGGCTGGTACAATAGGGACATTTAAAAGACTCTTAGACTGGCACGTGGATGCAGGAAAATGGATATTATGGTGTGTGGTGGGGAAGGGTTAGATTGTTGTGGAGTAAGTTTACACAGGTCAGCACGACTTTGTGAGCCAAATGGCATGTACTATGCTGGAATGTTCTATGAAACCCTTTCCCCAATATTGTGAATTTCTTCTATCTCAGTACCTTTGCCACAAGAAATGTACCTTCCTGTGTGAACGTTCATACTGGCAAAGTCCACAGGTTCAATTTGACATCGAAATCAACACTTACTGAACAGTGTACACTACTAAACTTCACAGCAAAGATCAGCCGAGTAATCAGTGATCTGAATGTGGGGGGGGGGGGTGATTGGACAGTGCAGAGGGAGCTTCACTCTGTCTGATCCTGGGAGACTGTGACGGGATGGTGCAGAGGGAGTTTCACTCTGTGTCTGACCCTGGGGGACTGTGACAGGATGGTGTGGAGAGAGCTTCACTCTGTGTCTGACCCCCGGATTAAGATACTCAAGGACGGTTGAGGTGTTTAAAAGTGGAGTTGCTTGGATAGAGTAAATAACGAGGTCCAACCTCCTTTACTTTAGCAGATGATCAAATCAAGAGGTGTGGGGTGGGGGGGGGGGGTGTTTAGGCCGTTCACCCCGCACTGGTGTCACTAGGAGGGTGTGGAGTGGGGGGGGGGGGGGAACCACATCGGGTGACACCATCAGAGAGGGTGACACCAAAATGACTGTCAATAAAATTTTTGTACAGTGTTTCAGCAGAAATTTATTTTTTTTATAAAATATCCCTGTAGTTAGTTTTAACAACAAAAACTTTTTTATATAAGCCCATCTTATGGCTAAAACTCTGTGCTAATTAACTTTTTGATCCTTCTAATGCGCTCTGGTCAGAGCTGTCATTATTACCCAATTATAATGAGGGGTCGAATCACGTGGTTTCGTCTCCACTCGCTACAAGCCTGTTGTTTTTATAGTCGCTGGTTTTGTCAAATTTTCTTGTGTTTTAGCTTAATATTGAAGTCATTAGTAATGTATCTCATGATTACATAATTTTGATGTAGTTCTTAAACGTTTTTATTTCGAATTCTATTGTTTTCCTACCGAATTTTCACTTTAACTATGTAAATGAAAATACATTTATGCTGTGTGTATGATATTGTAATTTAAAGGTGTCATTTTAATTTGCCAGTTGTTTATCTCATTACATTCCGTGAGATACGGGATTTACGAGTTACATTGGGACAAAAAACATTACTAAGGACCTCCATGGGTGGGGTGACACCAACCCTGGTGACGCCACTGTCACCCCGTGCTTGGTCGTGCCGAGAACTCGCTTCCTGGACGGGAGCTTGAAAAGACGTGACCTGCAGGCAGGCGTTGGGCAGGAGAGCTCGCCTGAGCTGGGGCCGTGAATGCAGGAAGCCTGGAGTACCGAAGTTCCAACCAGGGCTCGCTCCTCAACCGCGGGACCCTGGCGCAGCTCCGGGCCTGGCGAGGAGGAGGAGGAGGAGGTCCCGGCTTTTAAACCAACACCGACCGGGGAAGGGATGCTTCACCCTAAATGTCTCTGCAGCGCTGAAGCCGCAACAAACGGAGCTGAATCCCGGAATTCCCTGCCTCGGGTGCCTCTCTCTTCCCCAGTCCCTGCGTCTTCGGCGGCCCATAGGACTTCCCGGGAAAACCACACAGACAACAAAAATCAACGTCTGTTTTATTTACACATCAGCGGAAAAACTAGACAATCATAGGGTTACAATTTTACACGCCCCGCGGTTCCAGACGTTTACCCTCTCGGGACCGGCACTTAAAGCTCCCTTCACCCGGACCTTGCGTCTCTCGGGCAGGCAATGCCGTGTGCCTCCGCCCGCACTCGGGCAGAGGGCGTCAGGGCGCACAGTGGCTTCCCCGTGATCAGTCCGTGGACAGTGTCATTGACTGTGACGTTTCAGCCATGCCCTTGCCGAGAGCGCAGGGACAAAGCGGAGGGGCCCGCTCGCCTTCAACAGGATTCCAGCTAGTGGCGGCGGGAAGATAGCGTTTTCATCCCCGGCCCCCCAGCAGAACTCCTAGACTGGAGGCCCGGGGACCTTCGCAGGTGGCTCCTGGTTCTCGGGCCGCTGGGTGACGCGGCCGTCCTCGTGTTGCACTCGCCATCCCATTACCAGTCGATCTGCCGAGCCTGTGACAGGCGCCATAAGAATGCAGGGCATGTACCCTCTCTCTGGCACGGTGTGCATTTGCACCGGCTGTGTTTGTTTGCTCCTTTCTCGAGCAGTTCGTACTTTAAACAGTTCCACCGAGAAGTCCCTCGTCTTGGAAGTAACGTTCATACAAAAATAAATCCGAGACTCTTCAAATACACAAAGCAGTCCTGTGGAAGCGGCTCTAGTTCCCCCTTTGCGACATCATTTACACGTACAAAGGTGATTACTAAAAAATATTTCTCATAAGTGCATACATAACATTTTAAAGTTTTATCCCTTTCTTAGGATCTGTGCTGAAATCGTTGTGGTTTCTCGAATGTTCTCCAGCAGTTTCCTGTCACACACGATTAAAGTTTAAACTTATCTTCAGAAAACAAAATACTTTCATCAATATTTTTATATTTATATATTTCATATAATGTATGTTTGTGTGTAGGAGCGCTTTTAAATATTATTTAGAGTGTACTCACTATATCGCACAGGGAATCAGTCCCAGCGGGAAAGCCAAAGGGCCCGTTTTAAATGTGAACGGGGATCTCGCCGATGTTCCTACTAACTTGTTAATGGGAGAGAACCGGCTTGTGGGGAGTTGTGTGAACGGTGAAGCGGTGTGCCCTCGCTCTATAGACCTTTAATCTTCATGTCACCAGCTTCAGACCTCGACTGAAGTGGCATTCGCCTCCCTTTCCAGCTGCACTCGCCTCCTGGGCGCATTTTCCTCCACGAAGAAGGACTCTTTCTGACCCTTCACTCAAACCTCCCCAAATGGAAATCACAACACAGCCACACGTGCCGGAGATCTGAAGTACATCAGAACCTGCCGGAAACGCTCAGCGGGACAAGCAGCGCCCGTGGAGAGAGGTCCAGAGTTCACGCGTCAGGTGGCCAAAATCCTGGATTTCAACCTGAAACGGGACGTGAGCTTCTGTTCCTCTGTTGCTGTCTGACCCGCGGCTCCAGGTTCAACAACAGTTTCGATGCAACAATTATCTTGAACCTCCCGCATTAAGCTAACACTAATCATAAACTACTCCGAAACGTCCGTCTGCACGATGGAAACGCCTTTTTTTTGGTTGCAACTTTGAATATTTATTTTTCTATCCATTGTATTGATGATCTTTCCTTACGGGAGGAATTTAATTTATACTGGAGTGGATTTATCTCCCCCACCTGTGTGGCTGCAGCTGAAAGAATGTTGATGCATCTGCACGGTGTACTTATGTATATGACAATAATCTCTTGATTATCAGCATTTCCTGGGTATTTGCGTCACTCCTCAAACGGATGAAGGATTTAAACAATTAAATCTGGACATCAGCGGTTGGTATTAGCAAAGTGACTCTGGAGACAAGGTCAAGGAGACCAATGGCTGGATATTCGCCCAATGCGCCCTTGGACCCAGACTTCTGTGCGAATGCAGATACCCGGACCCAATTCTCACCCCGGATCCGGTCCGACACCGATCCCCGTTCCCTCTCCTGGACCCGGTCCCACTTCCGGACCCAGTCGGCCTCTCCATCCCCAATCCAGTCCCAAGCTGGACCCGGTCTCTCCCTCCCCAACCCAGTTCCATCCTGGACCCGGTTCCACCCCACGACCCGGTCCCTCCCCGGAAACCTGGACCCGGTCACACCCATACCCTGGGCATTTGCCGAGGTGTAGACAACCAAATCTGCAGTCTCCGGAGACACATTTTTACCAATACCAGCCCCTGCCCCACATTGAAGGTCGGTGGGAGCCGCCAGCAAACCACAACCCCACTGTGGGGCTATGTGGCATGGTAGGGGCTCCGCTGTATCACGGGTAGGTGCCCCACAGCTGTCGGTGACGAATCTGTGCAACCCTCTGCATTTCTCCCGTTGACAAGGGCCGTCCCTGTGGCAGTCTGCGCTTCGCCCCGCTGGTTGGCCGGGGCTCCGGTTACCGGACCTCGCCCTCGGCTCTCTGGGCTACTCCGGGAGACCGGCTTCCGGCATCAGCGAGTCTCGGCGTTTCAGCACGGAGCGAGGAGCAGGAGCCCGGGGGAGGGGTGCGGGAGCCGGGCTGTCCCAAAGCCTTAACCGCCAATGGGCCGCCTATTCACAGGACGCTGCCACGGAGGTGACGGAAGCGATCTTACTGCTGTCGTCTGTCCAGGGCTGCAGGTTCTGCAGGGCGAACAGCGAGGCGTTGTGCAGGCAGATAGGGTCGGGCTGAATGGGCTGGCTCAACGACTTCTGGAAGGCTTCCTGCTGGAGCTGGATCAGGATGCGGTTGGCCTGCTGTCGCTCCGCCTCTCTCTCCTCCGCTGTCTGTCGCCTTTACCCGGGGATCAGCCAGCAATCGAAACAGAGAGAGCCAGAGACTTCATCAATCACCTCCTTCCCGGCACCGTCCACCCCACACCACAACTCCTGAATCCCCGTCCCCCGCCCCGCACTCCAGCTCCTGAATCTCCGTCCAACGCAACATCATCCGTGACCATGCACCCCATCTTCACCGCCCCAGCTCCTGCGTCCCCTTCCAAGCCTCCCGATATTACTCCACACCTCGCGCCACCGGCCACCCTCGCCCCTACACCCCTCACCCTGTCCTTTCACCCCCGCGTCCTCCGTCCCAGGCCTCCCTCCCCAGTCCCCCGCCCCTGGTCCCAACTCCCCTGGCTCGGGTCCTGCTGCCTCCCGTCCCCGGGGATGGTCTCACTGTGAGATCTAAGACGCTGTGGGAAGACATAACCTTCCTGGGGGTACTTAAAGATGAGTAATAAACGCTGGCCCGAGCAACCCCTGCAAACAGAAGCAAACAATGAGCTGCCGGAGAGACTCAGCCGGCCAGGCAGCGTCCGTAAGGACAGACGGTCAGTCCCCGTTTCGAGACGGAACCCTTTAACGAAACGCGAACCATTAACCGACACCCTTCAGCAAGTCCTTGTTTGCTCTGGGTTCCTGCATCTGCAATCTGGATTTCTCCAAATATAAACTCAGCTCTCGCCTCTGGAAATCCCCGTCTCCAGGGGCTTAGAACAGAGGTCGCGAGTGGGGGTGGGGCCATGGGGTGGGTGGTAATTCCTTCTTCCTGAAGGCGGAAAGTTCTCTCCTGGAGAAAGCGTGAGGGCAGTGATCAGCCCTCGTTGGATTAGTGATAGTCTATCGACGGAGATTTGTCACTGATCTCCTCGACCCCCTTAAGTCCGCTCGGATGCTCATGCGAGGGGAGATGTTCACGGGGAAAATGTTTACAGGGGAGTCCAAGGCGGGGATGATCACTGAATAGGGGAAACAACAGTGAAGGACCGAATGGCCGACAGTTAAGACTGGACTAAAGGTTTGTTCATCGCCTGCTCTGCTGCATGATTATAAAATCACGAGGGGAGCAGATAATGTAAATAGATCCCCAGGGTAGGGGGTCTAACACCAGAGGGCATCGGCTTTAAGTGAGAGAGGAAAGGGAACCGAGGCGAACTTGCTCACCACAGAGGCAAGTGGCTATTAAATTGCCAGTGGAAGGGGTAAAGGCGGGATCAACTGTAACGTAGAAAAGCTGTATAGGGAGAGCGGCGGAAGGTGGGCAAGAGGGATGATTGGTCAGTATGGATACGTTGGGCCGAAGGACCTGTTTCCATGCTGTAGATCGATCGGACTATTCTAGTTGTGGTGTTTGATGTTGGCTCCTGCTTCACGAAAGAAAGAGGTGGCAGAAAATGTTCGCCTGGTTTCCCAATGGGTGAACCCCCCCCCACCATCATCATACTGTGTTAGCACCTACTATCGAAAACTTGCGTGAGCTTCACAAAGAGCAGGTACCCAGATCTGAGGGATGGGGTGAGGGGACGAGTCGGGAGACACCCAGTCCCCTGTATTCAGGACCCATCGCTGACACTGTCTGTTCCCTGAATCTAAATGAGTTTTGTTTGTTCAATATTATTCGGAAACCCTCAACCTCTGTCCTTGACACTCATTATTAAATGACCAAACGACTGACAAGAGGAGACGAGACAAGGGTGAAAGGCCTAGTGTTTGCATTCTACCCTCTCTACTTGAAAGACTCACAGATAGCCTCACCCCCCCCCCCTCCCCAGGGGATAATGGCTGGAATGTAAAGCCGATCTCGGGGAAGAGATCCTGTCCCAGCACAAACACAGACGGGCAAAGGACTCCTTTCCACCTACCCACAGGGGCAAAGACTACTGCTTCTAACAAAATCTCCAAAAACCCTCCAGACAGATGCTCGGGGCCAGAAACCCTCACACACGGAAGTGGAGACGCTGACATGTTCTGAGAGAAGGATCCTCTCAGACAACAGGACAACACAAGAACAGGTTCTTCGGTTTACCTGCCTACCCAACATGATGCCCAAATTAAACTCAGACTCTCCAGCTTGTACCTGAGCCACACCCCTCCTTCCCCGAATATTCAAGTCTCTTAAACGTTTAATATTGCATCTGTTTCCACCACTACTCCTGGCAGCCTGTTCCAGACATTCACCGCTCTCCGGGTAAAACTTTTACCTCGCATTTCTCCCTTAAACTCCCGCCCCCATACACACAACCACTTTAAACACGTCCTCTTGCGTGTGACGCTTTTACCTTGGGGAAAAGATTCCGACTGCCAGTGCCCCTTATGGTTGTATACATCTCTGTCAGGGGGACAGAAACTCTCTCCATCACCTTTCACAAGCTCAAACACAAAAAAAACATAAGCACACTAACACACAACAATCACACACACAACAATCACACGAAAACACATTCTGACACAGAGAATCACAAATACACACAGAAAAAGACCCACACACACAGAAACGCAAACACACATTCGGACACTGAGAAGCTCAAATACACACAGACAGAAACACACACACACACTTCAACACACTCACTTTCTCACTCAATATTCACACTTACAAACACACACAATCTCACATACTCTCTCACACACTTAACACACAACACACTCACAGTTACATTTTCACATACACACTTACACTCTCACATGCACAACCACACATACACGCACACTCACACACAAAACACATTCTCTCATAAGCAACGTACACATTAACTCACTTACACTCTCACACACAACACACTCACAAAACACAAACACATACACCACACGCACGCACTCACACAATCTCACAAACATACACTCAACACACACTTACTCTCTCACAGCACACACACACACACACACACAACTCAGCCAGTTCCATCACTGGCTGTATTAGTAATTTTGCGTCCTCTCATCCCCAGATGGTTCCCTCACCGAAACCCCCTCCAGCACGTTCTACTCATTCATTCCTGACTCCCTATTCGTATTCAGCCTCCGGCAAACAGTCCCGCGGCCCAACTTTCGACTTCATTCAACTCTTCCTCAAGACGCCAATCATCGCAACCTGCCAATCAGAAGAGGTGGCCCTGCTTACAGTCCACCAATCAGACGAGGCCTCCCCTGCTCACATCCCGCCAATCAGAGTAAGCAGTCTTTATCACCACTCATGCTTTGGCATTAGAGCTCCCCCGTCCAATTGGGGAGAATTCTCTGTGAAACTTTTTCCAGATTCCCCCTGAACGACTCCCCCCCCCCCCCTCCTCTCCGGGCGCTGCCACACAGAAAAGTTGTCTGACAACACGGAGCAGTTGTCACCACCCCACCCTCCCCCCGCCCACAGAAAGAACAGGACACCTTTGCACCACCAGGTACGGCAGCGGTGCAGCAATTCAAGTCGGGAGCGAAGTCTACACCCATCCAGAGCGACTGTGCAATTACAACGGCATCAATGATGGCCACAGACCAATATGGGGAAGTCCACCTCCTGACCCCAGAACAGCACAGCACAGGAACAGGCCCATCAGCCCATCATGTCTGTGCTGAGCGTGATGCCAAATGCGTTATACCCGATGCCTTTAATGTTGAACATAATTCAAAAATAGGCGAGTTGGCCCAACTCACGGGAGCCTACCCTACCTTTCCCATCTCAGTCTCCCACCTCTGATTGCTCAACCTCCCCGTAAACACACTGATATTATCCACCCACAGAGGAGTTGTCCCAGCACGTTGATCCCTGGGCGCCGGCCGACATTGTGCTAATACCTTAATGAAGGGCTCAGCCCGAAACGTTGGTTATGCATCTTTATCTTCACGACATAAAGGACACTGTTTCACCTGCTTTGTTTATTTATTCCCACTTCTTCGGGTCTCTGGGCGCAGCTCTATGCCCCATCCAGGTATCACAGCATCACAGTAAATATACAATGCTGAAAAACTCAGCAGGTCAAACAGTGTACGTTAGGAAGCAAAGATAAAGATACATGGATCCCTCGAAGAGAGTTCACAGTTTTGCAATTTTACTCATAGATTCACAGAACATTCACAACGCAGATGAGGCCATTCCGCCCATCGCGTCTGCGCAGAACAAACGAGCTACCCAGTTTAACCCCTTCATCGCTGATCTAAAACCTTGCAGAACACAGTTCTATTAAGTTTCATGGATTAAATTTTCCTTTTATTGTCACGTAATAAGAGATAGAAATGTAATATACATGACATACGTCAACTTATGCCTGCCGCAAGGAAAAACAAAGTGTCGCCTTGAGCGTTGCCGGACGTCTGTCCAATGACTGCGTTTCCAATTGGCACATCTCCAAAAACTGTTTAAATCTGACCAGTTCCGGAATGCTGTTCAATCCCAAATTCAGTGTCACAGAGTGGGTCCCACTCAGATCTTCTACCCCTCTTCCCTAATTCCATTCATAATTTAGCACCCCGGGCTCCGCTACCTGTTGGCAGTGGATCTCAGGCTCGCTGTGTAACAAATAAATCTCCAGTCATGTTCAGTTCTTCTGCCAACCACCTTTCTCGCATGCTCTTAGTTCTGAGCTTTCTCTGAAACTTCATTGAGAACTATCCTTTGTAACTTCAAATCTTTCTAGATATAGGCAACCAGTCTATTCACACAACCCAAGGAACTCCCCCCCCCCCCCACCACCCCTCTGGAATCGTCCCACAAAACTGATTTCTCCTCATCGCCCTCCCTCTCTTAAATCATCCCATATAACCGAAGCACCGCTCCCCTCCTTCTATGGAATCGTTCCACACCTCCTCTCTGAAATCACCCCAATAAACACGTGTTGGCGTTCATGCCCCATTGGAGCCTCCCATCTTTCCCCATCTCTGGCACAGAGTGGGGCCTTCTGTCCTATCATCCCTCCTCTGCTTCTCCAACCTCGCCTTAAACCCATCGGCCCCATCCATCCCCCAACTCTCCGCGAGGGATCGAGTTCCACATTCTCATCGCTCTCTTGGGAAAGGAGTTTCTCCGCAACTCCCTCGGGGATTTCTCGAGCAGTGATACCGACGGCCTCTGGTCATCATTCGCCCGCCGTCGGAACCATTCTCTGTATAGCTGTTCCATCAAACCCTTAGGCATTTTACACACCAACCGTTCCCACCCCTTTAGGTCTCTCCATCCTCCATGTTTCGAGCGGAAAGATTCGTAGTTTCCTGGTGTGAAACTTTTCTCTTCATCTTTTCACATCTAATCCGACAACCAGAATTCATGCACAATGTCGTCTAACCAACGTTCCACGGAAGTTTAGAGCACAGCTCCCTCTTTTTCAGTCCAATTTATAGATTAGAGAAGGAGAGAGGTTATTTTCCACTGGCAGGTGAGATTAGAACCAGGGGACATAGTCTCAAGTGAAACGCAAAAGTCTAGAGACGCTGTGATTGTAGAAAACTCACAGAAATGCGGGAGGAACTCAACAGGTCACGCAGCGTCCACAGGAGGTAAAGATGTGTAACTAATGTTTCGGGGCTGAGCCCTTCTACACGGTTGGCTCAGGATTCGGGGAAATGGTTTTGACGGAGAGGAAGGGGAACAGCTTCTCCCAGAGGGTCGAGAATCTGTGCAATTCTCTCTCCAAGGAAGCAGTAGGGGCAGCCTCATTAAATGTATTTTGGAATAATAGAGGAGTTGATTGTTATGGGGAACAGGCGGGTAGGTGAAGGTGAGTCCTCGGCCAGATCAGCCGTGATCTCATTGAATGGTGGAACAGGCTCGACGGGACATATGGCCTCCTCCTGTTCTTAGTTCTTATGCTTCTATTTCTGATCACCCAGTTTTGTATCAACTACATTCAGAAATCGCGTTATTGATTCTGGATTCATTGATACGAATGGTCATCGGAGGAGATCCTTGAGTAACGCCTTAATAGGTCCCTGTTCTCATCTACAATCGCACCCATTAATCAGCGGCCAGGATTTACACATCGATTTACGGCCTGTTTTTAGTGATGCCATCGAAACAATTGACCTTTAACAGCCGCCCGGGCCGAACACATGCTGCTGCCTAACTAATGAAACCTGGATCTGGGTCTCATCAACTGGACGGCAGCGAGGGGAGAGTAAATGAGAGAGAACAACAAGAGAAGGAGAGAGGGAAAATAGAGTCAGGATGACAGGAAAGAGGGAATGAGAAAGAAAAAGGTGAGAGGTGAAAATGACGTGGAGATGTGCAAACTAATATGGAGAGCGGGGGAGAGAGAGGAAGAGGGAGAGAAAGGGAAAGAGATGGAGAGGGTAAGAGAGGGAGGGAGAAAGAGAGACAGAAGGATTGGGGGGAGGGGGGGACAGGAGTGGCAGGTGGGAAGAGTTGTTCCTGAAAACTGTTCCCTTCAGGTTAATTGCCTGCACCGGGGCTGGGAATTCGCGGCTCAATCCGAATTCAGCAGGAGGATCAGTTCTCGTCCCGTTTATGACTCTATTAAAATAAAAACGGTTCAGTAGAGATTGTGTAATTAGTGCGGGACAAAGAAATAGAGCAAGGAGAGAGATGGGGCGGGGGGTGGGGTAGAGAAGTGGATAAATTGGGAGAGCGAAATCCTTAACGAAAGTTTTGAATGATTCTTCCAACGACTTCCATACTCCCAGGACCTCTCGATCACCGGGAACCGGTTCGCCAAGCAGGAGTTATCTTCCAGGCCAGAATCCTGAACAACGCAGCCGCGAGAGAGGGGTCGAACCCCCGGAGAATCTCAGGGCTCTGGCCATGAAACTGTAACATGGTGAATCACTCACTGGTTTGGATTGGAAGGACTGAATGTGCTAACTAACGGCTAGGGCGTGTGCGACCTGACACGTCAGGATGGCCGTGGACCAATTAGCCCCATTACCCACGATGGAGGAGAGGTGTATTATTCGGGAGGAGGAATAGGGACGGGAACATCGGTATGTGAATGGAGCGGTTAGTGTGGCGGTCAGTGCGACGCTATAACATCGCCAGCAATTCCGGTTCGAATCCGGAACTGTCTTATAAGGAAAAAAGTAAAAAGAATGCTGGAGAAACTCAGCTGGTCAAACAGTGCAGAGCAAAGATATAGACACATAAACACAGTTTCGGGCTTGAGCCCTTCATCAAGTTATGGATAAAAGTACATTTTATCCATACCTCGATGAAGGGTTCAAGCCCTTTACTATATAAAGTGCACTGTTTGACCAGCTGAGTTTCTCCAGCATTGTGTTTTTACTTCAACCACGGTGTCTGCAGACTTTCATGTTTTACTTTTCTCTGTAGTACGCCTTTACTGTAATATCTCACTAAGGTGTTTATTCCTGCATTGCCTATTCTACGGTGGGTTGGTTGACTTGTCTGGATAGAACGCAAAACAACATTTCTCGCTGTATCTCCGTACACTGGTCAATGAACAATTCAAGTCCCCGCACTCAGGGTTGCGTTTCGGGGAAACGGCGGCGATATTTTTCCAAACACGCCGGTGTGATTTCTGAAAACGTCTGCAGTTTCAATGGGTCACGAACAAAGATGAAAGGAACCCTATCTATCAAACCCCCCCCCACCCTCATCATTCGCTCTCCATCGGTTCTCCCTCTCCCAGGGGTTGCGATTTCAGGCTGCCCATTTCCCGTTCAGAGGGGACGCCCACCCGGCGGAATCAGTCTCGCCTCGGGGGCTATCTGTGGGGTCCGGAGACACGGGGTGGGGCGACACACACGTCTGCCTGGCTTTCCCCCAACCTCGTTACAATAGCTAAGCCGGCGTCGAGAATCGGGTCTGTTTTTTTCCACAGGAGTTTTCGTTTAATTTCACAAGAGCGAAAATGATCGCCGACCACCGCCTGGCAGCGAATGAGAGCGGCCCTGGAAAAGTGATGAGGTGAAAGGTTCCTTAATGGAGGCAGGTCGTGGGCTTCAGGAATATTTGAAGTAAAACCCGAAAATCTGCAGACATTGTGATAATAGTAAAAGCACAGAAATGCTGGTGGAACTCAAGCCGGTCTCTCAGACCAGGGTCCCCATCCTGCAGAAAGGTAATATACAGTATCTTTACCACCTATGGGCGCTGCGAGACGGGCTAAGTTTCTCCAGCGTGTCTGTGTTTCCGTAATATTTGGGATAAGTTCTGAAACTTTCGCGCTTTCAGCATCTTTTAATGTCGTTTTCTAGGATATTTAAGACGCCCTCGGCGTGAAACAATTAAATAACCGACAGATGATTTCTAATTAACGAAAGATGGAGCAATTCCGAAGAGCTTGCAGTCTCATCAGAGCTGGCCGATATAGTCGAGCTATAATTTTATGTTTGCCAGTGAATTCAGGCGTGCAACAGGGGAGAAAACATATCGCCGGGAGATTAACTGAGGAAGCGGCAACTGACCCCTTCGGGGGCTTTATCGCCAGCACTACATGTTCCTCCTTCCGTCCTGTGCTTTCCTTTCTGTGAGAGCGAATTCCATTTTGGCCACTCGAGATGAAAAGGCTTCTCCCGAATTGCCCGTTTTGTGTTCAGGTTCTTACCCCTCCCCGCTAAAACCAGTTCGGTTCCTGCAGCTGTCCAAGCTGTGGTTCCCGTTTTCCCATCGCCTCTATATCCTTATATTAACAAGTAAGGCATGCCCATTGCAGCAGGAGGTGAGAGAACAAAGAGAAGTTGGAGAGACTCAACGGGGCAGGCAGCGTGCGTGGAGAGAGACAGCCAACGTTTCGGGCGAGACACTTTAATGAGCCAAATTCCCCCACCTATTGTGAGTATTTCCTCAAAGGGCGATAGAAGCAGAGCTTTTGAGCATTTCCAAGGCGGGGGCGAAAGGTTTACTGAGGTAGATCAAACGTGGAGTTGTCGTTAGACTAAGAGCAGCACGGACATGAAATGACGGGGCAGGCTTGGAGCCGAGTGGCCTCTTAGTTCCTGTGCCTACAATATTCCGTATAGCCCAACTGTAAAGTTTAACAAAACTTTATTTTCCTGCTTCTCAACTTCACTGCAGAAACCAACCCCTTGGTGATGTGAACCTGCCACCATTTTATTAATTACACAGAAATGCTGGAAGAATTCGGCAGGTCTCGCAGCGTCCATCGGAGGTATATATATATTAGCAACGTTTGAGGCCTGGCCCGAAACGTCGGTAATATATCTTCACCTCTTATAGTCGCTGTGAGACCGGTGTGTTCCTCCGGCATTTCTGAGTTTTTACCACAACCTCAGCGTCAGCGTGCTTCACACCATTTTATTAATTTGCCACCTCGTATGCCCAGACCCCGCAATCTCATTCAGCCGCTGCATCTTCCAGGAAAATTTGTGGCTCATTTGGAAACAAAACGTACCTTAACCTCCGTCGGCCAATTTTTCTGCCTGGTTACATGTCAGCGGGATGGAGGGAGAGGGAGAAGTCAGGGGCAGGGAGGGTCGGAGTTTTCCCCCCATCGTTAGCCTGAACCCCAGCCCACCCCTTACCTCCACTTCGTCCTCCTGTTCTGGAACCAGGTTTTGACCTGGGCGTCGGTCATTTTCAGAGCCTTGGCCAGCGCTGCTCTCTCGGCGGATGCCAGGTACTTCTGCCGGTGAAAGCGTTTCTCCAGCTCGCAGATCTGGAGGCGAGTGAAGGAAGTCCGCGGTTTCTTCTTCTTCGGCGGAGTCCGGTTTTGGTAAGGATGTCCTATTCTCCTGGTCACGGTGAACGGCGACAGAGCCACTGAAAGAAAGGAGGCCTGGTGTTGAGGCAAATCTCACCAAGTCAGCTCACAGCATAAACATCAGACCACCACCCCCTTCCCCTCGAAAACCGGGCAACTCGAGATCGCAGGCCCGACCGCCAGCAATGAGTAATTATACTTCACATAAAACATTTAATACTGTAAATGAACGATTACACAAACAACCATGGAAGTTGCCTGTACTATGCCTGGCTGCTCGCCCTGTCTGGTTTCATATGTGAGGGTCCCTTTCTCTCTATCACATAAATAAACCTTAACTAGTTGGGGTCAAAAGTACCAGTAATATTCAAGTTTGATGAAGGAGATAAACTCGGGGCAAAACTCGGGTCAGGGAGAGAGATAGATGGAGGGGGAAAGAGAAGGGGGGGAGAGGGAGAGAGGACGAGGCCACAGAAAACGACAGAGGGGACGGAGCGGTGAGAGGGAGGGAGTGAGAGAGGACAGAGTGTAGGGGGGAGACAGAGAGAGGACTGCGTAGGTCAAGAGAAAGCAAAAAGGAGATGCAAGCATCAAAGAGGGGCAATGGGAGGGACGAGTGGATCATGGATTCTTGCATGTGTTTAGCAAAGAACAAGCGGCATGAAGGAGAACTAGAGAGAAAAGAGAGGGAGATGGGAGGCTTTGGTTGAAAGTTGGGCGGAAAACTTTGGCCTGTGCGGCGACGGCGCTCCCCCTTGCCTCAAGCTCGTCGTGTCCCGGGGACAGTCCGCACTGGTGGGCTGGGGAGGTGAGGGAGGGAGCGCAAAATCTTTATGTACTCGATTAAATCCCGTTTGGAAACGTCGGAGTCACCGTTTCCCCGTGCCGCAGCTCGGCGATCCGGCTAGGGCAGAGGCGACGAGGCTGGCCCAGGATCTGAGGTTGGGCCCCCGCAGCACAGCCGCAGAAATCCGCGGACACGGGCCGAGTGGGTGCATCAGAGAGGTCTCTGGAGCGAATGCGACCTTCCCGCATTCAGCATCACGGCCTTTTAATCATTCACGTTGCAGAATAAACGATTTATAAATTATTCTCCTTGAAACAATATTCGTTTTATGAATTTTTGTCGCCGATTTCGAATTATTATAACACACAAAGTCCTGAAAGAATTACTATCGGTCGTTGTAACTAACAGTTTTGAAATGGAGAGTCCTGGTTATATTTTAACCCAGTGATACAATTATACACTTTTAGTATCGATGTCATGAGAAGCAGATATTTAAATATATTATATTTTCCATATAAAATGAAACTTGAATGTTATAATTATTGATTTTTTAACATGTTCACACACTTTGTACGCAAACGATTTAATTTTACATAAAAATATAATTATTATTTTAGCATTTCACACTTTCAGCTAGATTTTGTATTTGCAGATAAGATTTTTTTTTCGAATTATTTCATACCAGGAAAAAGCAAAAGTTAAACAAAAACCAATCTGCTGAATTCCAGAAGCAATGTTCAGGCCGGCGTTCACCGTCTGAGCTTCACCAGTAAAAGGGAAATGCAAACACTAAACTTCAAAAACATTCCGAGACTCGTTCTTCGTTCGGATTTTAAGTAAAGTTAAATCTTCATGATTTTTGGAAACGAGCATTGTCGATATTTCGGGTACGAATTAATATTCGGTCGGCAGCGCCTCAATTTTGTTAATATATTTTCAAAGCGAGAGTTCGTGAGGAGCTTCAGTAATAATCACTCCAGATCCAATCAAATAAACGAAGGTTTTTATTGGAGCCGTTCCGATTTTTAATTGGTTAGTTTAATCGTATTTTTAATGTTAAAAAAACCCTAAATTAAAACAAATTCTCTCCATGACAGCGTTTGAGAGATTGGTAAAATATTAGAAAGGCAATTGCTCACGGATATGCCGCTCTGGACTCCAAACAGGGGGGGTCGGAGCAAGGATTGTCCCGGACTCACCCGGGACGCCGCACCGACTCCAAAGGCTCCTGGAGAAGGGTCTGGGATTGTTGGCGTTGGTGTTCGTGGCGATGGTGCACCGTTGCCCCTTACCTGTGAACCTGTCCTTTGTGTATCGCCTGTTACTCTCCATCCACGGGAATGTCATGTTACCCAGAGTATTGCTGGCTCCCGAACCAGGCGCGCTGGCTACGGGCATGGGCTGTGGCATGCCAGTGGCCACAGGCCGGTGCGCAGGGACCCTGATGACACCCGCCGGGTTCAGGCCGTTGCTGTTCATGCCCAGGTTCACGCCGTAAGGGCTGCTCAGCGAAGCCAAACTACAGGCGCTGTTGTAGCCGCCTCCGCCGCCGTTGTTGGCGTAATTCATCGGCACGTTGTTGTAACTCCCGCTCACCATACACCCCAGTCCAAAGTCCACATCCTGCAGCCGCGAATTCGGGATCATACAGCTCCCTTGATCCGGATTGTTCAAGATCTGGTCTATTCCAAAACTTATGGGTTCGTGCTGAGAGTGGGCGTGCGGTCCACCCATAGAATCCATCCCGGGCCAGTGAGCTTGCGTGGTAACCGTGGCGTTTCCAAGGCGCGATTCCTGCTATTCAGCCTCAACAGCAATTACAACCGGCTTCGACCCTGCGGCTGGTCGGATCGGGCGAGGCGGCAGCCAGGAGACTGGTGTTATTTTGCAGAGAGGGTTTCAGACTGGGCTTCGAAACCAAAACATCAATCATTGTTTGCCAAGAACTCCGAGACAGAATGCATCCTGGACTGGTGGGACTGAGGAGGGGGTGGGCTGTTCTTTATTGGCTGGGATGGCAGTGACAGAGCCGGGAGCGGAGGGAAGCGGTGCAATAGGCCAGGCAAGAGCAGAACGGCGGGACCAAACCTTATAAAGTCAAGCCAGCAAGCCATGCCAAGGGGGTTCGGATTCGCCATTGACTCATCACAATGTCCATAACGAGCTCACAGACAGGCGTGAGGAGGGGACGACGGGATCTAACCCTTAAATGTTCTCAGCTCTACCTCTCCACACCAACCACCCACCCCTGTCCCGCGCCCCGCTCCGTTCACCGCCAGAGCCTTATCTCAAAGCAAAAGAAATTCGCCCGTGGAAATTGAAATAAACCCGTTGAAAACCATTCAATCATTCAGCAAATTCCATATGTTGCCGCAGCGTGAAAGGTATTTTTTCACGGAGAAGGATTTAGTGAAAGTTTTTTTAATTGTTTTGATTCTACACATCGGACACGGCCAGAACTGGGCCGGAAGAGAGATCCGTGACAGACACAGCCCGGCCATTCAAACTAGGAAGGATCCCCATCGCAACCCCAAATTAACAAAACATTTGAAACACTTCAAGCTGATAGCAAAACTCTGTCACAAAAATCTTCGGGGCAAATTAATTTTACACCATTCATTTATTTTGCCTATAACATCGGAATATTCGTTTGAGTAATTACTTTCAGGCAAACATCCGGCATAAATGACAATCAATACAGTTCCAACACCCGAGAAGTTTATGTATTTTGATTGGGGAACGAATTTAGGTGCGATTCCTTTAAAAGCGGTTCACGCTCGGGGCCAGACCAGCTCCGAGGTAGTCGGCCTTTTCTGAGGGCCAGGAATCTTTGGAATTTTCTCCCGGAGAACTGGCAGTTCCGGTGTGGGGCAATATCGAGACGGGGAGCTGGCTCAGCGCCTAACTTGCATTCTAAGAGGGGCCGAAAGGCCGCGTTTTTCTCCAGCTCCCGCGCCTTTCCCCGTCTGGTGTTTTTATTAAAATTTAGACGTAAAGTTAATAGGCCATTTCGGCCCACGAGCCCCTGCCGCCCAATTTGAAAAGTGGGAGGAAACCCAAGCCCCCGGAGAAACCCCACGCAGACATAGGGAGAACATACAGACAGCGCGGGATTCGAACCCGGGTCGTTGGCGCTGTCTGTAAGCCACGCCATCCGGAGAAAGCGACTGTCGGTGTGGAAGGGTAAAAATTTACCGCAAGTAACGGCTGTGACCGACGAGAAGCAGATCTCGGTCTTGGGTTCTCCACACCCAGTTTCATACCCGACTCCTGCGCTTCTGCTCAGCCTCCTCTCCGGCACATGCACCGGGATTCTGCGGACAGGATGGCGCCAGCTCCGCGCCCATCTCCGGACACGCTTCCGTCACCTCTCTCCCCCCCCCCCCCCCCCCCCACTGGTATGTTGTCGTCCTGGATCAGGACTCTGCGTCTCGTCTTTACACATCCCCTCTCTCACTGTCGGCCCATGGAGCACAAAAACAGGTCATTGGGCCCGTCGGTTCTGTCTCGACCCTCATCCCTCAATTCTGTGCGTTGGGTTTCCTTATGTGGTCTCTGCTCTGCGCCCTTGTCAAGCAGCGGAATCCAGGGCACAGCTCCCCCATCTTCCGCCCTAACCTGTGGCGTTGGCCTTTGTACTGGAACTCGCCTTTATAACCTTAACTTTATAATCTTGCACCAACATCAAATCGGATCGTAACCTCCGACCACTCAAATACCGGAGCTGAAATCCCTCATCCTGGACCATCCCAGTAAATACCCCCTGCAGCCCTGTGGGACCTCACAGCCCCCACCAATGTGGTGACCACTTACAATGCTCCATCTGTGGCCTGACCGTGTTTTACACAACGTCCATATCCTCGCCGCGTCTCCCATGATCAGGTCTAGGTCCCACAGACTCAAACTTTCACTCACCATGTTCCAGCCTCCCAAGTCTCCACGCCTGTGGACCTCGGCTCCCCCGTTCCTGTGCACTGTCTGTTGGGTTGATGTCGCCCCAAAATGCAGCACCTCACTCTGGAATATCTGCCTCCTCCATCCTCGCCATTTGCCAATCTCCAACTCTGCTGTTAGCGGCTAACTTTGAAACTTTACTCTGCTTAGTAATATCCAAATCATCACAGACAGCGAAGTGACCTCGGGAAATTACTGCCGGAGCCCCCCTCCCCTCACCCCATCGCCCCCCGACGAAGGACCTCTGATTTCTCACCACAGGTGCTGCTGAACCCGCTCAGTGCTTCCAGGATGTTTCTGTTCCCTGCCATTTTATTTAAACTGACACTGCCCTCCAGTCCACGGCCCATCTAACCATTTGTGTTGGACTTTCCAAACATTTTCTCAAGATCCATAGAAACAACATCCACTGCATTAAACTCCCCCCTGTTTCTTCACTAATAATATCAGTTAAGTTAACCAAACCGTCTGCCTTTTACACAAGTACCGGATCGCCTTAAATAGCTCAAGCACCCCCCCCCCCATTATTTTCTCCATCTGCTCCCACCATCCTTCAACTCAGATCTTCCATGCCTTTCACACCCAGCCGCCTTCACCCTCACCCCACTTACTCTCACACACCCCTCCAGTATTCCCTCTCTCGGAGAAACCGTACAGGAATTTCTTACAAAGGATGGGAGTTACTGGAATTCTCCTCCTTGGCGTGTGAAGATAGGATTTGAGGGCATTTAAAGAGGAGGTAGATCAGGAACTTGAAAGCGAAGGGTCACTGGCACTAGGAGGAGGCAGGTATGGGGCAGATCAGCGGAGCTCATTCTGAATGGTGGGACGGGTTTGATGGGCTGAGTGATCTTCTGCTCTTCCCTCATCACTTACCGCCTTCACCTGTTAACCCTTCCAAGTCTTTTTCTTCTCTTTCTCTTCCCCTCCCCATCTCCTTATCCACCCTCTCATTTTTTCTCTCCCCTCTCGCCAGCCCTTTCCCCTCTCGCCAGCTCTCTCCCTCCCCACCTTTCCTCTCTTTCTCCCACCCCCTCGATTTATCTCTTCCCCAGATTCCATTTTCCCATTCCTCCCATTCTCTCTCAAACTCTCCTCAACTCTATCCCTCTCCCACTCTCTCTCTGTCTCCACCTTTCTCTCTCTCTCTCTCTTTCTCGCCTTCAGACACACACAGCCGTCAACACTTGACTTGAGAATACGCAGACTGCCCATCAGGCAGAGATTGGGGCCACTGTTAGAATGTTTTTCCTTCCGCCCCTCGCCGCTCGAGACTGACCAGTGGCTCTGCGCTGCGGTGCAAGGTGTGGAGTCAGGATTATTGTGTTGTAAACCAGGCGATATTTAATAAGAATAGGAGGTTTCGCAGCTTTATCTGAAATAGGCGAAAGGCCTCTCTGACGGGTTGGTCGCTGAGACGATTATGCGTTACCTGGAGACTTTGCCAAGACAGGGGGCTCGGTCAGTGAATCTCCAATACTCCCTGTCACTCTCTGGTGGGGGACAGACGTCACGCCAACCCCACCCCCAATTTCTCGCCGTCTGCAGACAATAACCACACACACACACACACACACACACAGAAACATGCACACAGAAATATGTACACAATAATAAATTACAATGAAAGGCGACACCACTGCTTCATTGAAACTAAGGATAACATTTCCTAAAGATTTCACTAAAATTTAAGATATCAATAGGAAATGATAGAATGGGTGTAGCGTATTCTCGCTAGCGAGAAGTCTGGGGCCGGGATATGATCGGAAACCGAGACGATGGACTTTTGAGTGACAGAGAAAGAGGAATGGTTGGAAATACTCAGCAATGTGTATCAATGCACAAATACATCGTTATATATCAGGGACTCCCTGTGTATGTCAAGATAGAATGGGATCACATTGATAAAGTTGTGTGCCGAAGGCCCTGTTTCTCTGTCTGTGACTCTATGACTAAATGCGTATTAATGTAGGCTTCTTACAAACTGAAAGGGAAAGTTTTTTTTATAATGACCAAGTTTCTCGGAACTGGTGCAGAAGATTGGGTTTGGAAAAACAAGAAATCGGCCAGCGCTACCTTCATGCCCTCTTCACACTGCTGACGTTAGGAGCCTGAAGAATACCCAACGATACAGAAACAGCTTCTTCTCTGCAATAAAACACGATTGTCTGCAGACACCGCGTCTAAAGTAAAAACACAGTGCTGGAGAAACTCAGCAGGCCAAACAGTGTACGATGTATAGCAAAGATAAAGACGCATAACCAACGTTTCGGGCTTGAGCCGTTTATCAAGGTACCTTTACCTTAGCTATATAAAGTACCCTGTTTGACCTGCTGAGTTTCTCCATCATTGTGTTCTTCCCCTTCGCCATCAGATTTTTGAATGGACAATGAACTAGCTCACTTTGATTGTTTTGCACTAAGTTATTCTTTTTAACATTTATATGATGCTGTCACAAAACAACGAATTTCGTGACATGCTCACGACAATAAATTCTGATTCTGAAGTTGAAAACATAGGATTGGAAATAAAGTGGGTCGGAAAGGTGACAAATCCCCTGAACATAATGAACTGCTGCGGAGGGTTTTGAAGAGGGTGCTAATGGAGCTAGTGGGTGAACTCGTTTACACATATCATTGATCTATTTAAGGTGAAGGCAGCCAAAACGCTTAAACGTTTGGGGAATTTAAGGTTATGGGGAAATGGTGCAGAAGAGCTGAGGTCAGTAAAGAACAATTATCATATTAAATAATGGGGCAGGTCAGGGGGATCTGGTAGCCTACTTTTGCTCCGTTTGTGTTCTTGTGTTCATGGTAGCGTATGATAGCATAGGTTCACGTCTTCATTGCCGGAAATGTGCGCACAGGAGCAGATCGCCACCAAGAATGTGCTAACATAGACAAGGATACAGGAGGTGTCAGTGTCCTCTCCACCATCGACTGACTCATGGAATTCTACCATACACAATTCCCGCTGCCAATACACACCTCTGCTGAAAGAAGATTTCGAATGCCACTCGGATTAAACGAAAGTGCAAATCAGAATGAGATTAAAATCGAGAAAAAAAAAACTCCATGGAAGGGGCGTGGACGACAGGGAGAGTGAAGAACTTGTGAGCATAACCCTGGGCAGCATGTGTTGGAGACGGGCTCCGGTTGGAGATACGTGAGTCATGCGGCAGGGAAACAGACCCTTCGGCCAAACTTGTCCATGCCGACCAAGCTAGTCCCATTTACAGCGTTCGGCCCGTATCTAAAGAAACCTTTCCTATCCATGGAACGGTTTCATTGCCTTTTGAATGTAACCATTGTAAAATCACCAAAATGCTGGAGGAACTCAGCTGGTCTTTTCAGCGTCCAGCATTTCGGTGTTTTTAATACAATCACAGCATATGCAGCTTTTCATGTTTCACTCTGAACGTAATCATTATCTCCACCTCTGCTGGCAGCTCGTTCCACGCACCCACCCATCACTCTGTGCGAAGTTTCTAAATATCACCTTAAACCCCTGCCCTCTAGATTTAGATTCACCGACTCTGGGCAGGCAGCGAATATCAATTTTATAACTCCCCTCCCTCAGACGCTCCAGGGAGAAAGGTCCCAGCCTCTTCTTATAATTGAAGCCCCCTCAGTCCCAGTTACATTCTAGTGAATCTTCTCTTCTCCCTTTCTAGATCAATGACATCTTTCCGACATCTGGATGACCAGAACTACAATATTCCAAGTGTAGTCTCTCTAACGTTAATTACCAACCGTTTGATTTTTAATTTTATTTTTCCATTGTCCACATTTAAAAAAATAATGTCTAAACATTTGGCGGGAGGCTGGGGGTTTCCTAGTGGGAGGTTCGTGTCCCACGCAGGGTCAATTCGGGTCCCCGCCCACATCACTCTGCATGCACGGATTCCAGGAATATCCCGAAACGGCAGCGCGACTGGCGCCGAGGAGGTGGGCGGGCGGGGGCACCGGGAGCGAGCGGAGGGGGGCATGCGGCAGTAATTAGGGCTGCCTTAAAGTTTTTAACCCCGCATGTGATTTCTTCCCGAAATAAAAGAAAGGGACGAAGTAAAGATTTAAAAGCTAAGAGTAGGAGACAACTGGAAAAGTTAGGATTCACACCGACACGATGGGCCGAGCGGTCACTGTGTGGTAAATCATTTGCACGGGAGCAACCATACACACACACACACATACAGGTGTGTCTGATCTCTGGAATCTCTGATTGTTTGGGGCATGTACTGTCGAGTTGGCGAGCAAAGCAATACTCCCTTTTGTGCGAGTGTGTATGTTTAAGAGAAAGAGTGTGTTGTGAGTGTGTGAGAGTATGTGTGACTGTGTATGTGCGCTGTGTGTGGGAGCATGCCTGCATGTGTGTGCGCGTGTGTTAATGTGTGTGTGAACGTGCACGTGTGTTTGTTATGAGCATGCAAGCGTGTGTGTGCGTGTGAGTGTCTGTGTATGTATTGTCTGTACGCTCATGTGTTTTGTGTGTGTGACTTCTGTCTGTTGTATGTGTCAGTGTTCTGGACACTCAGTGCAAATCTCGGGAAACATCAAACGCTTCCAACCCTAATCCCATCCCATCGCCCCCTGCTCATCCCAATGACAATCCCATCCCTTCTCCGCCAACCCTAACGCTAATCACCCGTCGAACCCCGACTCCACTTCTAACATTCCCGAATCCTGTCCCCTCATTCAAATCCGGTTCCACAAATCCACCCCAATCTTATCTCCAGCCCCATCTCAACTCAGAACCCCCGCCATTCACCCGCGCTGATCCAGCCCCTACGCAGCGTTGCCGGGTCTGATCCGCGCCGCGTCCCGTGAACGAACCGTAGAACCCTGAACGGCAGCCAGTTGGGTGACTGGAGCCGGCTGGAGTACACAGAGCCCCCCCCCCCCCCCCACCCACCCTTTCATCTCCCTTCTTCGTCTGTCCCTCAATCATTGTAAAGAGATGCGGCACATCCTCTCTCTCTTCTGTGTAATGCGTTCGCTCTGCTTTAATCTTCTCCCTGTCCCCGACCGATTGTCCTGGGAATGTCTCTTTAAGTGACTCCTCTTGAATTATGTATCACGGCAGCAGCGTTAATAATACATGGTGCTGCCCTGTGGCTGCAGCGCGGCCTTTAAATACAGCCTATCTGCGCACTTGCTCTTCGAAGAGCTGCCCGCCCCCGACTCGCTGCTCCTCTTCCGGGAAGCACTCTCCGGATTAATTTACCTGTCGAGTCCTTGACTGCTGGACCTTTGGGGAAGATCCTGGCGCCAGCTCCATCAAGCAGAGCGCTGGCGTTACCGGAGAACCAGAGCTGGCGGTGCCGTGCGCGGTGTCAGCTTCCCTCTATTCTCCACCCAATCCCATTCCTCCGCTTCCCCCACCACTCAGCCCCTGGGAAACCAGCCCTGCGCCCAGGACGCACAGCGCCCTTGACAACAACCTGTCTCTCCGGAACATTCCAGCAGCAAAGCGTGCAGCGCAGTCCAAGACAAGGGACAAAGATCCCACAAAGGAGGGGGTGGGGGCGGCGGAAACCTAGAGTCCAGGGTCCAGGCAGCTGAAAGCAATAGAGATTTTTTTCTGGTTGGCAATAGGTGTTGCAGGGGTCGGTGCTGGGCCCGCAACAGTTCACAGTATAGATAAACGATCGAGAAGAGGGGACAGAGTGTCGCGTACCTATTGTGCAGAGGATACATAGGTTAAGTGAGTGGGCAAGGGTCTGGCAGATGGCGCACAATGTTGGTAAATGTGAGGTTATCCATTTTAGAACGAAAAATGAAAGATCAGAGTATTATTTAAATGGAAAGCAAATATAGCGTGCTGCCATACAGAAAGACTTGGGAGTGCTTGTGCATGAATCACAAAAGGTTGGTTTGCAGGTGCAGCAGGCTAATAAGAAGGCAAATGGAATGTTGTCCTTCATTACTTGAGGGATTGAATTTGGGAGCAGGGAGGTTAAGCTGCGCCTGTACAAGGCACTGGTGAGATCGCATCGGAGTGCTGCATGCAGTTCTGGTCTCCTTACTTGAGGAAGGATGTACTTACTGGCTTTGGAGGTGGTGCAGAGGAGGTTCCCCAGGTTGATTGCAGAGATGAAGGTGTGTGAGGAAAGACTGAGTCATCTATGACTGTACTCACTGGAATGAAGAAGAATGAAAGGGGATCTTATAGAAATTATTATGAAAGGCATGGATAAGATAGAAATAGGTGAGTTATTTCCACCAGTAGGAGAGATGAGAACTAAGGGCATAGCCTCAAGGCAGCCTTAGTAAATATATTTAAGACAAGGTTGGATAGATTTTTACATAGTAGGTGAATTAAGGGAGATAGGTGGAGATGAGGATATCATCGGATCAGCCATGATCTCATTGAATGGCAGAGCATACTTAATGGGCTGAATGGCCTACTCCTGCTCATAGTTCTTATGGAAGAGGCGATAGTGGTGCGGTCTGAGCAAAGGTCTGGAGGTAATCAATGTCCTGGATTTTGATTAATATTGCACTGGAAATTCCCACCAATCAGTGAAGATGCTATATTTTTTCAAGTAGATTAGATGGACATT
Organism: Narcine bancroftii; assembly: GCF_036971445.1. Lineage (NCBI taxonomy): Eukaryota > Metazoa > Chordata > Chondrichthyes > Torpediniformes > Narcinidae > Narcine > Narcine bancroftii. The sequence goes on along the minus strand of NC_091478.1, from coordinate 28,914,052 downwards.
CTGGAAGAATATCTTTGTCCTCCCAATAATCCCATGATAGAAATTGGAGCAGAGGGTTGATTCTGAGACTCTGCTACAGTACTTGTGAATTACATACCATCTAGAGGTGTGGAGAGTAATTCCAGCCTCAACGTTGGGGATGTAGATCTTTGAGAGAATGCTATTCTGCCAGTGCATTTGGAGGGTTTGGTTTCTCTCTAGTGTTCGAAGATAGGTCATTGGCTAATAAACTGCAAATGATGAATCAGGATACAGGATGGAGATTGAGAATCTGGTTGTGTGATGCCAGAACAATAATTGTGTTATCAACATCACCAAGATCAAGAAGCTTAGTGCTGATTTTAGGAAGGGGAGTCTGAGGGATCACACACCTGTTCATATTGAGGTGATGGAGATCAAGATGGTTAATACCTTCAAATTCCTGGGAGTCCATACAACAGAAGACCTCTTCAGGAGCCAGTACTTCCAGGCAACTATGGAGAAGGCACACCAATAGCTCTCTGTTGGTCTGGGAATATTTGGCATGTCATCAAATACTCTATTAAACATCTACTGGTCCACTTTGGGGGATAAAATAATGACTGGTTGCATCAGAACCTGGTTTGGTAATTCAAGTGCCTAGGAATGCATAAAGCTGCAGAAGGTAACAGACAGAGCCAGGTCCACTGCAGGCTCCGACCTCCTCCGTTGCAGACATATACATGTAGTGCTGCCTCCAGAAAGCAGCCAAAATCATAAATGACCCCCAACACCCTGGCCACAAGCTCTTCACACTGCTACCTCTGATAGAAGGTACAGAAGCCTGAAGACTAGGATCTCTAGGTTCAAGAACAGCTTCTTTTGAACAGGTATCAGGCTCTTGAACTTCTCCTAATTGCAGACAGCTCCAGTACCACAAAAGAACTCTTTGCACTATCGTATTGGTAGTTTATTTTTCTTGCACTATGGTAATTGTAAATATTTATTATCTAATTTTCAAATGCCAGTTGGATAAGCTGGCAGGTGTAGGTGCAAGAGCAGGGCCGTGGGAAGAAATGGAAAGCCTTTCAAAGAACTAACATAGGCTAAGTAGGCTGAGAATCTTCCTGGGTTATAGGATTCTGTGATTCTATAGGGAGAAGAGAGTAGTATTGATTAAAGTAATCAAGATATGAAAATAAGAGTGAAACCATAACCTGGACACAACCTTTTCTCCCTCTTCCCATCGGAGAGAAGGTCTAGAGAGTGTAATCATGTACCAACAGATTTGGATTCAGTTTCTTCTCTGCAGCCATCAGGCTCTTGAGTGGACCCCACAACTGTGCTCTCATGCTGTCCTTATTTGGTGTTAATTGGTCCTTTCATTGTAATTCAATACTCTGTCGCTGTTCTTCTCATCCACTATACCAGTACTAGGTATAATGTAACAACTAAACTTAAACTCCCCTCTATCTTAGTCTACACTAATCTTAAAAAAAACTAAAAGTCAACCTACTGACAAAGTCTGAGCAACATAAATGGATTTTTTAAACCAACCAGGAGAATTCTAAGGCTGAATTTGAAACTACTGGCCTGCTGCATTTCAATCCCATTAATTGGCATTAATCAGCGCTGTTAATCACCCTTTTTTTTTCCTGAGCGACTCCACCCTACTATTATTCTGTGATATACTGATATTTATTTAGTGGTACACAGAAAGTAATTCCCTTTCCAGCATCTGACACCAGGCTCCAGGGCAGTGCTATGATAAATTAAACATTCTGGCATATGCAGAGAGTCGCCCGAACTCTGAAGAATGTCAGAGACGTTGGATGCAACAGTCTCTGAAACATTGCCTCAAACTCATGCAAACTTCACACAATCTCTCTTGTCAAAATAAAATAACAAATAGGATTGATATTATTACTGGAATGGAATCCAGCTGGTGCAGTCTGGTTCCATTGTGATGGAAATGTGGTTCCCTCTCTTTCAATTTCCTTCTCCCTCTCCTTTTCTTTCTCTTTATTCCTCCTCTCATTCTAGCCATTATTCTCTTTTGTTCTTCATCTCTTTTTATCCTTCTTTCCATTGTAATTCATACAAGATTATTTGCTGTTCTTTATAATTGACAGAAGTTGCGAGAGGGATGGTTTTATGCTTTGGAGTGACAAAGGATGGGAGGTGATGTAATAAAGGTACAGATGATTATGAGAAGCTTGATTGGGTGGACAGCCAGCGTCTTTTACCTGTAGGGAAGATAGCACCAGAGGACATGTGTTTAAGGTGAGTAGAGGAAAGTTTAGGGGAGATGACGGAGGTAAGGTTTTTACATGGAGTGTTGTGGGAGCCTGGATGCATTGCCATGAGTGATGGTGGAGTCTCGTATAATAGGGACATTCAAAAGACTTAGACAGGGACAAGGATGTAGGAAATATAGAGGGTTGTGGATGTGAAGGCTTAGATTGTTGTGGAGTAGGTTTCCATAGGTCATAGGCCAAAGGGCCCATACTGTGCTTAATGTTCTTTGTTCCATAATATGAATTTAATGGATTCTCTTTGAGTTTGACATTGAATGTTTGCTTTTAAAAATAGAAGCAATGGAATTTTTAAGGTGAGGTTTGAGGACCGTGTATTGTCTCCCATTGGAGTTAAGGTTAAGGGATTCGAGGATTGTGTACTGTCTCCCATTAGAGTTTGGGGGTAAGTTTTAGGGTCAGGGTTGTAGTTAGGGGATTCAAGGGCTGTTTACTGTCTGGTATTTTTGAAGGTGGAAGGAGAAGTTGATGAATCTGTTGAAAACATCTGGAATCCTTGGTTTGATGAGTTTAATTTAATTGCAATTTTTTAAATTTAGAGACACAGCACAGTGACAAGCCCTTTCAGCCCATGAGCTGGCATCTCTCAAAAACACCCATGTGTCCCAGGTTGAGTACAGAAGCAAAGAAAGTCATTTAAAAATCATTTTTTCAGCATGAACAATCAGGTCCACAAAACAGGAAGGATGTCTAAAACATGGACTCCAGTTCTGAGAAGAAATGCCATTATTTTCCCTAAAATGGATTTAATTGCAGAAAGATTTATCAGAACGTTGAGCCAGCGGGATGAAAGAGCCTTTACCAGGGGCAAGGAGAGTTAATGAGAACAGGACACAGAATGAGAGGAAAGGAGAAGATAGGCTCCTGCAAAGAATTGGTGTGATCTAGAATGCACTGCAGTGGGAATAAATTCAATAGTAGTTTCCCTAACAGAATTGTAGTGTCATATGAGACAGTGCCTGGGCTGTAGGGGTAGACTCACAGGGATATCTGATCATCCTGTGGGGAAATTTAAAGACTGAAGTAGTCCATCCCTGTCATTCCAATGTGACCCCCAGCTGACTGAATAATCTCTGGAGAGTATGTACCAGCCATGGAGGGGTCAATGCAGAATCAGCACTGGGGGAAAAGGATGATAATCTGAGGACCAGTTAGTCAGGATAGGTAGGCAGGCAGCCTTTCAGCTGACTGAAGTGGTTAACTTAGGAACCAATAGTGTGGAGAGAGAGGAAAACTCTTACCCCTTGTGTGGGAGTCAAGAACCGAGGGCAAATTCTTCAGGTACGGTAGGGGGAAATCACAGTTATACAAATGGATGGCAGGTATCCAGGAAGATTCTGAGAGTGATGGAGTTTTAGTTAGGGAAATGAGGTGGGGATTGCAGGACCAATGGGAGCTATGAATATTACATTATTTTAATAGTCTCAAATGTTGTTTCATGTAACTCCAACCAAAGCAGGGCATTAATGAGCAGTGAAACGCATAGGGCACAGACTACTGATGTTTAAGGTGAAAAGAGTCCTGCCAATTTGGTGCTGAGGTTGACCCGTGTGCAGCTACTCATTGAACATAACCTTTGGTTATTCTGTCATTCCCCAGCTGGAGTCATTGGTCCCAAACAAAATCTATCAGCCTCTGTAAACGCGAATGTGCTGACCAGTCGCAGGGTAGTTGGATTCAGACTCCATGGGGAATATTTAGACTCCACCATTCAGTCAGTCGTAATCAGAGCAAATGAGAGCTGTCTGTCAAAATGATACAGACAGCTCCAATCCAGTACATTTCCTGCCACTCTAAGAAAGCTACAATGAGGTGTCCAGAAGATTAGTGTTAAATCCACTTCTCTGTCTTCACACAGAGAGAAGAGGCTGATTGACAGGTCATGACATCACTCTTTTACAATGGACTTAATCATAATATATCAACTAGGAACAGGTCAGCCCCCTAACTGTGATAATAACATTCTTCTTGTGTTCCTCCACTGAGATCATGGAATGGCAGCTATAACCCCAATCATTTCCTCAGTGAATGATGATAGCAGGTCAAGATGTAACTATTCCCGCTGTGGCACCATATGGTCTTTAACATCCAAGGCACTTCACAGGAGCATAAATCAGATGAGGTGTCGCACCAAGCCTTGCAGGCGGTATTGGGGAGTTGCCCAAAGTCTTTAGAGGTGTCCCAGGCAGACCAAACCTGTTCTGTTCCGGGCAGGAAAATTTTTGACAGCCTCATGCTGCTCAAAGATACCATTGCTTATGTGAAGGACAGAAGAGAGGAACCTGTCTGGTTAGCTTTGAGTCTTTAGATTGATATTGCACATGTACATGATGGACTTTGGGAAGGGAATCTGGAATTGGATTGAACTGCTCTACGCGGACATTTATAATGAAGCCCAAATCAAAAGGTGGGAAACATATAGCTTTCCTGTCAAGTCTGGAGTCAGGCAGGTTTGCCTGTTCTCTCCTGTTTTAGTTGAATGGTGTATAGAGCCCTTTGTTGAATCCATTAGGAAGGACAAGGAAATAAGAGGAGAGATGCTGCCAGGCAGTGGAGGCACTTAGATTAAGACCCCCCCCCTGTACATGGATGACATAATTGTCTTCTGTTTAGACAAATGATTGGTCTGCAAACTAATTAGCATCTATGGCCAGTTTGAGTCTTCATTGGGTGCCAAAACTGGAAGAAGAGTGAGGCAATGTTCTTCAGTAACTGGTCCGTCCAGTCAACCAAGATGTTGGGGATCTGGTTTGGATGGACAGAAGAGTTCAACAAAAAATTAATCTGAGCTGGATCGCAAAGGTCCACCAGAGGTTGAGTATGTGAGCTTTGCTCCCTCTTCATTAGATGGAATAATCTGGTCAGTAGGTGCGAGATTCTCTCGGTACTTCTATCCATGGCACCTCCACCCGGGTGGTCACAAATGCTGCTTTCAGGTTCATTTGAGGATCCAAGATGGAAAAGATCTGAAGTGTCACCAGACAATTGGGGCAATGGTGTATGTGTGTGGTTGTATCAGACTGTGCGGGGAGAAGTGCAGCTATGTGCTGAGGTTCTACCTGTTTCAGGTATCCCAGGCCTAGGTTCATTCACTCAGAATGTCCCAGTCTTTGTCAAACCACCTATCCTTCATGGAAAAGTTTTTCCAATCTCCTTTGACTACAAGTCCATCAGCACAGAATGTACTGCAGACTCAGAGATGAGAACTCGATTGACCCAGTGGGATGGTTCCTTGAGCAGAGCGTCCAGGTCATCTAGTGGAATGCTTCATCATCAGGGGTCACAAACAAGCACTAGGACTTGGCCTGTCTGGCAGTGAGAGGAGCCCTCCCAGTCAGATCCTTCCTGTACAAGCGGAACATCACCCACAATTCACATCGTCCTCGAGATGACTGTGGTGGAGAAGAGACTGTCGTCCACAAAATGAAGATTCACTAAGTGTGCGTGGAGAAGAAAGCAAGGGTCCTTGTCATGGTTCATCTCCAGCTGCAGTGTGACAGAGGTCTCTCTGATCTGCAGGCTGTTCTTGGAAATGCACACAGAGTCTGACATCCAGATTTGCTGGAAGACCATCAACTCAGTGAAAGATGCCCTTTGAGTGCCACAATGGTAGCAATGCTGCTAAATCGGAAATGAATGTAACAATGTACAGTAATTGAAATGCATGGGTATGACACAAAGGACATGAAAAGACTTTTGAAAAGATTTTAGTAAAACATGAAAATCTGTAGACACTGTGGTTGAAGTAAAAGCACATAATGCTGGAGAAACTCAGCAGGTCAAACAGTGTCCTTTATAGAGCAAAAATAAAAATACATAACTGATGTTTCAGGCTTGAACCCTTCATCAAGATATGGAAAAATTATGATAGGCATTCCCTCCCTCCCACCTGTATCTCCATTACCTACCAGTCTGTCTTCTTTCCCCCTCCCATCTGTATCCCCATCACCTACCACTCTATCCTCCCCCATCTCCTTCCCACCTGTATCCCCATCATCTACCAGTCCGTCCTCCTTCCCCCTCCCACCTATATCCCCCATCACCTACCAGTCGGTCATCTTTCCCCCTCCCACCTGTATCCCTCCAAAACCTTCCAGCCTGCGCTCCCACCTTTTTCATTGGCCACCTGGATAACTCTTGCCCCGACTGTCTGTCGCCTTCCATGGATGGTGTGTGACCCGCTGGGTTACTCTAGCACGTTAATCTGCTGGACCGGATCACATTTGACATTTCACTGAATTGAGTTGAACGAAAGGATTCCAACAAAGGTTTATTCTCGCCTCGACCCTCTCGCCTGGAACTGGAGTGACCGAGAGAAAGTCTCGACCTTGTTCTGGGGGATCTGGGGAATGGAGTTAACCCGGGAGGACAAACTGGTTGGCGGGGCTGAAGAGTCCCTTTCCTGTTGCTCAGGAGGCGGCTGTGTAGCGTAGGGCTGCATTTTCCTTTGATCAGATCGTTTAATCAGCCCCCTCAGCTCTGCCTCCTTTGTGAGTCAACCACCCGCCCCCCCCCCACCTTGATGCAACCTCTTTAACCAACCAACTACGCCTCACAGACAGTACCTTCATCAAGCTCCCACTCCACGCCCCCACCACCACCACCCACCACAACAAATGGACTGAACTCAGGAATTGCAGCTCAACCTCGGTATTACGCAAACACCGGTCTCGCAGCGTCCATGGGGTGGGTGGGTGGGAGGTAAAGGTATATCCTTACCTCCCATGGATTCTGCGATTGGCTGAGTTCCTCTCCAGCATCTCTGCGTTTTACTACAAAACCACAGCGTCTGCAGACTTTCGTGTTTCACTCGATATTACGCAGAAGGCTCCGGCGCCTTTGGGAAGGGGGTTACCCACCTAGAATGGATAGGAATGCTAATTAGCTCCAATGCAATTAATCCTTGTTAGGGTCGACAGCTTCATTAAAGAAAATTCTACCTCTTATTAAATTAAGTTCATTAAAATCAAAACTCATAACGGATAATTGCTTGTGAATATTATACCTATTACAGCGCAGTATAGAGAGAAAGGTGGGGCCCCCGGCGGAGAATGTTGACAGGCCTGGACAGAGTAGATGTTGCAAAAATGTTTCCCATGGTAGGGGAGTCTAGAACAAGAGAACAGAACTTCAGGATTGAAAGGTGCCCATTTAAATCAGAGGTACGGAGGGATTTCTTTAGTCAGAGAACCTCTGGAATTTGCTGCCATGGGTGGGTGTGGAGGCCAGGTCGTTGGGTGTATTTAAGGCAGAGATTTATGAAGAGTTAGGGCATCAAAGGAGAGTGGAGCTGAGTGGGAGAATGTATCAGCTCACGGTGGAATGACGGAGCGGACTCGACGGGCCGAATGGCCTACTTCTGCTCCGACATCTTATGGAGAACAAACAGATGTTTGTGTGGTCATTTCTCACCTTAGGTTCGTTCGCAGAATATATTTCTGAATGAAATAGGCCGATGAACCCAGCGACCCAAGCCCAAGCCCTCCCAAACCCTATTGTGGCCAGCGATCTCGTGTAACCATTCCATTGCTTGGGTGTTCGCGCATTTTCCGACACCCTGTCAGCTTAAATGTATTTGTCTCCGATATTGACTTGTACAACCTGTGTCACTTCACAGATTGTTGAATAAATATAGTCACATTACTGTTTTGGGATGTCCCGTCATTTCCTGAAAGAGAGTTACGGTCTATTGTCTTCCATGGATGCTGCCTGACCTGCTGGGCTTCTCCAATATCTTATGTGGATCTCTCCATACCTCCCTCACCTCTCTTTCCCTCACACTCTCTCATCTCTATTTATTCCTGTACCTTCCTCCTCTCCCATCCTCTATCTCTCGCCTCCATACCTTTCTCTACCTCTCTCTCTTTCTCTCTCTTCCTCTCCCCCCCCCCACTCTAGATTTTTGACAGATCAGTTTGGTAAACCATGGAATGAGGATACGTGAGAGTGATGACATAGAGGCGGGGCGTCATTGATGCGAGGTGGTCTCATGGGACCAATCCTGGCCGTCCACTGCGGGTAACCTGCTTAGCCCACTGCGGGCGGAGGAGGATCCAACGGAACACAACTTCTTCACGGGAGTGAGGTTCAAGTGACACAATCATTTGCTGTTGGACAACATTTCACACACAGCCAGTCTATTGGGAAATTACGGAATCGTGTACATGGACGGGAAATTAAACCCAACATCGACCACTTTAAGAGGCAGAAAACACTCCGAGAATAATAGAATTGCGTGCAGTAAATTAAATTCTATGTATCGCGCATAAAGTGCAAGGAACGCGTCGACACTGTTCCAATGCGTGTACACGCATCTATTTGACATGGGTGAACAAATGAGGGGGAAATAGGCTCATGATTGGAGGAATAAAACACGAAAGTCTGCAGACATCGTGGTTGATGTAAAAACAAAATGCTGGAGAAACTCAGTAGGTCAAACAGTGTCATTTACATTGCAAAGAGAGAGAGATACATAACCAACATTTGGACTTGATCCCTTCATGAAGGTATGAACAAAATGTAGACAGGCGCCCGAACAAAATTGTGGGGGGAAGGGGCAGGGGGAGAAACACAGGCACGAGGTAAGTCACACCAGCAAATGGGAGGAGGAGGAGGATGGCTCTATGAATGGAGAGGAAACGGTGAGCTGGAGGGAAAGGGGAAGGAGGGAGAAGGCTACAAGGAACCGGAGAAGTCAACGTTAAAGTCATCCAGTTGGAGGGTGTCCAGACGGAAAATCAAGTGCCGCTAGTGAGAACAAATTGGAAATGAATTTTTAAGGGTGAAAGCACAGACATAATGTGGAGGAAGTTTAGGGACCATTTGAGTAGGGTTCAAGATAGGTTTGTCCCACTGGGACCAGAAAAAGATGATAGGAAAAGGGAACCATGGCTAATGAAACAGGTCAGGCAACAAGTCAAGAGGAAGCATACCTTAGATATAGGAAGCAGGAAACTGGAATGGCTGATGAGAAGTATATGGTAGCCAGGAAGGAGCTTAAGAAAGGAGATCTTGAAGGGGGGCAAGAGAAGGCCTTGGCATGTAGGATTAAGGAGATCCCCAAGGTATTCTATGTGTATGTGAAGAACAGAAAGATGACAAGAATGAAGGTGGATGGATAAAGGATAAGGGAGGGAATATGTCCCTGGTAGTGGAGGAGGTTAGGGAGGTCCTAAATGAGTACTTTGCTTCAGTATTCACAAGAGAAAAGGACATTGATCAGGGTGAGGTCGAAATAGAACAGGCCTGTGTGCTGGATAATGTGGCAATTAAGAAAGCGGAAGTATTGGATGTTCTTAAAAACATCAAAATTGATAAGTCCTTGGGGCTGGACGCAATATACCCAAGACAGCTGTTGGAAGTGAGGGAAGAGATAACTAGGATAGTAGCTATGATCTTTGAATCCTCTTTGGCTGCAGGAGAGGTGCTGGAGGATTGGAGAATGGCAAATATAGTCCATTTGTTTATAAAAAGTAACAGGGAGAATCCTAGGAATTGTAAATTGGTGAGCCTTACATCAGTTTTGTGCAAACTAATGCAAAGGATTCTAAAGTATTGGATCTAAGAGCATTTATAGTCAGCATGGCTTTGTGAAGGGAAGGCTATGCCTCAGGTGTCTAATATGAAGTTTTTTGAGGAGGTAAGAAAAAGGTTGATGAAGGTAGGGTGGTAGATGTGGTCTACATGTATTTTAGCAAGGCTTTTGACAAGGTTCCTCATGAGAGACTCTTCCAGAAAGTCATGAGGCATGGGATCAGTGGAAAATTAGCTGTATGGATAAAAAATTGGCTTGTAGGAATAAAGCAGAGAGTAGTAGTGGAAGGAAAGCCTGGAGGTTGGTGACTAGTGGAGTGCCACATAGATCTATTCTGGACCCCCTGCTCTTTGTTATTTTTATAAATGACCTAGATGAAGAGATAGATGAATGGGTCAGTACGTTTGTGGATGAAACGAAGGTTGGAGGAATTGTGGATAGGGCTGAAGTTTGTCGAAGGTTATGATGATATAAGCAGGATGCAGAGTTGGGCAGAAAAGTTTCAGATGTATTTCAATCCAGATAAGTGTGAGGTGATGCATTTTGGAAGGACAAACCATAAGGCTAAGTACAGGGTCAATGGTCAGTTGCTTAAGAGTGTGGATGAACAGAGGGACCTTGAAGAGCAAATTCATACATCCCTCAAGGTGGCTGCACAGGTTGATAGGATAGTTAAGAGGGCTTATGGGATGCTAGTCTTCATTAATAGGGGGATTGTGTTCAAGAGTAAAGAGGTCATGTTACAAATCTTTGGTAAGACTACATTGTATTGTGTTCAGTTCTGGTCACCTCATTATTGGAAGGATGTGGAAGGTATGGAGAGGGTGCAGAGGAGATTCACCAGGATGTTTCCTCAATTGGAAAATATGTCTAATAAGGCACAGTTAGCAGAGTTGGGACTTTTAACTTTGGAGCATAGAAGGATAAGAGGAGACTTGATAGAGGTCCACAAGATTATGAGAGGCATAGATAGGGTGGAATGCCAGCACCTGTTTCCTAGGGCAGGATCAGCAAACACCAGAGGTCATATGTACAAAGTTAAGGAAGGGAGGTTTAGGGGAGACATCAGGGGTAATCTTTTTACACAGAGAGTTATGGATGCCTGGAATGTCTTGCAGAGATATCCAGAAATCTGTCCAAATATTTTAATTGTGTTCACTTACAGCTTCCTCTGACATCTCTTATCAGAACCCCTCAGGTGTCCTCTCCCTTCTCACCTTAAACCTATGCTCTAATTCTAGAATCATCTACCCTGTGAGTATTCACTTTATTCATGGCATTCGTGAGGTTATAGACCTCCCTGAAAGCCCTGGCAAACCGAGTCTGGGCTCCATCTCAGAATTACTTTGGGGAGAATACTTCCCGGCTTCCGACCCATTCTCCCAGAACTTCCTCCAAACCCATCAAGCGAACACCAACTCCTCGCTCCGTGCTCGATGTTACAGTTTACAATTCTTAGGGCATTGAGAAGTGGGTCTCAGACCACACCAGGACTCAGCTGCCCCACTTGGACCTCTGTGTGGGCGAAGATCCAACTCGGATGGTTCTCATTACCAGCCCCTATCAGTGGGTGAAACTCGAAGTACAATTTACCACAAGAAATCATGTCAGATATAAATTCACTCCATCTCAAACTCACATTTTGTATTAATCTAAATCATACAATTTTTACATACACTCTTATTCAAATTTATTCTGTAAATGAATCTATTTTCCACAAAAAGTCAATTCTGTGCTAATCTATTATAAAAAACCTCTCTCTTGATGTAATTATATATATCCTTATAATCACAATCTGTCTTGTACAAATCTCTTCTATAGAAACATCAAAAATTCATAGAAATTATTATTTTTCAAATTATTTCACTTTATTATCCATCTCCTTATGTATCTTAATTACATCATTCTATTATGTACAATTATAGATGTAGTTTGATTCTGTAACATAATATATATTCGTATTGTGTATCTTTTATATTTTCACACCTTATTTATATATTCCGATTGTATGCAGTTTTATTATAAATAAAAATAGTTGTCAAAACTATCAGATTTAACAATCAACAGCTAAATTCACGTTGTATATAAATCTGCTTTATATAAACAGTATGATCCTATATCATCATCAACACCAATATTTAGATCTATGAAGTGATTGTGGTGTCAGATGGAGACTGAGTATAAATCCCGTTTATACAGATGTTTAGGTCTGTGGGTTGGTTTGCAACGCAAAGCCTCTTTCCAAAACAAACTGCATTTACAACAGTGAAAATTCACAGAGCTCATCACAGGAGCTCCGACTGCAACCGCTGTTTGTCAACTGTTGAGGGTGCGGCTGTTGGGGGATAGCAGTGAGAGGGACGCAGTCAGAGCAATGAAACGGCATATTAAAAGTTCCATTAGTTCAGTGGTGAGACAGAACCATGGAATTATTTCTGGCGTCATTATGAGTTTGAGTGTGTGGGGAGCGAGAAGGGAAGACGGAAAGAGAGAGAGAGAGAATGGAGAGAGCGAGGGAGAGGAGAAAGAGAAAGAAAGAGAGAGAGAGAGACGAGTTTAACTGACCGGAGTTCGCCAACTGGACCCAGCATAAGAGAGAAGGAACAGAAGGGCGGAAAAGAGAGAGAGACAGAGAAAGGGGAGGCAAAGAGGGAGGGAGAGAGAGAGTGGGAAAGAGAGAGGTGGTGAGGAGGGAGAAATCGAGAGAAGGGGAGAGACGGAGAGGGACTGAGGAGAGGGCGAGCGAGAGAAAGAAAGAGGGGAAAGAGAGAGACTCCCCGCCATCCTTCACGTGGCAAGGAGAGAACTGAGGACGGAGAAGTCCCTTCCCAGCCCATGATTACTGGTGTCTGGAATGAGCTGCCAGAGTAGGAGGTGCAGGCAGGAACAGTGACAACGCTGAAGAGGCATCTCTGCGGGGACTTGAGTGGACAGGGCACAGTAGGATGGGATTACTGTAGGCTAGTGTGATTAGTATTGATAAGCAATGAGCAATGAGCAAGTATTGATAAGCAATAAGCAAACGTTCTGGGGGGCGGGGTTTGTGAATTCCCTGACACTTTGCTCACCACGTTCCGCCCCTTTAGACGCCCCCTTCCCATTTCGCAGAACCGTTCGCACCCCTCCATCCTCAGCACCGCTGCCGTTCCGGCCATCCCAGCGCAGATTGGTGATGAGCGATGTGAAGCCGCTCTGTGCAGCGGGTCTGCTGTGGACCGGTTTGTGTGACGGGAGGAGGGGCGTTAGTGGAAAGGTTTGGTGACGACGCCTATTCCCCAGTGCAATCCGGTGGGAGTGACGGAGTTGTCTCGCAGTTACCTCCCTCGGCCACTGGTGGAGTGGACCTTGCCCTCCCGGGACCCTTGAATGGCGAATAAAAACCAGCAAGCAGTCGAAAAACACAGTCGGGCCACGCCGTGTCTGTGCAGAGATGATCGGGGCTAAAGTTACAGACCCACGGCCCCGACATAGAGGCCAACTCTCTCGCCACAGATGCGACCTGACCCGGTCAATGTTTCCTGGGTTTCTGCATTGATTTGGGATTGGCAGTGTTTTGTGGCATGGGAGCAGCCCCTCTCCCCGCCCGTTGTCCACCCTCGCACCGTTGTCCACCGAGGCTTCCGGCCGTTTTCTTCGGACCTGCCCCTCCCTCTCCAGCCTCACCTACCGGTCTCGCCCTTAACTCAGTCCCGCCTCCCTCGGGCTCTCTTCCCTTCTCCACTCTGCTTCCCTGGATCTGCCATTCTCTGTCCCAATCCCCATTGATCCCCTCTCTCGGTATTTTATGTTGCGGGGGTGGGGGAGGGGGAAGGGTATGATTTTTGGAGCAACAGTCTGATTTTCCGAGTGGACCCGTATATGTCACCGGGTGCTGCCAACCTAACATATTTATAATCCTCTGTTTACCACGAGCCCCACTCCTTCGGATACTTCCAGAGTTTAAGTTCAAGTTTATTGTCATCTGATGACTGTGCAGGGAACATTGCCACACAGTAAATGTCCTTTGGCCATTGATGTTGTGCCGACCTATATATAACCCTCTAAATGCCCCTAATGTTCCAAACTCCACCACCCTTGCTTCATAAGACATCTTTTCCAATCCAGGCAACATCCAGGTAAATCACCTCTGCACCTTCTCCATACCTTCCATATCCTTCTGAGAACAAGATGACCAGAACCAAACACAATATTCTAAGTGTGATCTCACCAGAGATTTATAGAGATTCAATCCCTCGACTAAGGCCAGCATACCACAGGCCTTCTTAGATATCCTATTAACCTGCGGCAACCTTGAGAGATCTATGAATTTTGACCCTTCTGTCCTTCCATACAAACCTGATGAAACAGTGTATCTCTGACCCATAGTGCACGCGCAAGCACACGCACACAAACACAAACGCACACACACACACACACACACACCCTATTCACAAATTACACTGTACATAGTGATCCAAAATAAATGTACAGAAAATATCCACAATAAAGATATAAAAACCGAGTGAGCATGGTGTGGCTTTACCTGCATCAGTACAGATCATGCACTTCCTTGTGATTACTTCCAACGCAGCATTTAATGCCATAGTGATGAGGGCTCCTTTGTGGAAGTGCCTCATGTTGGCACACTGTCAGAGAGTGGTGAATGCCTGGAGGAGCGGTGGAAGCAAAAGGTCCTAGTTGGAAACTTAAATGGGGGGGGGGGGGGGGAGAAACGTGAACCATGTGCAGGCAGCAGAGCTTCACTTTAATTTGGGATTATGTTCCATACTGACTTGTGAGCCAAAGGGCCCTGTTCCTTTGCTGTACAGTTCTATATCCATCAGTCGATCACTTTCACTGTGGCTGAATAAGGGTCTGTTCTATCAGTGTCCCAGGAGGTGAACACATTTTTGCACTGTTCTTCCCAAGATATAGATTATAACGGGCCAGTGGACATTTTACAAAGATCTACAGCACGGAAAAAGGCCCTTCAGCCCATCTTGTCTATGCAACCAAGCTAGTCCCATATGCCTGCACTTGGCCAATATTCCTCTAAACCTTTCCTATTCATATACCTGAGTAAAACAGGAAAGTCTACAGACATTGTGATTGAAGTTAAAACACAATGCTGGGAAAACTCAGCAGGCATCATGCTTTTACTATCCATATACCTGTCTGGATGTCTGTAAGTGTTACAATTGTGCCTGCTTCTACCTCTTCCTCTGACAGCTCGCTCACTCACCCACCACCCTCTGCGTGAAGAAGGTGCCCCTCGGGAACCTTTAAATCTTTCCCCCTCACATTAAAGCTATGGCCTCTTGATTTAGACTCTCCCACTCTGGGGAAATGTCAATGAGTATTCACCTTATCTATGCCCCTCAAGATCTTGTAAACTTCTCTAGGGACCCCCTTAACCTTCTACTCCTCAGGGAGAAAAGTCCCAGGCTATTCTGTGCATAACTTAAGCCCTCCAACCCCAGTAACATTTTTGTGAATCTTTTCTGCACCCTTTCCAATTTAATGATATCTTTCCTACAGTTGAGTGATTAACAATGTACATAATCCCCCAAGTGGAATCTCACCAAAGTCATGTATTCAATGCTCTGATTGATGAATGTCTCCTGGATCACACTCTCCACCTGCACAGCCATTTCAATGGAGTAAAATAATTGTGTGTTCTACAACACTCCTCAGGGCCTGACCATTCACAAATCTGAATTAACTTTCATCTGCCATCTCGTGGCCCACTTTCCCAGTCCATCTCAACCTTTCTCATTCTAGCGTCCCCCTACTCTCCCCCCACCCTCCATCCCGGGCCACAGCATATTTAAGTAAAAGCCTTGTTTTCTTTTCATCTCACATAACATAATTTAAAAAAAATGTTTTTTATGTAGTCAGTAGGAGAGAAGTTCAGAAGAAACTAAAACTTGACTTCACAGGGAATAGAGTCTTGGGGGAGCAATAGCTGAAAAAAGGGCTGAGAATGGCTGGTCTAGATCAACATAGAGCATTCAGCACAGCAGAGCACAGTACAGCCACAATGTTGTACTGACCTATGGAAAACTACTCCACAACAATCTAATCCTTTCCTACCACACACCCTTAACCCTCTATTTTCCTTTCATCCATGTTTCTATGTAAGAGTCTTTTGAAATATTCATATTGTACCGTCCTCTGCTGCCACCCTCAGCAATTCATTCCAGGCACCCACCACTCTCTGATATCTCTTCTAAACATCCTGCCATCCACCTTAAACCTATGTTCTCTATTATATGCTATTGTCATCCCAGGAAAAAAAATGTTTATCCACCCTATCTAAGCCTCTCATAATCCATCATGTCACCTCTCATCCTTTTATGCTCCAAAGAGGAAAGCCCCAGCTCAGTCAACCTTGCTTCATAAGACATGTTCTCTAATACAGACTCCTGGAAAATTTCTTCTGCACAATCTCCAAAGCACCTACATCCTTCTTCCAATGAGGTGACTAGAACTGGATGCAAGACTTCAACTGTGAGATCCTGTAGTCATCTCAGAAAACCTTCTTCACTGTCCACTGCACCGCCAACTCCATAAACTTACTAACCATTGTCATTTAATCCACTAATATAGATGACAAACAACAGTGGGCCAACCACTGATCCCTGTGGCACATGACTGCTCAATGTAGTACTTTCATTTACAGGATCATGGAAGGCATTTTGGCACTTCCAGCATTAATTACCCACCCTAATTACCCTGAAAAGCATGTGGCTTGTTCTGCCATCCATTTGCAGACACTTGTTAGACCTTTCCCTGAAGGGGGCACCACTAAACCAAACAGGATTATGATGAAAGATAGCTCAATGGCCACTATATTGGAGGCTGGCTTCTCATTCCAGGTTAATTTATGTTTCCAGCAGCTGTGCTGGGATTTAGACCCAAGTTCCCAGATCATTCACCCAGGCGACACATGAGAGACTGCAGATGTTATCTGAAATTGGAAAATTCTATGTTCACCCCACTGGGCTGATGGAACATGAGGTGTCGATCCTCTAGTTTATCTTGGGCCTCGCTCTGGCAGTGGAGAAGGCCCAGGGCAGATAGGTCGGGGTGGGAATGGGAAAAGGAGATGAAATAGCTGCGACAGGGAGCTCAGGATGGTCACTGTGGACAAGAAGCGCAAATGATCTGTGAAGTGGTCCCCATGTTTACTCTTGGTCTCGCTGACGTAGAGGCCACATCAGGAGCACTGAATGCAGTCAGTGAGGTTGGAGGAGGCACTTGAATCTTTGCTTCACTTAAAGGGCTGTTTAGGTTCCTGGATGGAGGTGAGGGAGGAGGTGTGAGCACATGTTGTATCTCCTGTGGTTGCAGGGAAAGTTAATCCAGGTTTCCAGATGCAGGTCCATCAGTTTAACCACAGTGGTACAACAACCCCCCTGATAATCACATAGCACTGTATATAAATCCTGAAACACCCTCCCCACAGCACAGTGGGAACACCATCACCACAAGAACAGCACTGCTTCCAGGAGAATGTTCACCCCTTCAGTTAGGTGTACTTGCCTTCAACATCCAGATCCAGATATTAAATATCGCTCTCAGTTCAGAGAGAACCGATTACTGAAGTATACTTGAGAGGATATTTCCCATGAGAGATTACAGATGCTGCTCAAAGTGTTAACTGAAGTTGTACACAACTGAATCAATGTGGGAGCTGTTTACATTTGGAGTCTGGGAGAGAGACTGGGGAGTAATCTGCTCCAATCCCAACCTGTCTGCTCCAGACCCAGCCACATCCTCAGCTCTACCCCATCTCAGGTTACCAGTGGTCTCTGGGTCAGTGAAGACAGATTTCAGATTTATTGTCAGAGTACATACAGACATCACATACAACTCTGAGATTCCTTTTTCCTGCAGGCGTGGCAAAATTACCACTAATTGGCAGTGCAAATAATAAAATGTACACAGTGTAAAACATGTAAACAAATAAAAGAACTGTAAACAGATAACAAATGTAAACAAACTGACTGTGCAATACAGAGAGAAAAAAAGAATATCAATAAAGTGCACAAGTAAGGGGTCCTTAAATGAGTCTCTGTTGTTGAGGAGTCTGATGGTGGAGGGGTAGCAGCTGTTCCTGAACCTGGTGGTGCGAGTCTTGTGGCACAGATACATCTTTCCTGATGGCAGCAGCGAGAACAGCATGTATGCTGGAAGACGTGGTTCTTTGATGATTGCTGTTGCTCTCCTATGGTAGCATACCCTGTAGATTTACTCAATAGTGGAGAGAATTTTGCCTGTGATGCCCTGGGCTGTGTCCACTTTTGCAGGACTTTAAGCTCAGGTGTATTGATTTTCCCATACTAGAATGTGATGCAGCCAGTCAGCACACTTTCCACCACACCTCTGTAGAAATCTGCAGGGTTTCTGGTGTCATACCAAACCTCTGCAAACTCAGGAGAAGTAGAGGTGCTGATGTGTTTTCTTCATGATGCCATTGGTGTGTTGGGTCCAGGAAAGATCCTCCAAGATACTGACTCTCAATAACATAATTGCTCACCCTCTCCCCCTCTGATCCCCCAATGATCACTGGATTGTACACCTTTGGCTTTCTTTTCCTGAAGTTGACAATCAGCTCCTTAATTTTGCTGACATTGAGTGCAGGGTTGTTGTTGGTGCACGTTTTCAATCTCCATCCCCTCCCTTTATACAACATCATTGGGCAGATTTGTAGATGGTGTAATTGTTGTATTGAGCTACACAGTTGTAGGCGTAAAGTGAGTAAAGCAGGGGGCTAGGAACACAGTCCTGTGGTGCTCCAGTACTGATGGAGATTGTGGAGGAGATGTTCTTAGCAATCTTCACTGATTGTGTTCTAGAGGTGAGGAAATCCATGATCCAATTACACAGTGGAATGTTAACTCCCAGATCTTTGAGTTTGCTGATCAGTTTTGAGGGATGATGGCGTTAAATGCTGAACTGTAGTTGATACAGAATATCCTGATGTATGCATCTTTGCTGTCCAGGTGTTCCAGGGCTTTGTTTAGAGCCAGTGAGGTGCTATCCATCTACGATAGGTGAACAGGATTGTATCCATGTTACTGCTCAGGCAGAAGCTAATTTGCTTCAACACCAGCCTTTCAAAACACTTCATCCCTGTTAATGCAAGTGCTACTGGTCGATAGTCATTAAGGCAGGTTGCTGCACACTTCTTGGGCCTTGAGGGGTATGATTGATGCCTGTTTGAAACAGGTGAGTATCATGCCCTGCTGGAGTGAGATATTGAAGATATCCATGAATACCTTGGTAAGTTGGTCAGCACAGATCTTTAATACTCAACCAGGTACTCCAACCAGCCAGGGACAGTACCTTGCACTGGGGAAGTCAACTCTTTCCAGTCTTGTATCGATAATGTCAGCCTTCTGGCATTTTCCAAGGGGCAAAGGCATTCTGTGCCAGTGAACATTAGACTGGTAGAATTCACATGAGCTTCATGTGTCATGAGAGGGACAGAGAAATTCACCAGCCATGGGCTGATATCATCGGAGTTTAACTGACTGATCAAAGTTTGACAGCTAATCACCGTGAATGATGAGGGGTTATGATTCCACAACATCCATCCACATCAAAGCATCTGAGGCCTGATGAGGTCAAGTCATAACTCTTAAACAATGGGTTCAAATCTTCGAGAATGGTCATCAAAATCCAGGCAAGACTTCAGAGCCTCCTTGAGGGAGCATTTACTGTAGGAGGGTCAGGTGATGGGAGAGCTACATAGTCAGGAATATTCATGCTTGTGTGCTCTGCTGTTGAGTGTGCATTGCATTGGGTCACATTGGACACGTTAGGGTGTCCGGGAAGAGAATAGGGAGTGTGGTGGGATGGGAGTGGATGGGGTGAAGATGCTAAACCCTTTCTTTATCCCTCATCTCTACCACCCTCCTTTTCTGAGCTCCTCAGCGTTGGCTTTTGAACATTGCCTCCACTATTGGTGCCTCTGCCTTCAGCTATCTGGGCCCTGAGTTTGAGCATTCCCACCCTCATCCCTTCACCCCTCTCTGCTCCTTTGTGACTCTCCCCTCTTTGACTGAACTTCTCTCACCTTCACTGAAATCGCTTCTCCTGTCCCCGCTGTTATTGGGATTAGTCTGGGAATCGGCTCGGGGGAGGGTCACTGAAAGATTTCAGTGAACTCTGTAAGGCAGAGAATGAGGAGTTAGTGTTGGATTCCTGTCTTCTCAGAGGTCAATGGTTGAAAAGCGAGTGATAACCGGAAGAAAATGAAAAATGGAATTGGCAAAGGTTCCCAGGAAGCATGAACAGCCGTGTGGTTTCAAGGTCCTGTCTCGTTAACCATTCCTTCCCTCTGATGGGGAGGGCTGACAGCTCTGGACACACTGCCTCTGATTTCGGACCATTCAAGTTCTCCCATGACCCTGCCGCATAGCTCAGCTCCTGGCTGACTGAAGGCTTGCAATGGTAATGGGCTCCTCCTCAATGCCCTGTCAGTGAGGTTCCAGCTGGGAAATGTTTCCTCTGAGTGTGAGGAATTCTCTCACATTGGACAAAGTGCTCGGACACAGCCAAGGATCAAGGGATGGGGGGCAGGATGGGAGGGGGGGCAAGGTAGGGTGAGATGGAGGGCAGGATGGGAGGGGGCAGGATGGGGGTGGCAGGGCAGGATGAGAGGGGTCAGGATGGGAGAAGTGGGGCAGAATGGGAGGGGGCAGGATGGGTTGGTGGGGCAGAATGGGAGGGCAGTGTGTGAAGTATGATGAGAGAGTGGGGGCAGGATGGGGGATGTAAGCAGGTAGAAAAGGTTGTGCATGATGGGAGGGGGTGTGTGGGTGGGATGGTGCAGGATGGGAGGGAGTGTGGGTGTGTAGGGAGGGGGTGGGTGGGGCAGGATGAGAGGGAGTTGGGGGACAAGATGGGAGGATGGGGGCAGTATGGTGGTGAGCAGATAGCAAGGGGGTGGGCAGAATGGGAGGGGTGTGTGTGAGCAGGATAGGAGGAGGATGTGGGGTTGTGCTGAAGGTGTTGGGGGGGGGGAAAAATAATAAATCTGTGCTTTTCCCAGGACTGTCTCTGGGATATCCTAAGCTTGTTTCCTAAGATGCAGTACAGAGTGAACCCCAGGACCCTGGCATCTCACCCCCCACCCCACTGAATCATCACTTCTGGACTAAACTCCCATCTTCCTGACCCAACTCTGCAGGGGTCTCCGGCCTCACTTCCAGCACCCTGATGGATATCTGGCAAGTGGAAGGCTTTTGAAAGTGAGACAGGATTAAGAGATCAGTAGCAGCACGTTCTTGTTCGAGATAAGGGAAGGGCTGGCAGGAGTAGCAGACGCTCATTGTTGAAGGATATATAAGCCCCAGGATTGTTCATCGGGGGTGGTGGTGGAGGCAGAATCGCTTGTGACATTTAAGAGACACACGGATGAAAGAAAAAATAGAGGGTTACGACGTAGGAAGGGTTTAGTTCTTTTTGGCAGGAACAATATTGTGGGCCGAAGGGCCTGTACTGTAGTGTTCTACGTTCTCTTCCTCTCGCTGCACCACTGGCTGAGTGAATCCAGTAGATTGTGTTATAACATCACGGGGAACCTCTCTGCACCCTCCCCAGCGGGAAGCAGCGTGGTGACCAGAACTACATGCAATTCTCCAGCTGGACTCTGGCCAAGATTTCCTGAAGGTGGAACACCCTTCCCCTGCTCTTCTTTGCTGCAGGGACTCGGTGGGGTCAGGCAGACCTTCTGCTCGGGGCTCTGAGTCGACGCTTTACTGGAACGGTTCCACTCACTGACCCGCTCTGGGTTCCCCGCGCTCTCCCTGAGCCGGCAGCCCAACCGGAGGTCACGTCTCCCCGGCCGTGGAGCGGTGAAGGGGTAGAAACAACTCCCAGGTGGGCTAGTTCCCTCCCGGCCGGGGGCGGGGGCTTTGCTGCCCTCTCTCCGAGGCTCCACGCTGTCTGCCACTGTGTTGTGTGTTTGCAAACGGGAGCCTGTTTGTTTGGGTGGCGGCCCGACTAATTGGCGAAGGAGAGAGAGCGAGAGGTAAACAGTAAACAGATGATCAAGTGGTTTAGGAAGTGGTGTTGGTGCGGAACACACAGAGGTGGACAGCCTGCAGGGACTTCGGGCAACGCTGCGGCGAGCCGGGCAGAGGCGCGGCTCGGTTGCACTTCCCACGGAACCGTAGAACATTACAGCACATAAGCAGGCCGTTCGGCCCGTCTAGTCTGTCCCGATCCATTTTTCTGCCTATCACACTGACCTGCACCTCGTCCATAGCCCTTCTCGCCCCTCTCATCCATGTACCCGTCCAAATTCTTCTTAAATGTTAACATTGAGCCCACATTCTTTCCACACCCCCACCATTCTCTTAAACTTTTTCCCTTTCACTCTTAACCCATGTTCCTCACCTGCCCTCAGTGGAAAAAAGCCTATCTACATTTACTCTGTCTACATCCTTCATGATTTTAAATACCTCTATCAAATCTCCCCCCAATCTTTTATACTCCAGGGAATAAAGTCCCTGTTTATCCTTTCCCTGTAACTTTTCTAGTAAATCTTCTCTGCACTCTTTCAATCTTATTGATATCTTTCCTGTGGTTCGGTGACCAAAACTGCACACAATACTCCAAATTTAGCCTCATCGATGTCTTATACACTTTATCATTACATACCACCTCCTATATACTGAAGGCCAATATGCCAAAAGATCTCTTTACAACCCTATCTCCCTGTGACACCACTTTCAGGGAATTATGTATCTGTATTCTCAGATTCCTCAGTGCCCTACCATTTACCGTGTACAGTATGTCCTTTCTTGGTTTGTCCTTCGACACTTGTCTGCATTAAATTTCATCTGCCATTTTTCAGCACATTTGCTGGTCCAGATCCCTCTGCAAGCTTTGAAAACCTTCTTCGCTGTCCACTACGCCTCCTATCTTTGAGTTATCTGAAAACTTGCTGATCTAGTTTACCACATTATCAACCAGATCATTGATATAGATGACAAACAATAATGGTCTCAGCACTGATCCCTGAGGCACATCACTAGTCACAGGCCTCCAGTCTGAGAACAATCATCCACCACTGGTGTCTCCCTGAGGAGGCTGCAGAATGAGGGAGACATTCTGATTAGCATTAGTGGTGTGGTTCTCCTGCATGTTGAACTGCAGGGGTGGGTTTCTATGTGTCACCTGGGCACTTCCACAATGCATCTGAAAGGGCAAATTGTCTGTAGGCTTTCAAATTTTTATTGGGACAGTATGTGAAAATGATATTTCAGGAGATGTCTGTATCAGTGCAGAGGGTAGATAAGCATGGTTGCAAAATTGTGCAGAACTGTGTGTGGGTTCACGTTTGAACTGTGTGTATCCACGTATAAACTGTGTGTGGCTCCACTTGTGAACTATGCATGGGACCATGTATAAACTGTGTGTGGGTCCATGTGTAAACTATGTAGGGGTCCATGTATAAACTGTGGGTCCACGTGTAAACTGCATGGGTCCATGTATAGACTGTGGGTGCACGTGTAAACTTTGTGTGGGTCCATGTGTGAATACATCTGTGTAGCCATAGAAATGTCCAGGAATTCCATTCAGTTCTGGTCACCTCATTACTGGAAGGATGTGGAAGCTTTCAAGAGGGTGCAGAGGAGACTAAGCAGGAAGATGCCTGGATTGGAAAATGTGTCTCATAAGGCAAAGGTATCAGAGCTGAAGCTTTTCTATTTGGAGCAAAGAAGAATGATAGATGACCTTTTTAGATTTAAATTTTAGACATGCAGCACGGTAACAGGTCCTTTCGGCCCATGAGCCTGTCCCTCCCAATTACACCCAATTGACCTAGAACCTCAGTACATTTTGAAGGGTGTGAGGGAACAGGAGCACTTGGGGAAAACCCATGCAGACATGGGGAGAACATTACAAACTCTTTACAGAAAGTGGTGGTTTCAAACCTGGTCGGTGGTGCTGTAACAGCATTGGACCAACCACTACACTAATCATGGTGCCTTCCATAAGAATCAATAGAGGTCTACAAGATTATGAAAGGCATAGATAGATAGAACAGCCAGCACCGTTTTCCCAGGGTGAGAGTAGCAAACTCCAGAGGACATCTGTACAAGGTGAGGGGAGGAAAGTTTAGGGGAGACATCAGGGATAAGTATTTCTAACACAGAAAGTGGTGGGTGTCTGGAATGCATTGCCAGGGTGGTGGTGGAGGATGGTACAATAAGGGCATTTTAAAAACTTAGACATGAAATCTAGAGGGTTATGGGTGTGAGGTAGGGAAGGTTTTATTTGTTTAATACGTTTCTATTGGTTGGTACAACATGGTGGGCCATAGGCCCTGTACTGTGCTGGAATGCTTTATGTTCTATGAATGTAAGGGTCAGTCTTGCCATTCTGATGTTGGTACAGATATGTGAATTCATGTGTCAGCTATCTTGGCTTTGCCTGAGAAGGCAGTCTCGGCTGAGACGTCACAAAATACCTTTGAGCTGCGGATATAGGACCAGACAATATCCCAGCCGTGGTACTGAAGGCCTGTGCTCCACAACTGGCTACACCTGAGGGGAGTTACGTCACAGACACCACCCTGGCGGGGGGTGGGGGGGGGGGGCATTGCCAAGGTACAATCACATCACAAAAAAAGGACAGATTCAATCTGGCTATTTACTCCGCTCAATCACCAGCATATAGTGATGAAGCTGTTGTCAGAATCCTGTCAAACAGCATTTATTTACTTGGGTAAGTAAAATTAATGCAAAATTGTAGTCCCATCTAGAAAAAGAGAGAGTTCAACCGCCTACTCTTGACAATCATTTCTTTTAACCTCACCAGCACTGCCTACCATTTAATATTCTGAGTGTCATTACTGACCTCAAACCAGCCTGTGACTAAAACAGGTCAGAGACTAGGGATCCCGGAGCAAGTGACTCACTCCTGATTCTTCCAGGCCCTCAGACCATCTGCAAGGTACAAGGCTGGTGTGTGATGGAACCCTCCACACAGGTGTGGGTGGATGAATGCAGTACCAATGACACCACCCAGACCCACCCGTCACCCATTTGGAAGCACTGGCACAACATGGTTGCAGAGGGTACCATCCACCAAAGGCATTGAAGCTAATCATCCAGGTGACACAGGCACATCCTCCCCAGCAGGAAGGTCAGGCAGCAGGTGTGGAGGAACACCATCACCTGCAGGGGTCAGACACCAAGAAACTGGGGAACCTGGAGCAGGGATCTGGCACAAGCTGCTAGCAGCCCCGGGCTTGTCCCTACTGCCAGTGACCCAGGGCCAGGAGATGGAAAGATAAAGCCCCAGGGTGAAAGGTTGTGGCTGATGGGCAAGTACTGCAAGGGAAGAGCAACAAGCACCTATCAGCCGTGATAAGAGGACAGACAAGGGGACTGGAGATAAGGGAAGATCGGAGCAGGGAGTCCAAACAATGGTGGCTAAAGAAACACAGTCCCAGGACTCAGTGGGTCCCAGAACTCAGGAGGGGCTGCTGCAGGATTCCAACTCTGAGACTGTCCTGTCCACACTGGGCTGTGAACAGGGATACAGTTTGCCTCCCCCTGAATTCACAGCACTAAGGTATCTGAATACAATGCTCAACTGGGCAGACAAGGGACTATATATGAGGGGAGGCACCAGGAGGAGGATGTAGAGGGGAAAGGGAGGGAATTAGGGACTGTGGAGGGGAGTTAATGAGGTTGGGAAGAGATGGTGGAGCAGAGGGAGAGGGAATGGAAGAGCAGAGAGTGGGGAGGGGGTTAATAGAGCAGAGAGAAAGTGGGGAGGGGAGGGATTGGTGGAGTGGAGAGAGTGGAGGAAGGGTGTTGGAGAGGTGGAGGGAGAGGGGAAGGGAGGAGTTTGTAAAGTGGAGGGAGAGTGGAGAGAGAGAGGGGAATGGGGAGCTGAGAGAAACTGGGGAGGGGAGGAAAGTGGGGAGAGTGGGTGGAGAGGTAAGGGAGGGAAATAGGGAGAGAGACAGAGTGGGAAATGGTGTAGGTGATTGATGATAGTGAGAAAGTTATAGGGAGAAAGGGGAGGAGGGTCAAGTTTGGATAGATCTGGAGGAGAACATTTCCAAGTTATTGAGTGAATGTGAGAACAGACCCCGGATCCCTCAATAAAGGATCCTGACCTGAAATTTTGACTGACCATTTCTCTCCATGGACATTGCCTGATCCACTGATCCATCTGGATTCTTATTGTTTGCTCAAGCCCGCTTTTTCCCACCAAGAAACCTGAAATTTGGGAGAGAGATGAAATAGTAATTTCAGGGAAAACGACACGAATCCACAGGAAAGAGTCCGGTCTTCAGTAATTCAATTGAATTGTTTGCTGTTACATTTACCAGGATAAACATGAAAAGCTTTGTTTTACATGGTCTCCAAGCAAGTCAAACCACATTTACAGTACAAACTGCAGGTAGCGCCATAACAAATTGAAGTGTTGACTGTTGGGCCTTGGACCATGTGCAGAATGGAGATAAAGTGTACAGTTAATCAGAGCTGGGGCATCACCTTTCACTATTGTTACATCTCAATACCAGCTGCAAACCCTCCACTGTGAACACCAGGCTCTCTCTATCCGGAAGGAGCTGTGACTGGGATTTGTGCCGAGCTATCGACACTTTACAGCCTCTTCACACTTCCTGCCAGTTGGCTCCTTATAGCTGAACTTGCCTTTTCTTTATCAAGAACCCTAGGGCCATGAAAATTGTGTGTGTGTGTGTGTGTGTGTGTGTGTGTGTGTGTGTGTGTGTGTGTGTGTGTGTGTGTGTGTGTGTGTGTGTGTGTGTGTGTATGTGTGTGGGTGTGCATCTTTGCGTATGTGAGTGTGTTTGTGTGTGTGTGCATCTGTGTGTGCTTGAATGTGCGTGTGTGTCTATGTGCATGTCTGTGTCTGTGAGTGTGTGCATGTGTATGTGTGTGTGTGTGAATGCGCGAGTGTGTATGTGTTAGTGTGTGCGTCTGTGTGAATGCATCTGTGTGTATGTGTGCATCTCTGTGTATGCGTGTGTGCTTGTGTGTGTCCGTATGTGCGTCTATGTGTGCATCTGTGCATCTGTGTGTGTGTCTGTGTGAATGTGTGCATGTGTGTACGTGCGTCTGTGTGTGCACGTGCATCTGTGTGTCCTTGTGTGTGTGTGTCTGTATGAGTGTGTGCGTGTGTGTATCTGCGTCTGTGAGTATGTGAGTGTGTGTGTGTGCGTGCATCTGTGTCTCCAAGAGTGTGTGCATGTGTGTATGTGCATGTGAATCTGAAGCACTCCCCCACACACCCTGGGAGCTTGACCCGTGGCTTCACAGTGCTGGGACGGGGCTGTGTCCTCATCATTCCTCAACACATCAGCAGAGGTTGGGGCAAGAAATGAGTGGTGTCATCTCCCCACTCCTCCCCCCTCTTCCACCCCCCTTTCCTCTTCACTCCTCCTCTCCCCTCCTCTTACCCCCTCACCTCATCTCTCCTCTCCTCTTCTCTCATCCCCTCCTCTCCTCTCCTCCCCTCCCCTCCCCTCCCCTCCCTTTCCCTACTCTTCCTTCCTCTCTCCTCCCCCTCGCTAACTCTCATGCTTTTTAAACTGACTAATTAAATTTCATCTAAATTGAAGAACTTTATTTCATCAGTGACGTTAATTATACCTAATTGTGAATCTAATGAGGGGTTTATTAACTTTCTTATGGACTGTTGACTCCATTAGCTGGTTATGTCAGAAACACGCTGATGGCACTTATTTCATTAATCATAATGAATTAAGCAGCCATGGCAGAGAAAACAGGTCCAGGTCCCAGATACAATTCCAAACACAGACCCAGACCCCAGATTCAGATCCAAACCCAGGCTGAGGGCCCGGATTCAGATCCAAATACAGGCCCAGGTCCCTGATACAGAACCAAATCCAGGCCCAAGGCCCAAATACAGATCCAAATGCAGGCCCAGACTCCAGGTCATTTAAGCAGGTGGTGCAATAATTGAACAAAAATGCAGGGTGCAGAGTTACTGTATGTCAGAATGAAGGATGTAGTTGTCCAGGGTGTTGAGAAAGGTCCTATTAGGCAATGCAGGGGCACCCTCCTTTCCCAGACATCCATTTGAGTCTAATCACGGCAGGAATAAAATAGCCTATTGATCCATTTTCTACATTGTTTCGCCCACCACCAGCAGCAAGGGTCCAGTGAGAACCTGGGAAAGGACCTCCTCCCTCTCCCCTCCAGTGGGGAACAATCATCACCCACCTCCACAACAGATGGTAAGAGACATCCCCTCCTCTCTTTGGCTGAGAAGGGCTATTCCCTATCTGTCGGGAGAGGACATACCCTTTCCTCAACAGCTGGGGAAGAGCAGTGAAAGCAGCGCTGCCGGAACAAAGACTGCAGCCAGAAGACCCAGGTGAGAACAGGTACATAGAACATTTCAGCACAGTACAGGCATTTCGGCCCACGATGTAGTGCCGACCGATATATACCTACTCGACAATCTAAACCTTCCTATTTCACATGCATAATCCTCTATTTTTCTTGCATCCATGTGGTTGTCTAAGAGTCTTTTAAATATCCCCATTGTAACAGCCTCCATCATCATCCCTGGCAATGCATTGCAGGCATCTACATCTCTGTGTAAAAAACGTACCCCTGACATCTCCACTAAACTTTCCTTCCCTCACCTTGTGAAGATGTCCTTTGGAATTTGCTACTGTTGCCCTAGGGAAAAGGAGTTGACTGTCAACCTTATCTATGCCTCTCATAATCTTGCAGACCTCTATTAAGTCACTTCTCATCCTTCTTCGCTCCAGTCAGAGAGGCCCTAGCTCTGTTAGCCTTGTCTCACAAGACACGTTCTCCAATTCAGGCATCATCTTGTTAAATCTTGTCTGCACCCTCTCCATAGCTTCCATATCCTGAGGGGACCAGAACTGAACACAATATTCCAAGTGTGGTCTAACCGAATTTTATAGAGCTGCACATCATCTCACGAATTGAACTCAATCCCCCGACTAATGAAGGCCAGCATACCAGTGGCCTTCTTAACTGTCCTATTAACCTGCACAGTTACCTTGAGAGATCTATGGATTTGGACTCCAGGGTCTCTCTGTTTTTCCACACTGTTAAGGCTCCTGCCATTAACTATGTATTCTACCTTCAAGGTCAACCTTCCAAAATGCATCACTTCACATTTATCTGGATTGGACTCCATCTGCTGCTTTTCCATCACCTCTGCATTCTGTCCATATCTTGTTGTAACCAACGACAACCTTTAACAGTATCCACAACATCTTCAACCTTTGTGTTACCTGCCAACTTGCAGACCAATCCTTCCACTTCTTTGTCCAGGTCATTAATCAAAATCACAAAGAGCAGGGTTCCCAGAACAGATCCCTGCAGAACTCCACCAGTCACTCCCTTCCTTACCAGCAGCTCAGAATGGACCACTCCACTTTTAACAGCTAGTAAACGACATGACTACACATTAAACACCTGGCAAAGGAAATCACTTCACCTTTTCACAGCTGGACAAGGATATCATCCCCATCCAAAACATCCGGAAAAGATCATTGCCTCTCTCTCACTGGCCAAGGTCATTGCCACCACTAAGAACAGACAGCCAAGGTCATTGCTCCATTCCCTTGTCAGTGAATGGTGACTGATTACGTGTTGACAACATATGCACCAGCATGTTCGAGGATTGGCCACAAGACCACACAGACTCCTGCCCTCAACATCATTTGATGGACAGAGAGCCAGACTTTAATATCACTGCAGGAAACAAACTATCTCTGGCAAGGCAACATACCTGAAGTCCCACAAAGCAAATCACAGTGACACTGGAAATGTCAATTGGATGGCAGTGGAAAAGGGACCGAGTGGGACAAATTCCCTTTGTGCAAGGGCTGCCCGGCCTGTCCGGCCTGCAGGCTCACGTTCCATGTCTGACCCAATGGAGTGGCTGCAGCAAGGACACCAAGTATGTCTAACTCTAGGGGGGGAGTGGTGGTGTGTGTACTCTATGGGGGGAGTAGTGATGTGTGTGTGTGTGTGAGAGAGAGAGAGAGACTGAGCAATCACACATCCACATCACGTGGTGCTAAATTCATTGCACAGTCTGAGATAAGGAGATATTTGGGCTCCCGATTCCAAACCTTGCTGAGTGCTTCACCTCACCATTGGCTCTCTGAGCCTATCACTCCCCAAACTCCTGGCACAGTTGCTGTGGGCTCCTTGCGACAGGCCTTGTGCCCGAGGCAGGCAGATGAACTTATGGTTGAAGAGTAGGCCTGATGGAAATGAAAGTGCCCAGTGTGCGATCCCTCTCTCTGTTCAGTCAGTGTCTGTCTGCCTGACAGCTCAATGATTTATTACCAACCCCTGCTACGTTATAACCTGATCAGTCAAATTAATCTGTGACTGTAGGCCCATCTGATGTCGAGCATCACAAATTCAATTTAGAGGCACCAGGTTTTTATGTGGAGTTGTGGTTCAGGCTAGGAGACACACGCAGCTGACAAGACCCTCATCTACACAGGATCCGGGGGGAATAGTCGATCAGGTAATTTCGCTGCATAAAATGCTTAACGGACACTAAGTAAGACGTATTAATGTACTAAGGATTTAATGAAGTTCTGGTAAAAAGTGCTTACTTTATTAGTTTACCACAGATTAATGGAGATGATCATTAAATTGATGAAGATGGATGATGGTCTTCAAGCTGCTCATTTCTGAACTTCCTACTCCTCCCAATGTTAAGTATTATGTACTTAATTAGAAGTCTCGATAATATCCAATATAGGGTGAATGAATTGGGAAAATGAAATGACTTCAAGCAAAATGGTGGTGATGAAATTTTGCTCAATCTTTGACAGACTCTCGTTAATACAGGGAGCAGGACTGAGAGGTGGGGCAGAGGAAGGTCTCTTGTGCCAGCCCAGAGATTGGACTGGGTGGATGGCAGCCTGGGGGAGGGGAGAGGTGGAGTGGCTGTTGAGGAGGCTGGAGGAGGGCAGGAACAAGGTGGAGGGCTGGTGGAGAGTATAGGGTGGAGGTGGAGTGCTTATTGAGGAGGGTGAAGGGGAGGGGAGGTGGAGTGGCTGGTGAGGAGGCTAAGTAAGGGGGTGGTGGACAGGAGACTGGGGGAGGTGCAATCCCTGTGGAGGAGGATGGATGTGATGTGGGGGAGACAATGATGGGAGATGTTGTGGAGGTGTGTGTGAAGCTTTCACAAACTCATGGTTTAGCCTTCAGAAGGAAGGAGGGAAGAGGTTTGCATTTCCATCTTCTTGGAATTCCCACGCAAACACCACTGGAGTTCTTCCATCTCCTCTCCACCCTTAGCTGACTCACCCGCACAAATGGCCCTGTGGAGTGTATGAGGTGTGCCCCCTCTCACTCTCCCCACCCACAAATCTCATCACCCAAAGCTCTATGTATAAATCTCATCCATGAGAGAGGGTACAGAAAGAGAGAGATGGGTTAAATAGATGGGTAATGGATCTAGAGATAGAAGATAATATGGTACACAGAGAAACTGAATAAATTCATGAAACAGGATAATATGATCGAACCACTGAGGAACATCAGATGCAAGAATTTTAGAGATTTAGAGGATCTTCCAGCCCCTGAGCCCGTGCTGCCCCAAATACAACAATTTGACCGATTAACCTACAATCCCAGACATTTTGAAGGGTGGGAGGAAACTGGAGGACCCAGAGGAAACCCTCGCCGGCATGGGGAGAACGTGCAAACGACGCTAACTGTGTTCGCATAGTTGTAGAGGGATCTGGGTCTTGGGATTTTCTAAAGAGCAGTGTGCAAGCACAGCAGTTTAGTGGGAAAGGTTGCAGGATGTCATTGTCTTTTGCAAGGACTGAAGGCAAAATTAGTTTTTTAGGTGTCATAAACAACGACGTTGATCAACAGCAGAACAATGTTGAACAGTTTCTCTGATAGTGGAGCAACGACAACTGGAATTTAATCCTGATCAGTGTGAGGTTATGCATTTGGGGAAGGACTTTAAAGGTTGAATAAGACTATATGATATAGGAGCAAAAATAGGCCATTTGGCCCATCAACTCTGTTCTGCTATTCCATTATGAGGTGATCCATCTCCCACTCAGCTCCACCCCATAACCTTTAATAACCTCGCTACAGAGGAACACGAGTGTGCATGCCCAAGGATCGCTGGATGGCTGCAAAACAGAGAGGTAAGGTGGTGAAGATGGGATAGATATCTTCATGAATTGTCGAAGAAAGGTTCTGGTACAATAGGTATGACCAAAAGATCTGTCTGCACTATTTATACATCGCATTTTTGTACAAATTGCAATTGTGAAAAGAACCATAGAACATTACAGCACAGAAAACAGGCCCTTCAGCCCTTCTAGTCTGTGCCGAACTATTATTCTGCCTCGTCCCACTGACCTGCACCCAGTCCACATCCCTCCATACCCTTCCCATTCATGTATCTGTCCTAAATGTTCAGCTGCATTCACCACTTCATCTGGCGGCTCGTTCCACAACCCCAACACTCTCTGTGTGAAGAAATTCCCCCTAATGTTCCCTCTAAACGTTTCCCCTTTCATTCTTAACCCATGTCCTCTGATTTGTATCTCACCTACCCTCAGTGGAAAGGGCCTACTTGAGTTTATTCTGTCTGGACCCCTCATATTTATTTGTCCTTTTATAATCTTTTTTTTCTCATGGCAATTTAATGTACAATATTGTAGCTAGTGCAATAGTGGATACAACGTAAAATTTAAGTGCATCTGTCCACGGTACTTATGTGTATGTCAATAAACATAACTCATAGTTGTATTAATCCTTGGTTAGGCCACAGAGAGTATGGTGGAAGGCGAGGGCGAAAAGGAGGTCACCAGGATATTGCCTGGGATGGAACATGTCAGCAACGACAGGAGAGTGTTGAGGTGGGGCTTGCACACCCAGGAGTTGTGAGATGGAAGGGTGACCTTATTGAAGTACTCAAAATTCTAAGGAGCACTGAAGGAGTAGAGAGTGGTAAACATCTCTGCATAGCAGAGATGTCTTTGTCCACTGAGCGCAGGGTTAAGGTAAGGGGCGGGAGGCAAATACTCTCTAACTTTGTTGAGGCAGAGGCTGGATGGAATCTAGGACAAGAGTCTGCAAACGCTGGAATCTGGTGCAATGCACAGTCTGCTGGAGGAACTCAGCGAGTTGAGCAGCATCCGTGAGGGAAAAGGAATTTAGATATACAGGACGATAAAAGACCCTTCTAGCCAATGAGTCTATGCTTCCCGAATAACGTCCCACCACAGTACATTTTCAAGGGTGGGAGGAAACCAGAGCACCCAGAGGTAACCCATACAGACCCAGGGAGAACGTACAAACTCCTTATAGACAGCGCTGGAATAGAACCTGGGTTGCTGGTGGTATAATAGTGTTGCACTAACTGCTACACTAATTGTGCCGCCCCTACACGAACCATGCTGTGGTTAGTGTTTCAGAATGATTTGTCCCTATTATCTCTAACATCAACCAAAATTCTAATTTTCTGCAGGTACTCTGTAAAAAAAAACTATAAAAATGACAGTAATATAATTAATTGAATTAAAAAGTGGCAATAAATACAAAAAGGCAGATAATAAATATTCTAGTGCAAAAAAGTGATTTGCAATAGTGCCGACAGTCCATTGTGGTGTTGGGGCAGTCCCTGATTCGTGTAACAGGGGGAGGTTCAGGAGCCTGATATTTGTTGGAGGGAAACTGTTCTTGAACCTGAAGGTGCTGGTCTGCCTGAAGGAGACAGTGAGAAGAGATCGATGTGGAGAGAGGGAGGGAGACTCCAGACTCCCTCCAGGGAGGGAGATAACCAGGGTGATAGGGGTTCTTTGTGATGTTGGCTGCCTTCTTGAAGCAGTGCTTCACATGCAGAGACGTCCACAAGGGATGGGAAGTCAGAGCCCCTGATGTATCTCGGCTTGTTACTTTCTGGAGCCTTCTGGGTTCCTGGGCAGTTGAATTCCCAATCCCAGGTAAGATGCAACCAGTCAGTGTACTTTCCACACCTGCAAATGTTTGTTAGAGTTTTGGATGACATGCCAAATCTCCTCAGACTTCTTAGAAAGTAGTGTGCCTTCCTCACAGTTGCCTCAATGTGCTGCTCCCAGGAAAGGGCATGTGAAATATGGACTCTCAGAAACTTGAATGAGAGCTAACTCCCTCCATCTCGGTCCCATCAATGGGGACAGGTGTGTGGTCTATGGCCTCTCCTTCCTAAAAACAAGAAGCTCCCTGGTCTTGGTCATTCAAGAGGATGGAATTCATTGGATTGAAACAGTTCATAAACTGGAGTAACTCTTGGAAATCAGAAAATGTGTGGTTGAATAGGCCAGTTTAAATCCGCTGGAGTTCAGAGGCGACATGATTAAAACACATTGAATCCTGATGCGTCTTCAGAGGACACTGAGAGTTACCCATGGACACTAAGGGCCACTGGGAGAAGTTCATACCAGTGCCAATAATACAATCAAAGCAGGAAAAAGAATCTTAGGGTTGCATGCGATTTTATTAAAAATTTAGACATACAGCTCGGTAACAGGCCACTTTGGCCCACAAGCCCGTGCTGCCCATTTACACCCAATTAGCCTACTGCCCTCGGTATGTTTCAAACATAAAAATCAAAGCCTCTGGGGAAACCCCACATAGACACGGGAAGAATCTACAAACTCCTGACATACAGTGTAGAATTGGAACCCCAGTCCTGATCTCTGGTGCTGTAACAGCTTTGCACTATCCACTACACTAACTGTACCCCATCATTTATATACCCTGACAATAAATTTGAACTTTGAACTGCCTTGTTGAAGAGGTACAGATCGGGCCTTGCCAATGTTGCTGAACTTTTGAACACTTTTATATTTAACATCTCTTTCTGCATGGTAATTACTGTACTACTGGAACTTTTTTTATCTACAGTGTTCTTGTGCGGCTGCAGCAAGTAAGAATTTTGGTGCACATGTACATTGTAAAATGTGTATGATAATAAACTCCTTAGTATTACCACCGACTGTGAGAAGGTTCAAGTGACACAAATTTGAGGCAGATGCTCTCTGTCACGCCAGACTCCTGAGATGCTACTGACAATCCTAATCTCCAAACTCTTCACATCCTTTACTATCCAACGTGTAACAATCTCACTCTTCCCCACCTTTAAATATCTTACTTTCTATAATTACTGTCTCCATACCATTAAAATCATGCCTGGTCTAATCCTACTCTTCCCTCATTCCCTACACTTCACCCCGTCTAATCTCTGTTACTCCCTGCAACCTTCGATACCCCACCTGGTCTGATCTCACTTTGCCCTCACTCCCTGCACCCTTCGATACAACACCTTTTCTGATCTCGTTCTTCTATCACTTCCTGAACACTTAGTTCTAATCCAAGAACATGATAGGAGGAGGCCATTTGGCCCCTCGAGCTGGCTTTGTTCATCAAAATCATGGCTGATCTCTTACCTCATCCACATTTTCCAACACTATCCCCATATCTTTTGATTCCCTGAATGTCTTGAAATCAATTCACCTCTGTTTTAAATGAACTCAGTAACTGAAGCTCCAGAGTAGATAATTCCAAACATTCCCATCATCTGAGTGGAGATACTGTAGTTGATAGCTTTGTGTTCCCAGAGGTAAACATCTCCAGTGACCTGTCTAGGTCTGCCCTCGTCAATGCAATGGCCAATAAACTGCACGAGTACCTTTACTTCCTCAGATGCCTGAGTAAATGTGGCTGTCACCTGGATCCCTTAACAACTTCTGTGGATGTATGAATGAAAGCATTCTGCCATGGTGCGTCACTGCATGGGATGGGAACTGCTCCGCCCAAGACCCTAGGAAACTGCAAAGGGTTGTGAATGTGGCTTAGGCCATCACACACACCCTTCTCCTCCATCGACTCCGTCACATACACCCCCCCCCCCCCCCCCATCAGCTCCGTGTAAACACCTGCTGCCTTGGAAAAGCCCCCCCTCCTGTCAGGAAGAAGATTTGTGAGTGTGAGATCACACACCCCCAGATTCAAGAACAGTTTCTTTCCTGCCATTATAAGATTCTTGAATGAATTTCACATTTGTAAAATGATGTTGCCTTTGCTCTGTGCCAACTGTAACTCTATACTTCTGTACTATGTCCTACTTGCTGAACTATGTTTGAGATGTCTAACTGGACTGACTGCAAAACAAATTCTCTCACTGCAAGTTGGTACGTGTGAATATAACTTAAACTTAGAAATAGTTACCTGTCCAGTCAAGCGTTTCCTCTTCCAACACTGGCATCAATGATAATGTGGAAAATTGATAGCTATCTCTGGTTCACCAAAGCAGAGCAACCCCAATCCAGCTCCTATTGTCCAGTCAGCCAACACTCAGTCATGAACGGGCGGGGAGGCTGGAGCTGACAGTGCCAGTGTGACACTTGCTCACAATACCTCATTCATTGACGGCCATTTTGGGTTTCCCCAGGACTGTGGTTTGAGTCATACATCACAGAGTTCCAGGTTAGGACCACTGCCCTTAATGTCAGGCAGTGTTCTGCAAGTGTGGCATGAGCAAGCATCAAAAACACTCGCTGCTTCATCCCAAGAAAACACTTTGGTCAAGGAGACCACCAGACAGTGCTTCTCCTCTCTGCCTACAAACAGAAGTGAGGCGGGATCCAGTAATAATCCATGGTCTGAGGTAAGAGATGAGGGTATAGATGGAGTAAATGTAAGTAGGCTTTTTCCACTGAGGTTTGGTGAGACAAGAACTAGAGGACATGGGTTAAGGGTGAAGGGGGGGGAAATGTTTAAAGGGAACATTAGCAGCAACTTCTTCACACAGAGGGTGGTGGGAGTGTGGAACAAGCTGCCAGCTGAAATGGTGAATGTGGGATCAATTTTAACCTTTAAGAAAAATTTGGACAGGTACATGGATTGGAGGGGTATGGAGGGATATGGTCTGGGTGCAGATTGGTGGGACTAGGCAGAACAATAGTTTGGCATAGACTAGAAGGGCCAAAGAGCCTGTTTCTGTGCTGTAATGTTCTATGGTTCTGTGGTTCTATAACATCTTAAGTAACTGCTTTGATTCAGTAGACTGGTCCATAGTGAAGGTTTCTGCAACCTTACCTAAACAAAGCCACTGGTGCCACCCCTAACTTCATCAACAAGTGTGTAGAAGGCTGTGTGCCAAGGAGAACAATCCTTGTGTTGCCCATCTGGAACTTGTAGCTGAAGTTGTAATCCTCTCATTATCATGGGCCAGGTCTAATGTGTTCATGGCAGACGACCCAGCCAATAGGAAAGGGTTTGGTGTTACCTCTGCAAGCCCATTAAAGGTGCCAAAAGGCAATACTGAATGACATCAATCCATTCTATTTTTACTGCGATCAGAATTAGCTTTATTGTCAGGAACATTTGTCACAAAACGTTATGCATTACAGTTGCAAAACTGGTATAAATTACATTTAATAAATACACGATTTGACATAAATAATTAGTGCAAAAAGAAGAGACAATAATGAGGTAGTGTCTGTGATTTATTGTCCAATCAGAAATCTGATGGTGGAGGGGGAGAAGCTGTTTTTGTGCCATTGGGTGTTTGTCTTCAGGCACCTGTACCTCCTCCATGATGGTAGCAGAGAGAAGAGGGCATGGCCTGGGTGGTGAGGGTCCTTGAGGAAAGAGGCCGCTTTCTTGTGACACTGCCTCTTGTAGAGGTCTTCGATGGAATGAAAATGGTGTCTGTGATGACGCAGACCGAGTTAACAACCCTCTAGAGTTTATTCTTGTCCTGAGAGTTGGTGCCTCTATATCAGGCGATAATGGAACCCAGTCAGAATGCTCTCCACGGTACACCAGAAGAAGTTTACAAGAGTCTTCAGTGACATACTGAATCTCCTCAGACACCTCACAAAGTACAGCTGCTGGCTGTACTCTGAATCAGAATCAGAATTTATTGTCATGAATGTGTGTCACGAAATTCATTGCTTTGCGGCAGCATTGCAGATACAAAATTGCTGTGAATTTGACCTGATGCTATATCCCTGGTCCTATACAATTCTGGAACATTGGGATAACAATGACATGGAGGAGGTGGTGTCCCCAACCCTCACTGACTGGGATCTGCTGGGAAGGAAGTTGTGGATCCAACTGCAGAGGGCATTGATGGTTCTGGAGTTTTGGGATGGGTTTATTGAAGACAATGGTGTCAAAGGTAGAGCTACAGTCAATGAATTGAAGTATGACACACGTGTCCTTGAAAGTACATGTCTGGGAATTTGATATTTGGGGTTTGGAGATGAGCGTTTGTCTACTTTCTAAGGAATCTGAAGAGATTTGGCACGTCATTAAACATTCTATCAAACTTCTACGCACCGTGGGAAGTACACTGACTGGTTGCATCACAGCCTGGATTGGAAACACTAGTGCCCAGGAACACAGAAGGCTGTAGAAAGTGGCAAACCTAGCCAAGTTCATCACAGGCAATGACCTGCAGACATCCGCTGCAGACATCTACATGAGGTGCTGTCTCAAGAAGGCAGCCGACATCATAAAGAATACCCAATCACCCTGGTCACAACCTCTTCTAACTGCTCTCTTTCAGGCAGAAGGTACAGAACAGGCAGAAGGTACAGGTTGAAGAACAGTTTTTATCCAACAGCTCTTGAACCTTCTGTACCTCCCTAAGCCTGACCATAAACTTCTCCGGGACCAACAAGTGATCTGTCTGTACAATTGACCCAAAACATTACTGCACCACTGGCCAAATGCATGTATCTATCTGTCTATCCATCCATCCATCCCCTTTTATGTTTTTGCATTTTTTTAGGCTGTGTGTTAATTTTATTTAAGTTTCAACGTGTCTGCACTATCAACTCTCCTTATATCTGCATATTGTACTTATGTATAGACAATAAATCAACAGAGGGTTATGAGGTAGGGAGGGTTTAGGTTTTTTTTGGTAGGTATATATGTTCGGCACCACATCGTGGGACGAAGGGCCTGGAACTATTCTCTGGCGGAACTGAGTCCAGGCCTGAGCCAAACTGCGCACAGTAAGTTCCTGCAGACGATGGCCAAGGGTTTGTCCCCCCCTCAGTTCATCATCCTCCACCCCTTCCCCGGTTCTCCAACTCCCCCTGACCTCAGTTCAACCCCTCCCACCCTATCCTCATTACACTGCCAGCTCCCCTCTGAACTCTCAGTCCTGATGAAGGGTACCAGCCCAACACGTCGACCGCTCTCCTCTCCCCACGGACGCTGCTCGAACCGCTGCTTCCCCAGCCGGGAGCGTGTAGCTCCAGATCCCAGCCACTCTGGTGTCTGCAACGAGCGAGAGAGTCAGGCGACTGGGCACAGGAGGAGTGAAACTGCACGCCCCACCTCTTCCCCCTTTGGGAAGCTCCAGTGGAATCTGCTCACCCCACCTTTCCAGGGAATCCCTGCGGGGAACCTCCAATCCACACCCCCTTCCCGGCTCCTACCCCATGCTGGAATTGCGGAGATGTCACTGGGTCTGGGCGGCCGGGGTGGACTGGATCTGGAGGCAGGCAGCTGACAGGAATCCATCAGAGGGTGATTCGGGCCGCTGAAAGCAATAACCCCGTTGACAGCGCTGGATCTGCGCGCTGCTCACCCACCGCCCGCCTCTGCGCTTGGAGGTTAATTACTTCTTTCCTTCTCACCCCAGCAAGATGGATCTGGCTGTCAGGGTTACTGACAAATGAAGACAGAGAGCAGGGGGCTGTGTGCACGGCTCCCGGCCAGTCGCCCGCTCCCTCTCTCTCAGCTCCCCGGCCCCGCCACCTCGGGCGGGGGAACCCAGAGGTAGAGAGGACAGCTCCCTCTCCCCGCGGCCAAGGTCATACTAGACATCAAAGGCAGACGGGCGTACTGGAATGCTGAGTACAGCTCTGGTCTGGAAGGATGTCCATTCCTTGATGAAGGGCTCAAGCCCGAAACGTTGGTTATCTTTTCTACATAAAGTACATTGTTTGACCTGCTGAATTTCTCCAGCATTGGGTTTTTACTGCAACCACGTGTCTGCAGACTTTCGTGTTTTACTTGAGATAAGGTGTATTAGAGCCAGTGCAGAGGGGGTTCACCAGGTTGATTCCAGAGATGAGGGGTTAGACTCTGAGGAGAGATTGAGCCATCTAGGTCTGCACACATTAGAATCTTACAGAAATGTATAAAAGGCACAGATAAGATAGAGGTAGGTAACTTGTTTCCATCGGTCGGTGGGACTAGAACTAAGAGACATTGCCTCAAGATTCAGGGGAGTAGATATAAGACAGAAATAAGGAGGAACTGCTTTTCCAAGAGGGTGAGTAATCTGTGGAATTCGCTGCCCACTGAAGCAGTGGAGACGACCTCAGTAAATACAGTTAAAACAAGGTTAGATGGATTCATGCATAGTCGGGGCATTAAGGGATATGGGGAAAGGGCAGGTCGGTGGAGATGAGCCAATCATCAGATCAGCCATGATCTCATTAAATGGTGGGAACACTATAGCATAGTACACACCCTTCAGCCCTCGATGTTGTGCCAACCTATATATTTCTACCAAAAAAAATACTAAACCCTTCTTGCCTCATAACCCTCTATATTTTTCTTTCATTCATGTGCTTGTCTAAGAGTCTCTTCAATACCTCTAATGTTTCAGCTTCCACTACCACCCCTGGCAAGGCATTCCAGGCACCCAATATGTAAAAAACTTACCCCCAATGTCTCCACTAAACTTTCCTCCCTTCACTTTATATTCAGTGACGGTGCTCCGCAGCTGAACGAGGGGCTGAGAGAAACCCAGTGATTCACCAAACTCATAGAGAAGAAATTCCTCCTCATTTCCACTGGAAATGGGGCAGGTTCCTTAGGTACTGGGGGCCATCCTGTAGAATGATCCTGTCAGCACCCAACCTGTCACCCTCTTGGATGTCTCAATAATATTGTCTCCTCTTCCTCTGGGTAGCATGTTCAATAAGACTACCCCTTCACCCCATTGAGCCTTTCGCAGTGAAAGGATTTAATTCCTGAGATAAAAGGTCCAGATCTTGACAGAGAAGATCTAGGTCTGATCTCGGATGTCCCATGTAGAGTAATATCAAATTCCCCACCCTGTTACTGCCATACCCATGTGTGAACATTTTGCTTTTCATGATTGAAGACATCACACTCTCTCACGCACAACACATTGCACTCACTCCCCCTAAACAGGAGAACCCCAGTTTCAGAATTCTCTATCATGAACATGTCACGAAATTCATTGTTTTATGGTAGAATATTCCTATAAAATTACATCTAAAAATAAATACATTAGTGCAAAAGTAAGAGAAAATGAGGTCGTGTCTGTGGTTCATTGTCCTTCAGAAATCTGATGGCGGAGGGGAAGAAACTGTCCTTGTATCACTGGATGTTCATCTTCAGGCTCCTGTACCTCCTTCCTGATTGTAGCAGTGTGAAGAGGGCATGGTCTGGGTCCTTGTAAATGTCCTCGATAGAATGGAGACTGGTTGACTTCACAACTCTCTGTAGCCTGTTCCTGTCCTGTGCATCGGCACCTCCATACCAGTCAGAATGCTCTCCACGGTACACCTGTAGAAATTTGCAAGAGACTTTAGTGACCTACCAAATCTCCTCAAACTCCTCACAAGGTATAGCCACTGGTGAGCCTTCTTCATCATTGCTTCGACGTGGAGACTCTGGGACAGATCTTAGAGACGATGACACCCAGGAAAATATGAAGCTCTTGACCCTCTCCACTGCTGACCCTTTGATGAGGACTGAGTCAAGTTCTCCTGTTTTCCCCCCTCCTGAAGTACGCAACCAACTCCTTGGTTTTGCTAATGTTGAGTGCAAGGTTGTTGTTGTGACACCACTCAACTAGCTGATCTATCTCTCTCCTGTACACTTCCTCATGGCCATCTATGATTCTGGCGATGATCGGCAAATTTATAGATGGCATTACTCAGACTCCACTTTCCCTGCCATTCTCTTGCCCCCGCACTGAACCAGCCTGTGCAGACTCACCCAGCCTGAGAGCAAATTGTCACAGACTGAGATCCTTGCAAACTCCTTCAGCAATGTTAGGCAATCATTCGGCACAATCCCTTCTCTGGAGATTCGTTCCCTTGTCTTGTCAGTTTGTTTGTCCTGTAATCTCCATGTAGTCGGCAGACACTTCTTTTGCCTCACCGTTCCTCCTCCATCCTTTAGTTACCAAAGTTCCCAGCTCTCATGACCATTCACCTGAAACATTAACTCAGGTTAATTCCCAGTACTTTCTCTTTTCTTTGGATACGTGACTTATGTAAATTGCAAAATAGCCAATGGTCCCAGCAGAGATTCCCATCACACTTCGTGTTACTGGCTCTTCAAACTGTGAGAGAGCTAGAGACAGACAGACAGATAGACAGATGGGCTGGAGGGAAGAGGAAGTGTGCATGTTTCTGGGGGATAATGCATGTGTGTGAAAGTTGCATGAAAGTGAGTGTGTGTGTGAGAGAGAGGACAGAATTTATGCATGTGAGAGAGTGTGCATATGTGAGAAGGAGAGATTGTGTATGTGCAAATGTGTGTGTGAATGAGAGAGAGAGATAAAGGGAGAGAGGACAGCATGTGCATACATGAGACAGAAAGATAGGAGAATGAGCTCAGTCCAAGGAATGTGTAGAAACGTGATGCAGATGTGAAGGACATGCCCAGCAGGTCAGGCAGTGTGTGTACAGAAGGAACATCTGAGCCGACATTGTAGATGGATGGCTGATGGCAAGTTGATCAGTTCTGATACAAACAGATCATTTGGGTTTTTTTGTTGTTGAATATTTTATTTAAATCAATGCATATATGATAATTAAACAGATCATTTGTGTTGCTTTGGTGAATGGTCAGAGAGAATTCTCGCCAGCTCATTCAAAACAGTAACTGTGGGGACTTGAACCTCTCCTCCATGTCACATGGAACAGGGTTCATTCTGCTCCAGTTTTAGGTAATACTCTTCCTGTTTTCCCTCTCACTCTCTCATCCTCCCTCCAACCCTCCCTCCCTTTCTTTTCTCTCACTTTCTCTTTCTATTTCTCTCTCTATCTCTCACTCTTCCTTCTCTCTCTGTTCACTCTCTCTCTTACTCTCTCTTTCTCTCCCACTCCCACAATCTACCTCTGGTCCTCCCATTTTTGTCTCCTTCCCCATCACCCCTCTAGCTTCTCATCACCCTTCATCTCCCCTCTCCCACCAGGTTCCATTCACATACTTCCCACATCATCAACCCTCCCCATCTGGTTCCACGTGCTCTTCACCTCTTCCCAACACTTCTAATTATCAATCCCAATTCATCTTGGTAAAGTTGATCATAATTCGTGAGAAGATGAACCAAGCAGATTTGAGACCATGATGGACAAGTGTAACGTGTTAAGGATAGCTCAGGACAGGTACTAGCTGGTTTCTAATAGCAGAATAACTATCAATATTATTGATGAAAAATGAAAATATATAAATTCTTTAAAAAATCAACTCAGTAATTACTCCATGCTATTTTGGTCATTAGATTAATGATTTTGTTTATCCTAGTTGTCAAGGTTTCATAAAACATGAGAACTTCAAAAGTCAGACTAACAGAAAAGCATTCTTGAATTTCTGTGTGTAAAGCCATGCTAAAATTATACAGTTAAATTTTGCTCAGGGTTCTTATGTCACTGGTGTATAAACTAATGGAGAAGACTCTTAAGGATAGGATTTATGAGCATTTGGAGAAGTCCATTCTACTCAAGGATAGTCAGTGTGGCTTTGTGAGTAATTGAGTTTTTTGAGGAGGTAACAAAAGAAATTGATGAGGGTAGGGTGGTAGATGTGGTTTACATGGATTTTAGCAAGGCTTTTGAGAAGGTTCCCAATGAGAGACTCATCCAGAAAGTCAAGTCATGATATCAATGAAAAATTAGCTGTATGGATAAAAACATTGGCTTGTAGGAAGAAAGCAGAGAGAAGTAGTGGAAGAAAAGTATTCTGCCTGGAGGTCAGTGACTAGTGGAGTGCCACGGGATCTGTTCTGGGACCCTTGCTCTTTGTGATTTTTATAAATTACCTGGATGAAGAGCTGGATGGATTTCCAAATGACACTAAGGTTGGAGGAGTTGTAGATGGAGCTGAAGGTTGTCAAAGGTTACAAGATGATAAAGACAGGATTTAGAGTTGGGCAGAATAGTGGCAGATAGATTTCAATCTGGATAAGTGTGAGATGATGCATTTTGGAAAGACAAACCAGAAGGCTAAGTATAGGGTTAATGGTCGGTTATTTAAGAGTGTGCATGAACAGATGGACCTGGGGTCCAAATCCATACATCCCTCAAGGTTGCTGATCAGGTTGATAGGATAGTTAAGAAGGTCTATGGGATGCTGGGATTCATTAATAGGGGGATTGAGTTCAGGAGTAGAGAGGTCATGTTACAAATCTTTGTTAAGACCACATTGTATTGTGTTCATTTCTGGTCACCTCATTATAGGAAGGATGTGTAAGGTATGGAGAGGGTGCAGAGGAGATTTACCAGGATGTTGCTTGGATGAGAAAATATGTCTTATGAGGCAAGGTTAGCAGAGCTGGGACTTTTAACTTTGGAGCATAGAAGGATGAGAGGAGACTTGATGAGGTCTATAAGATTATGAGAGGCATAGATAGGGTGGGCAGCCAGCACCTGTTTCCTAGGGCAGAATCAGCAAACACCAGAGAACATGCGTACAAAGTTAAGGGAAGGAAGTTTAGGAGAGACATCAGGGGTAAGTTTTTTTTACAGAGAGTCGTGGGAGCCTGGAATGCCTTGCCAGGGATAGTGTGTGTGAAACTAAAACATTGGGGACATTTAAGAGACTCTCAGACAGACACATGGATGAAACAAAAATAGAGGGTTATGGGTAGGGAGGGTTTAGTACATTTTTTAGGAAGGAATATATGGGTTGGCACAACATTGAGGATCAAAGGGTCTGTACTGTGCTGTATTGTTCTATGTTCTAGGTTTTTAATGTATTGCA
The DNA here is from genome assembly GCF_036971445.1 of Narcine bancroftii. Taxonomy (NCBI): domain Eukaryota; kingdom Metazoa; phylum Chordata; class Chondrichthyes; order Torpediniformes; family Narcinidae; genus Narcine; species Narcine bancroftii. Next base: position 28,869,218 of record NC_091478.1, on the reverse strand, counting down.
AGTTCTTGCAGTTGTTGTTGTATAATATGGAAGTACTCTCCTTCCAGGCAGTTCTTAAAGAGGCATGTAATCAATTAGAGTTGATGCCATCTCACAGAGGTACATTAATAGAGCTACTACCTCACAACCCCAGCAATCTGGCTTTGCCCTGAATCTGGCACTTTGCACATTCTCCCTGTGACCACGTGAGTTTCCTCTGGATGCTTCCATTTCCTCTCGAATCTCAAAGATGTGGGCAGGTCGATTATTGTGTAAGTGAATTGTAGAATCTGGGGGGGGGGGAAATGATAGAAATGTGGGAAAATGAAGAAAAAGGAATAGCATAGATTTGTAAAAATGGTTACGGGAAAGTCAGAGCAAACTTGATGGGCCAAAAGGGCATTTTCAATCTGCATTGTTCTTGTGGGAAGAAAACAGACACTGGAAGTTATATAGACTTAAATGGGTGTGAGGTAAAAGGTTTTAATACTGTGTTGCCCTTGGCAGAGGGATGCATTCTACCAAGTGCCCTTTAGTTCAAAATGATTTGTTTGCCAAAATATTTTCTTTTATATTTAAGATAATCTAAGATTGATGTATTACTTATTCTTGCAATTTACAATAAATTTAGCAGTTTCATGTTTTGTGTTTTTTAATTTTTCTACAAAATATCTGTTTTGAAAATTGAAGGTGGCAATTTTTTGAGGGAGGGGTGCAAGCAGTTGGCCTTGCCTAGAGCGCAAAATAGTTTGGTAGCAGCCCTGAAAGTACGTTGTGTGATCTGCTGAGTTTCTCCAGCATTGTGTTTTTACCGATCAACAGGGTAACTAGTAATTTGTTCCTGAAAGCTGGGATGGTGATGCCCTTGGGTTAGTGAGATCTAAAGAAATGCTGCAGCTCAAGATGTGAGAATTCAAATTCAGTTAAACAGTAAATGATGTTAAAAATCTCAGTTAATGTTATTACATTATCACACAGCTGTGGGATTCTTTTTTTGGAGAAACACCCAACTCTGACCCCATCTGGCTCTATATGTGACAGAAGCTGCAGAAGGTGGTGAATGCAGCTCAGAACATCACACAAACATCCCTCCCCTCCACGGACTTCACCTATATCTCCCGCTGCCTGACAAAGGCATTGAAGAACCCATCACACCCCGGAACACTCTCTTCTCCCTCTTCTCATTGGGGAGAGGGCTCAAAAGTGGGAAAACAACAAGCTGAAAGACAGTTTCTTCCCCACAGCCTTCAGGCTCCTGAATGAACCCTCTTATGCTGCCCTTGCTTGGTGCAAATTGATCTTCCTTTTTATTTTAACCCCACCCTCTGTAAATTATGCTCTTTGCATAGCTGTACAAAATCAGTGAACCGGTGTGGACTCGAAAGGCCAACATGGCCTGTTTCCGCTCTGTAAATGGTTATATGGTTATATGGTTATATGGTATGAATGTTAGAAATAACATGTTAGACTGCTCACAGAAGAGCCCTTCTCACTGCACTGGGTATTTTGTAAAATAAATGTAACTATATGTAACTCCAGTTCTACTTGAGTGTTTGACTCCTTCCCTCTGAAGTATTCCCCCCCCCCCCTAGTTCCACCAAGCTTGTTCTGGAGGTTCAGAACCTTAATGGCATTGTAGGCATTAGTCAATACCATCAATGCCCAGACCTTGAGCATGTTAGAAGCTAGTACCCAGCTCCCTTTTCACTCTGACTTTCCACCAAAATCTTTGTGCTCTTTCTCCCCCTTTCTCTCTCTCTCTCTCTCTCTCTCTCTCTCTCTCTCTCTCCCCCCTCTCTCCCCCCCCCCCCCCCCACAAGACCAGGGATCTTGCTGCTCTGCATTTCAGGAACAAATCCCATTGGTAGCTCCTTCAGCTAGCACAGACTTGATGGGCTGAAGGCATTGTATGATGAGTCCTGTGAAGGAGAGTAGGGGCAGTCTGGTGTGGGTGCATCTTGTGGGAGTATTCATGGGGTTGTGTTTGAGGTGATTGGTAGTTTCTGGAAAAGATCTAATCCAGCCCTGCCTGCTCTATTTCCATCAGCTCTGACCCATTTCCTGCTGCCAGTCTCAGCCCTTATCTCTCTCTGCCCCTCTTCCTTTTCCTCTCTCTCTCTTTCTCACTCACCCATCCCCCCCACCCCCCCCCTTTACCACCATCCTTCTCTCAGGCCTCTCCTCTCCTGTGCCTTTCTCTCCCTTCCTTTGCTCCTATCTCTTTAAAGGCCACATTGAATCTCATTCTCCCAGCTAAATGCCTTCCCTGTACTTGTGTCTCTCTGCTGGCTCTAGCACTTTGACAGTGCCTCACTTCCTCAGGGGATGGCCTTACAATAATTGTCATAAATCAGCTTTCTCTAGTTACCTGGCTTCCAAAGGGATACAATATTCGAGGATGAGATTGCTTGTTGTCCACCTGAACGATGAGGGAAATAAATCCTTTCTTTTTCTTCCCTTTATTGACCCCTCTCTCTCTACCCCATTTCTCACCCTCTCTCTTTGCTCTCCTCTTCTTGGTCCCCTTTCTCCCTGCCTTCCTCCTCTCTGTCCCCTCTCTCTCTGCCATCTCTCACCACTCTCTCCCTCTCCCTGCCCTCTTTCCCTCTGTTCCATCTCCCTCTCCCCTCTCTGCCACGTATCTCACCTCTTTCCTTCCCTCTGCCGTCTTTTTGTCTCTGCTCCCTCTCTCTCCCCTCATTCTCCCTCTCCCTGATCTTGCTCCCTCTCTCTCACTCTCTCTGTACCTGTCTCTCCCACTTCTCTTTCTCTCCTTTCCTTCTCTTCCTCCTTTCCCTTTCTCGCTGCCCTTTCTCCCTCCCTCTCCCTGTACTTTTGTCTCTCCCTTCCTCATTCCCCCTCTCTGCCCCTCTGTGCTCTCATTCTGCCCTCTTTTCCACCTTTCTGCCTCTCCCTGCTCTCTCTCTCACATTACCCCATCTCTTATTCTCTCTGTCCCCCTCTCACTTCCTCCTTCTCTCTGCCCTCTTTCACCTTCTCTCGTTGTTCCCACCTCTCTCAATGCATATACATTTTAGACCATAATTCTCAAAATTGTTGGGTTCTCTCTGTCTCACCTCCTTTCTGCTGCTTCACCTTTTGTTACTTTTCATTTTTCTGTTCCCATCTCTAAATCTCTCTGATCTCAATGTGTCCCTCAGTGAAGATAGAGGAAGAACCAGACACAAATATTGAAGGTGAAGGGATAGACAGAGGGAGTGGAGGGAGAGGGTGAGGGAGGAGAGTGTGAGGGAGGCTGTTGCCTTATCATTCAACAACACATCAGCAGAGGTTGGGGCAGGAGATGAGTGTTCAAGGAATAGGAATGTCAGGGATTGTCCCATCTTCAGTCACTTTGAAGAGGAAGATGTGTGTGTGTGTGAGTGTGTGTGTGCGTGCATGTGTGTATGTGTGTGTGTGTATGTGCACGCAGTTGCGTGCGTGTCTGTGTGTGTGTGTGCGTGCGTGTCTGTGTGTGTGTGTGTGCGTGTCTGTGTGTGTGTGCGTGTCTGTGTCTCTGTGTGTGTGTGCGTGTCTGTGTCTCTGTGTGTGTGTGCGTGCGCGTGTGTGTGTGTGTGTATGTGCACGCGCGTGCGTGCGTGTCTGTGTGTGTGCGCTTGTGTGTGTGTGTGTGTGTGTGTGTGTGTGTGTGTGTGTGTGTGTGTGTGTGTGTGTCTGTGTGTCTGTGTGTGTGTCTGTGTGTGTGTCTGTGTTTTTGTGGAGGGGGGTGCAGTTGGGCAGGGGAGGATCCTGAACTCAGCTGCTCCTTGGGCCATCCATTAATCAGTCAGGTCTGCAGCAGGAACCGGAGCGATTAGGTATCTGGTTTATATTGCGGACATTTCCGGAGCGACAGCACCATCAGTTCCTCTACTCCCCAAACCAGAGGGTCAGAAACCTTGGGGAAGTCCAAGCACATTGCACTGAGTACCCATCACAGGCTCATGAGGACAGTGGCTGGAGGATCCTTTCTCTCCCTCTCGCTGACTCTCGCTCTCTCTCTCTCTCTCTCTCTCTCTCTCTCTCTCTCCCCCTCTCTGTCTGTCTGTCTCTTTCTCAACCAGTAACAAGTACTCCAAGATACCACATCAGGGCTCCCCAATCTCAGAGGTGTTGGGCAGAGATGAAGGTGTATGAATTTCTCCTCTGAGTTATTGTCCCTGCTGTGAGACTTCACTCCTGGGGGAGGACCACACTGTGGGAGGGACAGAACTGAGAAAAAATGTACAAATCCCACAGAGGCTGAAAGAAAGTTTCATCAGTTGTTCAGGGGCTGAGGGATTAAATAAGACCATGACCATCAAAATGTAGGAGCAAAATTTGGCCATTCAGTCTAGTGAGTCTGATCACCAATTTGAATCATGGCTGATGTATTTGTCCTCTTGTAGCCACTTAAAAGTAGCCACACCACTTGATTGGGTGGTAAATAGAGTGTGTGGAATCTTGGGTGTGGCACTGGGTATAAGACCAAGGAGGGCATGTGGCAGATGTAGAAAACTTTGGAGGGTCCTGTCTGTTTGCCCCATTACAAGAAGGATTTCAAACTGGTATAGAAGAGGGTGTGACCTGGATTAGAGGGTATGAGTTATGGGGAGAGGTTGGACAAGCCTGGGTTGTTTTCTCTGGACCATTGAAGGCTATGGAAGACCTGATAGAAGTGGACAAAATTATGAGAAGCATTGATATGGTGGGCATTCAGAATCTTTTGCCCAGTGTAAATCGTGCCTCATCACAGGAAGGATGTGGAAGTTATGGAGAGGGTGCAGAGGAGATTTATGGGATTAATGAACATGTGCTATCAGGCAATTGTTTTTGTTGATGCTGGTGTTTTCATAGTCATTGTTTTTTTCAAATTTTCTGGTGTTTTAGCTAAAATATTGTGGTCATTAGTATTTGTGAACCTGTATCAATAACTTTTTGAGAATGAAGTAGTAATTAAAGGAAAAGAAGGAGAAAAATCAATAAAAGGCTTCCATTCAGTTACTAATAATGTTGTAACTAATAATGTAATTCAATGTAGAAAGATTTTACAAAACAATTTTATTGTTAGTATTCTATATAATCTAAGAAATATTACATTTATAATAGAATTACGATTTACAAGTAACATTAGTACAAAAGACATTACTAAGGATTCTGTATGGTCTGGTATGGGAGGAGGCCCATGGGTGGGGGGGGGGTGTGGAATTACACTATGAGTTACCGCACTGGGTGACACCAACACTAGTGACTCCACTGATAGGGTAGACAGCCAGCACCTTTTTCCCAGGGCAGGAGAAGTAAACACCAAAAGACATGTGCACAAAGTGAAGGGAGGAATGTTTAGGGGAGATGTCAGGGGTAGATTTTCCAGAGAGTAGTGGGTTCCTGGAATGCATTGCCAGGGGTGCTAGTGGAGGCTCATACAATAAGGGCATTTACAGGCTCTTAGACAGGCACATGGATACAAGAGAAATTGAGGGTTATGAATGGAGTTAGGGAAGGGTTAGTTTGTTGAGTAGGTTTATAGAGATCGGCACAACATTATGGCCCAAAAAGCTTGTACTGTGCTGGAATGTTCTATGTTGTACTGTATACTGCACTAGAGGACATGCATTTCAGGGATGAGGAGAATTTTTTTGCAGGAGATGTATGGGGGTTGTCCAGTGTCTGGGCTGTGCTGGCCCTGATCATAGGTTGACACTTATAAGACCAGGACTAAAAAGCAGAATGAGGCCATTCTATCAAGGCTGATTTAATAACTTTTTCAACCCCATATAGCAGCTTTCTCCCCATAATCATTGATTCCCTTCCTGATCAAGAACATATCAAACCTTCATCTTAAATATCCCCAATGACATCCTCCACAGCCGTCAGTGGCATTGAATTCCACAGATTCACCACGCCTCTGGGAAAAGGGGGGTGTGTGTGTGTGCGCACGCGTGCGTGTCTGTGTGTGTCTATGTGTGTAGTGTCTGTGTGTGTCTGTGTGTGTCTATGTGTGTAGTGTCTGTGTGTGTCTGTGTGTGTGCGTGCAACCCCAACTTCTATACCAGTCTGAAATCCTTCTTGTAATGGGGAAAACACACAGTACCCTCCTCATCTCTGTTCTAAAGGGATGTTTCTGCATCCTGACACTGTGCCCTCTGGTCCCAGATTCCCCCCCCACCCCCATCCATCCATCCTCACATCAGGAAAAAATAGGAAGAGAGTGACAAAGTGATCGGAGAATGAATGACTGGGTGGTAGAGCTGTTCCAAGGTACCAAGGCAGAATGTGAAAGGTGGAGAAGGGAAATGTGAAAAGAGGGAATTTCAGAAATTGAATGGTGACAGGAGAGAACCGGTGAGATGATGGATTGTCCTGCTCAACTCAGCAACAGTAGATCAGAGACACAGACAGGGTGATGTGAATGAGCTCAGGATCACAGTGTGGTCACTACAGACATGTCCTTTAGACATACCCAGTCTGTGCCAGGTCCTCATGGGATAATTCCATCAATCCCTGCTCTTTCCCCTAGACCCTCAAAGTATTCTCCCCCATCACCCACTATCTCTATGGACATTCTCCCCCATCATCCACTCTCTCCACAGACACACTTCCCCATCACCCACTATCCCTATGGACACTCTCCCCCATCACCCACTCTCTCCACAGACACACTCCCCCATCACCCACTCTCCCCATGGACACACCCCATAACCAAATCTCTGCACAGACACTCACCCCACCATCACCCCCTCTCCTCAGCCCCTGAATCCCCTCCCACAGCCCATAGACACTTCCTTTGAAGAGAATACTGCTGGTGAGCGTCACTGCAGGAGAGGGAACCTGTTGTAATGATTAATCATGAGAGAGGGTGTCAGAAGTGAAGAGTTTTTCTGGGACTCAGCCTCAACACCATCGTGACTGAGGCAGTTCGAAGCAGGCTGTTGTCTGATAGGTGAATTGTGTCCTGCGGATTTCAGATCAGTGGCGTCTGTGGCTTGTCGAGCGGCCGAGCTGGGCTGACACTCAGCAATGCTCTCCGCTACAGTGAGTGGGCAGCAGGAAGCCAAGCCGTCGGCACCAGAACTTATCAGCAACCTGGCTGCCATCAGCACACTCACGCTGGCAGATACTGTGCAGACCTGACTGTACCGTGCACCTTTAACCCTTCCTGTACCATCGTTACCCTGCCCACTCTGTGCGCCATTAACCCTTCCCGTACCCCGTTACCTTGGTCACTCCATGTACCTTAACCCTTCCTGTACTACTGTTACCCTGCCTGCTCTTTTCACCATCAACCCTTCATGTATCACTGTTACCCTGCACCCTTAACCCTTCCTGTTCCACTGTTACCCCGCCTACACCGTGCATCATTAACCTTCCCTGTACCAGTTACTCTGCCTGCTCTGTGCATCATTAACCCTTCCTAGACCACCAATACCCTGTCTGCTCTTTTCACTATTAACCCCTCCTGCATCACTGTGAACCTACCTGCTCCCTGAACCATTAACCCTCCCTGTACCACTGTTACTCTGTGCATCATTAACCCTCTCTCTACCAATGTTACCCTGCCCACTCCATATACCATTACCCCTTCCTGTACCACTGCACCCCATTAATAGGGGACATAGTACTATATGGCATGGTTGGCGTGGCAGTTAGAGTAATGCCTATATAGCACCAGCAACTGGGACTAGACCAAGGTTCAAATCCTGCACTTCTGTAAGGAGCTTGTATGTTCTCTCCGTGTCTGCGTGGGTTTTCTCCAAGGGCTCCGGTTTCCTCCCACCATTCAAAAATGTACTGGCGGTGTAGGTTAATGAGGTATAAATTGGGTGTCATGGACTTCTGGGCTGAAATGGCCTGTTACCATGCTGTATGTCTATTTTTTTAATTAATTTTTTAAAATAAAAAATTTAAATTTAAATGTATACAACATGGAAACCGGTCCTTCACCTATCCATGCTCACCAAGGTCCAACCTGAGCTGGTGTCACTTTCCATCTCCTTCTGAACCTTTCCTACTCATGAACATATGCAAATGCCTTGCAAACATTGTGATTGTCCGCACCTCTGCCACTTCCTCGGCTGTCATTGTTCTTAATTCACAAGGTTGATTTGTGATCTGCTATAGTCTTGATCCCTTGCCTTACAGTCGCCAGTGTCACACAGCTGTCTATGGATCTTTTGTGCGTACCCCTGCTTTTCCTTCCAGATTGCATGGGAGAGTTCAGCCATGGCTGATCTTAGTGCCATCTTATCCCCTGTCCTGAAGGCAGCATCACAAGCTCTGAGAAGGGCCTGGCATCCACCCACGGTGTCTGGTTAGCCCTGGTTGTGAAGCATTTGATCTCAATGACATCCTCAATGCACTTGCTGATGTAGCCACTCACTGAGTTTGTGTACTCCTCTATGTTTAAATGACAGTTATAGATGGCCACCTTCCTAAAACAGCGTTGCTTTGCCCCCCACATCACCCACCTCCCCCACCCCCCCGGCCACGTCCTGATCTCTCTGCGAACTGACCTAGCTTGCTTTGCCAGTGTGCCATGCTTAGCAGGACAGATATGTGATCCGAGTAACCAATGTTATTGCGAGGTGCAGCCTTTTACGTACCAGGGACATTGGTGTACACTTGATTCAGATTGTCCTCTCCTCTGGTGGTGAAGTTCACATGCTGTTGAAACCGTGGTAAGACCATCTTCAGGTTGACATGATTGAAGAGATGCCAGCAACAACCATAGCATCATCAGGGTGGGAAGTCAGGGCTTTGAAGATGGCACCATAAAGTTCCTTCATGGCTTCACCCTCATTAGCCAAATGCGGAATGTTCCCTATGTGTGTCCTGTGTTTAATCACCCTGCCCTGTGTGTGTTCTGTGTGTAATCTTCCTGTCTCGTGTGTGTCCTGTGTGTAATCTCTTTGTCCCGTGTGTGTCCTGTGTGTAATCTCCCTGTCCTGTGTGTGTTCTGTGTATAATCTTCCTGTCTCGTGTGTGTCCTGTGTGTAATCTCTTTGTCCCGTGTGTGTCCTGCATGTAATCTCCCTGTCCTGTGTGTGTCTATAAAACCATAAAACCATAGAACTTTACAGCACAGAAACAGGCCTCTTCGACCCTTCTAGTCTGTGATGAACCATTTTTTTTGCCTAGTCCCACTGACCTGCACCTAGTCTATAGCCCTCCATACCCCTCCCATCAATGAACCTATCCAAATTCCTCTTTAATGTTAAAATTGAGCCCTCATGTTCCCCAAAACTTTTCCCCTTTCACTCTTAACCCATGTCTTCTGGTTTGTATCTCACCTCAGTGGAAAAAACCTACTAATATTTACTCTGTCTGTCCCCCTCATAATTTTAAAAACCTCTACCAAATCTTCCCTCATTCTTCTGCGCTCCAGGGAAAAAAGTCCTAATCTGTTTAACCTTTCACTGTAACTCAGTTCCTGAAGTCCACGTTGTAGAGCTTGTCGAAAGATCCAAAGACTTGTTGATCCAAATCAAGGCTTTTATTAGCAAAAGACGGGAGCTCTTCACAGGTGGCCAACCAGTTCAGAATGATCCGACCTGGCTAGGGACACAACCCTTTAAGGCCCAGACAGTAGGCGTGGCTTAGCTCTCAGCCAATCGCTGTAAGCACAGTCATTACACTCTAGATACTGTAACTATATACATTGGTGATAGGTCTGTACTGTCACACACGTAGCATCTTAGTAAATCTTCTCTGCATTCTTTCTACCTTATTGATATCTTTCCTGTAGTTAGGTGACCAGAACTGCACACAATACTCCAAATTTGGTCTCACCAATGACTTATACAACTTTAACGTAACATCCCATCTCCTGTACCAATACTTTGATTTATGAAGGCCAATATGCCAAAAGCTCTCTTTACAACCCTGTCTACCTGTGACGCCACTTTCAGGGAATTATGCATCAGTATTCCCAGATCCCTCTGTTCTACCACACTCCTCAGTGCCCTACCATTTACTATGTTCTTTCTTAGTTTGTCCTTCACACTTATTTGCATTAAATTCTATCTGCCATTTTTCACCCCATTTTACCAGCTGGTCCAGATCCCTCTGCAAGCTTTGAAAACATTTGTGAGAACCTTCTTGTCCTGTGTGTAATATCCATCCCATGTGTATCATGTGTGTAATGTCCCTGCCCTGTGTGTGACCTGTGTGTAATTTCCCCTGTCCTGTGTGTAATCTCCCTGTCCTAAGTATGTCCTGTGTGTAATCTCCTGGTCTCATGCATTTCTCATGTGTTTATACATACTGCCCACTCAGTTTCCAAAATTCAAAACTATATTCCAAAGATCGCATAAAAAGTCTATCCCTCATTCCTTATATTCTCTGAATGAGTTTTGGATCAGGATTTCCCACTTCATGCAACACTGGATCAACAAAATGGGGAAAAAAATCTGAAATATTTCTAAGAGCAGAAAAATCCTTCCAACTGCATCTTCAAGTAGCAGACAACTTTGCTGGAAGTTTGGTGCTGCCGTGGATCAGTTCTGGCCAAGGCACATTGACCTTTTCTAGCTGTAACTCCCAAAAGGGCACATCGAAAATCTCCAATACTTTTAAAAATCAGTGGTGGAAGGGACAAGGATGGGAGAGAAGAGAGGGAAGAAGAAAATAATATACTTTTTTTGTGCCATTGTTATGAGCTGTTTTATATTTCCCAAAATATAATAATTTATCTGTGAAGCTGTTGAAATCCTAGATTGGACATGAGGGCAATATCACAATCAGCTCCAACACGCTGTAAATGGTAGGTTTGTTCAGTAATACTCCAGCATGTTCAGCAAATACAATAAAAGAGAAGTTTGGGAGTTAATAAGAAAATCTAAGAATAAACCCCGAGCTTAAAGTAATAAAGCCGAACAATTGGCAAAGCATTATGTATCAGAAAATTGTGTTGTTCATATAACAATGAATAATTTATAGGGAACATTACATTATTTAGTAAACCTCGGACCCATAACTCAAAGTGTGACATAAGTTATTAAAACTGTATATTATTTATTTAAAATGAATAATTTTTCAAATGTGGAACATTTTTATTAAACTATTTACATTTTTTTTGAATAATGAATTGTGTGTCACATTAAGATGGTGTTTATTAAGATCTGAGTTTCTCTCCCAAGTAAAACAGGCAGAATATTTCACATTGCAATCAGCCCAGTCACGGGTGTCTCCAGAATGAGACCCTCAAACTCCTTTTCAGGGAAATGGTTCTTGTAACCTCTCCATCCGCTGGATGTCACCCACTCCCTTTTCTCTCCACGCCCACTTCATTAAAATGTTGCCCTTTGTCTCTGTTGCAAGGTGTTGATTGGTTACAAGAGCTGACCCTGTGTGAGCTGGTTCTTCCCTCAGTGAGCCAGCTTGCTCTGACCAGATCTGCTCTCTTCCTCGCAGTTTGGAGCACATTCAGGGCAATGTAGGTGATGATGATGGGAGTTTTATATATCTATATATTATATAAATACAGTGTACGGATGTACCAAAACTCTTACTTGCTGCAGCTACACAGGAACACATGATTCAAGATTATTTTATTGTCATGCAATAAAATGGGTGTAATATTACACAAAATTGTCTTTCGTCTGCTGTAAGGCAGACAAAGACTCGCCATCAGTAGAAATTCCCCAACGCACCTTGCAGAGAAAGAGAAGCAAAAGAGAGGTGTCCCCCGCTCCCCCTCCCCCCCCCAGTCACTGAGTGTCCATGGAGTCACCTCCCTTCTCTCTCTGCAGCAGTAGACTTCAGTTCCAACCATTGGCAACCCGAGCTCCAGATCCAAACTGCCGAGATGATCAGAAAGCCTTCAGCGCCCGAGGCCCCACAAAAGACCCTCCCCCCACCCCCCCCCACCTCGCCCTTGGATCCCGATTCCAATACCTGGTACTCTTTAGCCGCCTGGTGTGAGTCCTTTGACTGCAAGTCGCTAGGAGCCTACAGCCTGTGTGGGTTCCTTGCCTTGAGTCACCTTCAGCCTGCTGCCTGTGTGTTCTTTGGCCTCAGAGCCCTTCACTGGTCCACTGCCGTGATCATCATAGAATTATAGAACAAATGCAGCACAGAAACAGGCAATCTTGGCCCCTCTAGTCTATGCTGAACCTTTTTTTTACCTAGTCCCACTGACCTGCACTCAGGGGGGTGGTCTCCCTGCTTTCTGGTGCCTTGCGTCAGTCTTCTGCTTCCCCGGAGTCCATAATCTCTTGAGGCCTCTGCCAAACACAGGTGCTGCCATCTTGGGCCCACACCCTGCTGTTACAGGATTTAAAAATAAACCACTGTCAGCTATTTTAACAGCTGTTTAAAGCCTGTAGGCAGTCGATGGTAGTTGGACTGGCCGCAGATCCCTGGGCAAGGACACTGTTTCTCCTCTCCTCACTCTCCGCAGATTCACTGTTATTGTCTTATATACAAATATGGTGTACAGATGCATCAAAATTCTTCCTTGCAGCAGCCACACAGGAATGCAAGATTCACCAACTAGGAAAGAATAGGTCTCTGATGCGCTGTTGATTCTCCCGACTGAAGAGGATGGTGACTAGTGTGCGTGCATATGCAGCTGGTTGCTCTCTGCCTCAGGACCTTGCAGAGATACCTGTTCACTGAGCACCTCCACAATGGCATGCACTGGCGACAGTTGATCTTTTCCAAGGGCACGTAACTCCAAGCGATGAATATCAACCATGCCTCTTTCCAAGAGCTGCCTGCTTCCTATCGTGAGTTAATGTGCATCTGGGACACGGTTTCCCCGCATCCTGTCAGTGGGTATCCCGGGGTATGGAGTATGGAGAGGTCCCGGCTCTGTTGGAATTGCTCATTGTACCCAGAGCCCGAAATCTTTCTTGGGAGCTGGTCCCACACAACACGAGGTACCTTGTGGAGATGCCCACTGAGCTATTTCACAATGTGCCGAGATGTTTATTATTACATTTTCTTGCCCTCAACTTCTGTCTGGACACTCCCTAGCGGTCCGTTTTTCTACCCAGAGCTGAGGAAGGTCCCCAGTGGAGGAGGTCGCTTTATGAAGGAATCTTTCTCTGTTACATTGGAGACCTGGGGTGGAAAGTGCTGCACCGAGCTATACCGTGGAAGAGCTTTTTAAGTAAATTTACTGACATTTCTGCAGCCAGGAGGAGATGGTCCACCTTGTATTTACCGAGTGTGAGAGGTTGAAACATCTGTTTGAATATCTGAAGGGGCTGCTCCTCAGGTTTTAGCTACCTTTCAATCCTATGCTCCTGATCTTTGGTCATCTGGTGATGAGGGATGAGACACTCGGGGTGTGGGGAATCTCCTGGTCAGTTTGCTTCTGGGCTTTTTGGCCATTCATGGGTCCAGGCAATGGGGAGTCGAGGGTTCAGCCCAGGCTGACAGCCTGCCCATCTTCAGGGGTTACGATCATGCCCACGGGTCCCTGGAGAAGGAGCACGCGGTGTTCTCGGGTACGATGGGGGAGTTCCATGACCGGTGGGCTCCACAGGGGCTCAAATGTGTTCTGGATGGTGATGACCATGTTTTAATTTGAACAGTGTGCAATTCAAATACTGCATTAATGTGGTTTCCTCTAAACATTGAATAAACCACCTTTGTAAAAGGAAATAAAAATTAAGAAAGAATAAAATTAAATAACTGTAGCAGCCGTGTCGCGGGCCGAGTGGGTGCACAGTGCCATCGCCGGCACAGCTCTTTGGCAGACACATGGAGCTGTAGGCCGGACCGCTGGGTACTCACCTGGTTAATGGACTGTATGCGCACCGTGCTGTGTGCCGAGTAACAGCATGTTGGTTGGTTTGTTGTGCATCGTGCTAGAAGGTGCGGGGCCCCCACTGTGTTTAATTTAAACCTGCCAGCCCCGCGAATCGGCGGTAATCACATAGTGATTGTGTCGAGCCCAGGACAGAAGGGATATAAAAGAAGCATGTAAAACCCAAATGAACAGTCTTGTGTTGACTAACCCGCTGTATGAGTGTTGCTTTAGTAGCTCTACCGAAATAGTCACTACATAACAGCAAAATGCTATGAGACAAAAAGAGACAATAAATAATAGGAGAGAGAAAGAAATATTCATAGTTGCAGTTAGTCCAAAACAAAATAATAACACACAAAGCCGTAGAAACTCAGCGGGTCAAACAGTGTCCTTTAAACAGCAAAGATAAAGATACAGAACCAACGTTTTGGGCTTGAACCCTTCCTCAAGGGATGAGTAAAATGTAGGCAGAGAATTCCACAAATTCACTACTCTTTGGGAGAAGCAGTTCCTGGATCAAGGATTCCCCCACATATCAAACAAAGGAAGGTGTAGCCAGAACCGATGCCAGTTCCCTCTGCTACGCCTTTAATCTGGAGAAAGTGTGATATCACAGTGTATCACTGAAATGTCAGAGTGCAGTTCACATGTCAGAGTGTAACACTGCAATATCAGGGTAAGACTGTAACATAAGTGAGTCATGTCAGAGTGCAGCTCGCTGTGACAACAATCTCCAACATGCCGTAGTATCAATGTGAAACGGAGAGACAGGAACGGATCAGACAGTCACAGACCAGATGGCCCAGGGTAAACAGAGCTTTGCTCTTAATCAAATATTTATCTGCAGCATCAGATCGTGGTTTCCGAGAGATGCCTTTTGATATTTTGAAACTGCAGACCACACCAATAACAATAAATTAGAATTGGTTCAATGCCTGTGTCACCCCACCACGTTACTGAGAAGGGTGGGTGTGAGAGGATACAGGTTCACAGAATTTACAGCCCACAGTCATGGGTGGCTTTAGCCGTGTTGCACTGTGGGAGGGCAGCACTGTAGAAGGGGCAGTACTGAGGGAGGGGACGGGATGGATGGAGGGGCGGGACAGAGGGATGGGTGGTAATGAGGGAGGGATGGGACAGAGGGAGGGGACGGGACAGAGGGAGGGGGCTGGACGTAGGGAGGGGACAGTACTGAGGGATGGGTGGGATGTAGGGAAGGGGTGCGATGGATGGAGGGGGTAGTACTGAAGGAGGGGCAAATCTGAGGGAGGGGCAGTACTGAGCAACAGGTGGGACAGCGGGAGGGGGTGGGATGGAGGGAGGAGGCAGTAATGAGGGAGGGGCGGTAGAGTCTACCGATTGAAGGGAGTGAGGAGTCAGTGTGTGTGTGTGTGTGTGTGTGTGTGTGTGTGTGTGTGTGCGTACATGGTTAGCGGATCTCTGCCTTGGGGCCCTGCAGAGATTCCTGTACAGTGAGCACCCTCCCAGGTGGCATGTGCTGGCCATGCACTGTCTTCAAGAGGGCCAATGCCTTCATGAGGTCACATGGCTACTACCGCTGGGAGTCAGGGGTTGCCCAGCTCTTACAATGGCCTACTGAAAGTCTGGAACATGGTTGCCTCCAGCCAGGACCCCCCTCCACCTGCAGAGTTACATGTTGGACCCAGGCCCTGGGTTCTCACCCGGGAACCTGCCCCGCACAATCTGAGCCGTCTCTCATCCACATCCACTGTGCCGTTCCGAGGGGCGGGGAGGAAGTTCCTGTACAGGTTACTGCTCCACACCTTCCACTTCCTTGCCCTCGTATACATCCCGGACACGCCCTGATGCTCAGTGTGCCATCTCCAGTGGCAGTCACTTTATGTAGGGATCTGGCCGTTGTACATCAGGGACCTGGGTATTACACCAAGTGGTGCTCTGCAACAAGCTTCTGAGTCGGTACATGGATCTCTCAAGTGTGTGCCACTCTGTGGGGTGGAGGAGACTGTACCACATGTACACAGTGTGTGTGAGGTTGAAGCCCCTCCCTCTTTGCCTTTCTGAAGAGGGTGGGTGCATTCTGGTTACATTCAGTCCTATCCTCTTCATCTTTGGCCATCAAGTGAAGAAGGGGGGTGGGGGGCTGGAAGGGAGGGGAAGTCCTGGTCACCTTACTCCTAGGCCTGGCCAAACTCTCCATCTGTGGTTCCCGGAAGCGAGTGGTTCAGGGCTCCTCCTGCAATGACGCGCTGGACATCTTCCAGGGATGCATTTGTGCCCAGGTGACCTTAGAAAGGGACCATGTGCTGTCCTTGAGTTCCATGGAAGGGTTTCGGGACCGCTGGGCACTGTGGGGTGTGCACTTCCTCCTCAATGAGGGTGGTAACATTTTAATATAATTGTATAGTTGTTCTGTGCTTTGTGTCTAATAATTGTTTGATGACTCCAGTATATTTGTGCAATGATGTACATAAAGAATATTTTTGGGGAAAAAAAAGGATAGGACAGAGTGAGGGGAAGTACAGAGGGAGGGGGATGAGGGGGGTACTGAGGGTAGGGGTGGTACTGATTGAGGGGGAACTGAGGGAGGGGGTGGTTCTGAGGGAAGGTGGTACTGAAGGAGAGGGTGGTATTGAGGGGGGTTAGTACTATGGAAGGGGCTGTATTGAGAGCAGTCAGTACTGTGTGAGGCGCAGTATTGTGATATGAATTTGGAGCAGGAGTTGGCCACAGCTCAGAGCATCCTTTGTTTTTCAATAAGGTCACAGCTGATCCTGTTGTCAGCTTGCTCAGCCTTGTACCAGTCACTTTTCAATAATCTACTTCCTTCTGACATGATCACCCACGCCAAACGGCAAGGCAACTGAACTTCTTACTGCCTTAACAAAATAATCAAAAACACCACTTCCAACTCCCTGTGAGGATAATTCCACTGACTCTAAACCAGTGGTTCTCAACCACTTTTCTTTCCACTTACATGCCACTTTAAGAATTCCCTATGCCACGGGTGGTCTGTGATTAGTAAGGGATTGCTTAAGGTGGTATGTGAGTGGGAAGAAAAAGGTTGAGAATCACTGCAAACACTCAGAGAAAAAAAACCTGCCAGCTGAAGTGGTGAATGTGGGCTCAATTTTAACATTTAAAAAGAATTTGGACAGGTACGTGGATGGGAGGGGTATGGAGGACTATGCAGGCTAGAAAAATGGTTCGGCAAAGACTAGAAGGGCCAAACGGCCTTTTTCTGTACTGCAATGTTCTATAATTGTAAAACAGTCACACTCTTTTGGTATGGCGACTAGATCTGCACACCACTCCAGGTGTGGGACTCCCGGTGCCTGACTGGACTGCCACACGTTATCATTGACTGTGTATGCAGCCCAGCATCTGCAATCACTCGTGTCTCCAACAAATACTTTTTGTTCACCTTGAAACTCACTGTCTGTTCCTGCATGTGAATCTGTTGTGGATCAAGCACTGGGACTCCAGATCCCTTGACACCAGCCATTCTCAACCTTTTTTTGGCTATGCCCCCTACTAGGACTCTGCTCAACGTTTATGGGCCCCCTCCCCAGAGAAGCAGTCAAGTTTTGGTTTCTTTCAAACTTCTCTCCTACCAACTACATTAAAAAAATTAAAAATATTGATCTTGATAAAGGGCTCATCCGAAATGTTGGCTATGTATCTTTATCTTTTCTATATAAAGTACACTGTTTATCCTGCTGAGCTTCTCCAGCGTTGTGTTTTTACAAAAAGTATTTATGTAAATAAAAATCTCTGGTAAAACCCTCTGTTCAGTTCTGGGCACCTCATTATAGGAAGGATGTGGAAGCTATGGAGAGGGTGCAGAGGAGATTCACCAGGATGGATTGGAGAGTAAGTTTTATGAGGCTAGGTTAGCAGAGCTGGGATTTTTCTCTTTGGAACGTAGAGGGGTGAAAGGAGATTTGATAGAGGTCTACAAGGTTATGAGAGGCATTGATCAGGTGAGCAGCCAGCACCTGTTTCTCAGGGCAAGATCAGCAAACACCAAAGTTAAGGAGGAAGGTTTAGGGGAGACATCAGGGGTACATATTTTTTACAAAAAGAGTTGTGGGAGTCTGGAATGCCTTGCTGGAGATGGTGGTGAAAGCTGAAAAGTAGGGGGCATTTAAGAAACTCTTAGACACACGGATGAAAGAAAAATAGAGGGTTATGGGGTAGGGAGGGTTTAGTACTCTTTTTTAGGAACAAATACATGGGTCAGCACAACACCAAGGGCCAAAGGGCCTGTGCTGTGCTGTATTGTTCTATGCTGCATGGGATGAAAAGAAGACAAGGCTTCACTTATATGTACTATGGTCCCTGGTGGGCCAGGGGGGAGTATATACGGTCCCCCCATTGAGAATGGCTCTACACTCTTGGAACCAGAGTTACACAACACTAAATGAGACTGTTCGCCCCAACAGCCATGCTGAGTCTGTGCTCTGCCGACATTTGCATAAACTGCTTCTTTTTAAAAATTTCCAGTGCACAATTTCCACATCTCCTCCATTTTCTGGATCTTTGCCACTCCTGTATCACTCTGCAGCCTCTTTAAACACATTCCCTGAGTGGATGTTCTGAGGGCATCACAGCGTGGGACAGGAGCTGCTCTGCTCAAGCTCGGAAGAAGCTGCAAAGGTGGTGAATGTAGCTCAGAACATCATGCAAACCTCCCTTCCCTCTACGGACTCCATCTACATTTCCCACTGCCTGGGAAAGGCAGCTGAAGTGGGGGAGGGTGTGCTAAGGAGGAGATTTTAGAAGAAGAGCTGTCTTAAATTTAACTGGGTCTAGTTGTGTGAGTATGGTAGGGTGAAGATTCATCCATGCTTTAATTGTACGGGGGAAGAATGAATGACTGTCTTGGAAGATGGCACTACAAATTGGGTCACGTGCTCTCATCTGCTCCTATCAGGCTAAGGTTCGGCGTAGGGTTCGTCGTCTATATCAAGATGGCAGTTCAGCATTTTGGAAAGATCTTTTCTTTAATGAATCCAAGAGCTTTGTAACATTCGTTTTTCTTCCATATGTATTTATGACAAATCGGGCTGCCTGTCCCTGAACTCCTTCGATGGGAGTAGTGTTTTTGTTTGTGTATGCGTCCCATGCAGCTACTGTGTATTCCAAATGTGGTCTGACGAGGGTAAGGTATAACTTCTCCTTGACAGGTGTTGAATAATGGTGGAAGTTGCATCTCAGAAAATGTAGGACTCCTGTTGCCTTCATCATTGTATGATACGTCTGATATTTCCAACGCAGATCGTTCTGGAATTTGATGCCAAGGTGTTTGGTTTCATCAAGGGTGACACCCAGGATTTTGTAGGATGTTTTGCCTGGTTTTATCTTCCTGGTGACTCAGATGGTTTCACATTTGGAAGGATTGAACTGCATGCCTAATTTTTCTGACCATTCTACCAAGAAGAGCTGTCTTAAATTTAACTGGGTCTAGTTGTGTGAGTAGAGTAGGGTAAAGATTCTTCCATGCTTTAATTGTACGGGGGAAGAATGAATGACTGTCTTGGAAGATGGCACTACAAATTGGGTTGTGCACTCTCATCTGCTTCTATCAGGCTAAGGTTCGGCATAGGATTTGTCGTCTATATCAAGATGGCAGTTTAACATTTTGGAGAGATCTTCACTTTAATGAATCCAAGAGCTTTGTAACATTTGCTCCTCTTCCATATTGAGACTGCTATGATGCCTCATCAGGGAGCTGTCTATTATGTGCTCCAGGAGTTTGCAGCAGGTGCTTGTTAATGAAACACAACATTAATTTGCCAGGTTGGTGGTTGAGCCCTTCCTGAAGAGAGGAGTGATGTTTACCTTTCTCCAATCCAAGGGAAGGTTACCTGAGTCGAGCAACTGCTGGAAGATAAACTGCAGAACAGCAAAATTGAGGGCTTGATTCTGAATCTGGTCTGGCCTAATAGCTTTCACTGTATTGACCTTACATCCTGCTGGGGAATTCCAAATGAAAAGACCCATTTCTCATTCCTGGTAGCCTGCCATACTTCTATCCACACCAATATCTTACCTCTTTTACTGAATAACTTTCAATGCCGCACATTCCCCAGTGCTTTCTATAAATCTATACACTTCACCACTGGCTCCTCTTTCCCATAGCACATTTTACTTTTTCAAAAGAACTTCAATAAATTCTTCAAACTTAACTACCCTGTCATAATGTCTTTAATAATAGTTTCTAACCTTTTACTAGTAACAGATGTTTTGCTCACTGGCCTTAGTTTTCCTGCTTTTTTCTTTTCCTACGTTTTGAATAAATGAGTTTTGTTATGAACTGTTCCAATGGAACGTTGCCCCAGACTGGGGAGTTGTGAAAATGAAAGACTTGTTTTACAGCCTGAGGATGGTTCTATCAGGTCCCTGAGACCTTACAAATTTTAAATTTAGACACAGCACTGTAACAGGCCATTTCGGCCCACGAGCCCATGCTGCCCAATTAACCTACAACCCTGGCACATTTTGAATGGTGGGTGGAATCCAGAGCCCCCAGGGAAAAACCCACGTAGACATGAGGAGAATGTACAAATTCCTTACAGACAGCCCGGGATTCGAACCCCGGTCCCGATTGCTGGCACTGTTACAGCGTTGCACTCAGCGCTGCACTAACCATTGAGCTGGGGCCTGGCATTGCCTTGGTGACTGTCATTTTCCCCCCAGATCCTCCCATCTTTCAATTCCAAATTTATGGATGTTTCTAGAATGTTATTTGCAAATTTAGGCAAATGTAGGGGTGCAGATGAGGTAATGTCCCACTGTGTTTCCCTGGGCTGGGTAATCTCAGACCAGAGGGCAATGGTGTGAGGTGAGAGGGGAAAGTGATCTGAGGAGCAACCTTTGCATCCAGAGGGTGCTGAGTCTGTGGATCAAGCTGATAGAGGAAAGGACAGTGGCAGGGACAATTATAATATTTAAAAGACATTTAGACAGGAATGTGGATAAGAATGGTTTAGACATGGGCCAAAACACAGACAAATGGGTCTAGTTTGGGTAGGCCTTGGACAGTATAGACAAGTTGCGCTGAAGGGCCTTCTTCTGTACTGTAAAACTCTGCGGAGGATGCCATGGAAAGTTAAAAACTTGGTTCTGGTTAAAACTTCACATTAATAACCCAACTGTTAATACCATTTAAAAACCTCCCAACTCCATGAAGTTTGTCAAAGATTTAATTCAGCTGCTATCATCTTTCATTCTCTAAGCTCACTATCCATTAGATGAATGCTCACAGTATATTTTAAAAAATCAACAGAAACATTTACAAACAGTTTTTAATATTTTTTGTTGTATATCACAGCTTCTTGAATTTTCCTCCCTGTTGATTTTTTAGATGTTCTCTCCTCTTTCCTATATTTAGTACTGCGCTGTGGAGGAATGTTCAAAGAGAACTCCAGCTGTTGAAGAAGCTGTACTGAGGGTATGCTACATTAACAGAGGTGTGATCTTTTGAATGATACATAAACCTTCTCTCTGCAAGCTATCCCTCCATTGCTACTTACTCCTCCTTTTACTATTTCTCCCACTCTCTCTAGGTCTCTCCCACTCTCTCTGGGTCTCTTCCACCCTGTCTGGGTCTCTCCACTCTCTCTGGGCCTCTTCCATCCTGTCTGGGTCTCTCCACTCTCTCTGGGCCTCTTCCATCCTGTCTGGGTCTCTCCACTCTCTCTGGGCCTCTTCCATCCTCTTTGGGTCTCTCCCACCTTCTTTGAGTCTCTCCCACCTTCTCTCTCTGTCTCTCCCACCCTCTCTATGCCTCCCCCAATCTGTCTCCTCCACCCTGTCTCCCTCACCCTCTCTGTCACCTCCATCCTCTGTTGCCCCCACCCTCTGTGTCTCTCCCACCACCTTTCTCTCATTTACACCTACAAATAGCTTTGAATGCTGAAAATTTCTTGAATTTCTATCTGAAACATGACGAGAATTTTTATCACTGAAATATGACGAGAAATCCAATTTTGGTGCAAGTGTTAAAGTGCTACAGATTAGCCTTTGAACCCATGTTGCACTTTTCCTAAGTGTTCTGAAGGGGTTGGAATGTGTTGATTGCTGGTAATATAACGTTGTGTAAAAGCACTGGCTCAGAACAAGATTCCTTGCTGGCTTGTTATGACTTGAGCAGAAATTCCTGACAGTGGGAAGCAGAGTGAAAACCACGGAGGAAACCTGTCAATCAGGGACCTACTTACCATGAGCTATGAGTTGTTTGAAGGGAAATAAACAGCTCTCACTCCTGCTCTCTGCACTGAGGTAGAGAGGGCAATGCACGTTGTTTCTGCTGGATTAGAATTGCTGGGATCAGGATGCAGTTTGTAACAGAGAGAGCAAACCAGGATCAACCTAATATTCTCCAACGAGAAAGGAGGAAATTACCTTTCAAACCTGTGAACTATTTCCACCTTCTCCACTTCCTCAGAAGCCTCAGGATATTCGGGATGTCCTGAATGTTTCTCATCTGTCGGGCAGTTCCTAGAGTCTGCAATTAAGGACCAAGTGACAGACACTTTTAAGATCGGGGCTTGGAATGGACGGGTCACACCTGGCAGAGTTGAACACAGTTCTGAAGTGGGACAGGGTGGACTTTTACAGATTTGTTCAGACAGAATTCCAGGTGGCAGAGATTGTCTAATGTTGAAGAGTATGGAACCGATACAATTCACCAGGGGCCCAGGGAACTGGCTGAGTGGTTGGGAACAGACGCATCAGGCAGGGACTCGAATGGAGGACAGGCTGTGTGTCAGGGGCTGGGATTGGGCACAGCCCTGTGTGTTGCTGATCCAGTGTGCACTGTGCTGTGAGCAGTCAATGGGTCAGAGAATCCTGATCAATGTAGGCCGTTCCCACAAAACATCAGGAAATTCAGGACTCCTATGCAAATACACAAGCCCTGAACTTCAACATAACAATGATGACTTGATTGTCATACACATGAGACAATGTACAGATGCACCAAAATTCTTCCTTGCTGCAGCTGAACAGGTACTTGTAAAGAAAATCTAAAACAATAAACTAATGGAATGAGATGAAAAGAGATAATAAATGCACAAGATAGATAGATATTCATGGTCATCCTGGTGTGATAGTGCAGGGTCATGAGAGATGCTGGCAGATGATGTCTTGCCCCATACTCTGTACATCAATGCACAGCCACACAGTTGGGAGCAGGAGCAAATCAGACATTAAGTGAATTTAAATCAAGGAAATAATTTTGATCAATTGTCTATTATATGCATTTAACTTTCAAATAACACTAGGCATCAAAGATTTTGCTTCCTGAACACCTTTGGGTGCATTTTATAGATTTTGGGCAGCTGATCACGAAAATTACCTTAAAAATTTCCTGTCACGTACCATTTTTTAGATATAACTTATTTTTGTGATTTCCTGTCATATTTTAAGTCGATTTCAAGCAGACAAAACCGTGAAGTGCAACATGCCATTGAAAATTCACTTTCTGCATTCGCACGTGGACTTCTCCCCTGCTGATCTCGGTGCAGTCCGTGAAGAACATAGTGAAAGATTTCGCCAGGACATTGTGACCATGGAAAAGCGGTATCAAGGCAACTGGAATCCATCAGTGCTGGCCAAACTATTGTTGGATACTGACACGAGAAGCATCGGATATTGAGTACAAATGAAAATCAGCTGCAAAACATTTTTAGGTCAGTTGAACTAACGCAATGTGTCAGCACCATTATGCGATTAAACAGGCTAAATTCAATAAAAGTTAATTTAAAGATTCTCCAGCTTCCTATGTGAAAATAATTTGTTGTCCAGTGTACTTATTAAACTTTAAGTGGCACATTTAACGTGAATGTCAGAGGGAATGTCTTGACATAGAGAACACTTCAAACTATAATGATGACACCATAAATATCAGCAAACCTTTGCTCAAGTTTTAAATCTGGGGTTGGGAGATTTTTATTGACAATGTCTGGGGGAACATTGATAGAGGTTTACAAAATTATGAGGGGTGTAGACAGAGTAAATGTGAGTAGGCTCTTTCCACTTAGATTAGGAGATATAAATATAAGATGACATGGGTTTAGGGTTAAAGGGGAGGGGTTTAGGGGGAAATATTAGAAGGAACTGCTTCACTCAGAGAGTGGTGGGAGTGTGGAACGAGCTGCCATCTGACGTGGTAAATGCGGGATCACTCAAGTTTTAAGAATAAATTGGATAGATACATGGATGGGAGAGGTCTGGAGGGTTATGGACTGGGTACAGGTCAAATGGGACTAGCGTAAAAATGTTTTGACATAGACTAGAAGGGCTGAATGGCCTGTTTTCTGTGCTGTAGTGTTCTATGGAAAAAACACAAAGCTGGATAAACATAACAGGTCAGACAGTGCACTTTATGTAGCAAAGATAAAGATACATAACCAACGTTTCAGTCTTGAGCCCTTCATCAAGGTCTGAGCAAAGTGTAGACAGGCACCCGAACAAAACGAGCATTTTATTCGGGCCCCTGCCTACATTTTGAAATACCTTGATGAAAGGCTCAAGTCCAAAATGTCGGTTATGTTTCTTTATCTTTGCTCCTTCAAGTAGACTGTCTGACCTGCTGAGTTTCTCCAGCTTTGTGCTTTTACTTCAATCACAGCGTCTACAGACCTTTGAGTTTTACTAATGTCTCAGGAAAGGCAGGTACACGGAGATAGGTCAGGATCTGTCATTGACCAGCAGAACAGGCTGAGCATTTGTCACAAGATACCTAGTGCAGTCAGAAGGGTTCTTCTGCGAACAGTCTAACAGGTTATCTCTAACATTCATCCAGCTGTGCAAAGACCACAATTTACAGTGTAGGTTACAATGAAAAGAAAGATCAATTAGCACCAAGCAAGAGCAGCGTGAGAGCACTGTTGTGGGGTTCATTCAGGAACCAGATAGCTGAGGGGAAGAAACTACCTTTGAACCCGTTGTGGGTGCACTTTCACACTCCTGGGCTTTCTCTCTGATGGGAGGAGGAGAAGAGAGTGTTCCTGGGGTGTGATAGGTCCTTCAGTGTGTCGGCTGCCTTAAGACTGAGGGGTGAATGGGTGCTTCCTGTTACTTATCCTTCCCACCACCTCTCCCTCTCACTCACCAGCTCACTGGCAGCCACTCACCTGGACAGAAACCATCACCATTGGGTCAATGGAAAGCAAGAATACAGCTGAGTAATTATATATGAGTGATATCAACAGACTTTATTATTGCTGTATTCTAGATGATAACTGTTGTATCCTGGAGCCTCAGTAATAGTCATCGGTATCGGAATAATCATCCTCCAAGGGCTGGGCCTGCCTCCACCGCATCTCCGCCTCACCCAGCTGATCTGGAAGAGAAAGGGAGAGTGATGGCCGATGGGACTGAGGAACACTCTCCACTCCAGAGAAGCTGGGGTTGTGGCAGGATGTGGGGGAATGGAGCCCAAGTTAAAGAGCTGGTTGTGTTGGATTGAGCAGGGGTCTGTGTGGCTGCAGAGGCTGTGGGAGCGCTAGAGCTGAATCTACGGACACTCAGTCTCTGAAGTGACTTTCTTTTGCTTCTCTTTCTCCCTCACTGTAAGGGGCACTGGGCAACACTAATAGCAAGTCTTTGTCTGCATTACAACAGGCAGAAGGCAATTCATGTAATATTACATGTTTTGTACCAATACATGACAATATGGGGTGAAGATGGCACTTTAGCATGGGGATACAGACATAATCTGACTGATGGGGTAGCAGTTTGGAGGGATGAATAGCCCCTTGGTTTGATGCTGGGAGGGGTGGTGGGAGGAGTGTGCATAATTTACACTGGGTGGCCCAAAAGGAGCTCCAGATTTCCAGGGCAAGGGAGAGAGAAGGTAGCAGCCCTCCAAAGAACAGCCAGGAAGGGACAAGCTATCATTTAGTGTTGAAGCACAAAGAGAGGCTGTGGAATTACCCCTATGCCCCCCCCCCCCACCCCTCTCACCACCCTTACCTCAGAACAGAAACAATGTCCCACCTTCCTTTCCTGAGGTCCAGGGATATTGTCTTTGGACTTGAGGGAAGGGAGGTGGGACAATGTCACACTGTCTTTCCCTGAGGTCCAGAGTCAATATCCCACTAGCCTTCCCTGCATTTCAGAGACAATGACCTACAGCCCTTCCCTGTGGTTCACTGAGATAATATCCCACCACCCTTCCCTCCGGTCCAGAGACAGTCCCACTGCCCTCCCTGAGATCCACAGAGACAATGTCTCACTATATCTTTCGGTACAAGGGAGTGGACACGGATATGATGATCATGTGGTTCCATGGGGCTTGACGCACCATCGCTTGCAGACCCTCACTCACCTGGAGAGAGAACTGTGAGGCTGGCAGCCGCTGACACCTCCCCCAGCCTGTTCCGTGCATGGCAATGGTATGTTCCCGAATCCGAGCTGCGGATTCCCTGGATCTGCAGCCATCCCGTCACTTCATATCTTAATGGGCCTCCTCGAAACTGTGGCCAAACACAAAGATCCCCACACAAGAACATGAACTGGCTGGTGTTTCGTCTCAGGGAGGGTCAGCCACTCTCAGAACTGTATGGATGGCTCCTCTATGGGTCCCTTTCCATCCTCTACACCGTCCCAACAACTGTGCACCTCGCGCAAAAGCGGGCAACCATTTCCATAGCAGTCATTGCTGACAGCTGGTTTTCTGCATGTTTCCCAATCCCCACCTCCCACTGCCCTCTGCCATCATCCCCTACCCTTCCTCACAACTCTTCTTCCCCGCTGTAAATCTCCAGCTCACTATCTCCAACCCGCCCCGCATCCCCCACCCCACCAGTCCTGGAGGTGTGGTCGCAGGAAAGTGATTCTCTGCAAGTTCCCCAAGAGCAAGGAGGCCTGGGATCCACAGCTCTGGCCACAGAACCTAGATGGCCTGGAATCCTGAAACCCTGGGCCCAAAACCCTTACTGTGCAAGGTAAAGCTGAACTGGGAGATGAATCTATGGAATTTGCTGCCCATTGAAGCAGTGGAGGCAACCTCAGTAAATTATATTTAAGACAAGATTGGATAAATTTTTAAGTAATAAAGGAATTAAGGGATATGGGGAAAGTAGGTGGAGATGAGTCTATCATCAGATCAGATCAGCCATGATCTCATTGAATGGTGGAGCAGGCTTGACGGGCTGGATGGCCGATTCCTGCTCTTGTTTCTTATGTTCTTATGAACATGTGCAATAAATCCAGTGTCCTAGACATTGTCTATTAATGACAGGCAGACTTCCCTTTTCTGCTTGTTTTGGGTTGTCATCAACCTGCTGTGACAGTCTGAAGGCATTTCCTAGTGGTGTGGAGGAAAGGTACCTGCACGGAGATGTGAGGGTCATCTCCTGGCAGAAAGGCTTCCAGCTCATCCTTCCGCCACTCGATGACAGCCATCGGATAAGCGAAGATCTCACAGCCAAAGATGGCGTCCTTTCCGGTGGTGTTCCAAACACTGAATGGAGGGGAGATGATCTGTGGGACTGAGACAAGGAGAGCCACACAACGTCAAGGCTACTGGAGAAGATGCAAGGACTTATGCCTGTCAAAACCTATGGACGAAGGACTCACTGAACTATAAAAGCACAGAAACAAGCCCTTCAGTCCTTCTAGTCTGTGCCAAACTGTTATTCTGCCTAATCCCACAGACCTGCATCTAGTCCATATCCCTCCATACCCCTCCCATCCATGGACCTGTCCAAATTTTTATTAAATGTTAAACTTGAGCCCACATTCACCACATTCACTCTCTGTGTGAATAGTTTCCCCTAACTTTTCCCCTTTCACCTTAACCCATGTCCTTTGGTTTGTATCTCACCTACCCTCAGTGGAAAAGGCCTACCTACATTTACTCTGTCTATCCCTCAATTTTAAATACTTCAATCAAATCTCCCCTCATTCTTCTAGATTCCAGGGAATAAAGTCCTAGCCTGTTTAACCTTTTCCGTAACTCAGTTTCTGAAGTCTAGGCAACATTCTAGTAAATCTTCTCTGCCCTCTTTCTATTTTATTGATATCTTTCCTGTAGTTAGGTGACCAAAACTGCACACCATTCTCCAAATTTGGTCTCACCAACGTCTTATACAACTTTTCCATAACATCTCAAAACCTGTACCAAAAATTTTGATTTATGAAGGCTAATCTGCCAAAAGCATTGGACAGACCACATCAAAGTGATTGGTTCCTGATGCATGCCCAAACCTAAGGGGAATTAATCCTGCCCAGTCAAGTCACAGATCATGAGTTAACCATGTCTGAGAACAGGCTTAAAGACTGGATAGTTCCTTCTGTGTGGCAATATGGAACTCACTCCCACAGGGAACAGACAAGGTTGATGAAAAAAATTGATTCAAGGAGCAACTGAATAACTGGGCCAGGGAGGAAGGGATGGAGACAGATCAAGATGACGAGGGATGGCAGGAGGGAGAAGGATTGAAGTTCACTTCATTGTCAAGCAAACAATGAGCTCTGGGGGAACTCAGTGGGTCAGGCCGCACCCAAGGGTGGAAATGGTCTGTCCATGTTTCATGTTGAGGGCTTTCTTAAGACACTGACCAATGACCAAAACATTATCTGACCATCTCTCCCCGCAGATGCTGCCTGATCCACTGAGTCCCTCCAGCAGCTGATGGTTTGCTCAAGATTCTAGCCACTGCAGTTCTGTTGCTTCTCTAAATTGTAATAGCTGGTGGATAAATCTACCTTCTGGGTAATCATCGAAGGGGCAAAAGGAAAGGAGAGGTGAGGTGTTGACACAAACCCCAGCATTCATCCAATGAAATTGCACGTTGAGGGTAAGGCAACATTCCCCAGATTCTTGATCCCATCTGCTTTTCAGACAAGATAACGAAGTTTGTTACGAATGGCATTTCAAAGCTCAATCTGATGTTACAGTAAAAGTTCAAAAATCTGGATGCCAGAAATCCAGACCACCTGTGAATCCAGACTTCTCGAAAACTCTCGGCTTTTGCGAGCGTTTGCGCATGTTTACACGCCACAGATGCACAGCGGCAACAAACGTTCACGCAGAAGTCACAGAAATGTAAGAAAAAATATTTATTAGGTTTTTTGGTATTTTGTATTTCATGTGAAAAAATGTTTCATTAATAAACTATCAAAATGTAACTGTTTATTTTTCTTAAATTTGAATCTTAAAAGTATTGCCTGAGAATCTGGAAAATCTAGACTAACCCAATCTCCGAGCAGTCCGGATTTTAGGACTTTTATTACATTTTATTGTTGGGACATCAAGAGCAAAGGTAAAGATAGTTTAAACTCAAGGGGTTGGGGATTTCCTGAATCTGAAATCCAGAGAGGAGGGGGGTGAGGAAGAGTAATTTATCCCCTTCATTGACTGCCAGGAGGCAGCAGCTCGGAGATCGGAAGGGTGGTTCTGGAGGGTGGGGGTACTAGTCCCTCAGATTTACCTTCTCCCACTCCTCTTCCTCCATCCTGAGAACTCATTGGAAAGTTTACTTTTCTTTCACCTCACCCATTCCAAATTCCTGGAACGCTGCCCAAACTCCTGGAAAATAGTGTTGGAATCTGGCACTCTGCAGGCTGGGTTCTGTTAAGATGATTTTGAGCCATGGGAGGCCATATACTGGGACTCTGCCATTTCCCTCCATTACACACATTTGTCAAACTGTTGAACTCTTGAAAAAATATCATTAAAACCTCATTACAGACAGAAAGGCAACAGCTGGGAAATCACTTTGGAAAGGGAGCTGGGAGGATAAGGTTCTGTGTCTGAAGTGCATTGACCATTCATTCCCACTGCCCCTTCCATCTTACGCAAAATGCTGGTAGATCTGTATCCAACCACACCTTCTTGCCTCGAGTCTATATTGAGTGACACTCTGTTTGTCTTAGCCTTGTAGGTCTAACCCCACTCCCAGCATCAGTGGCTTATTGGGAGGGGAAGGGGGAGTGGAAGTTTGCCAAATCCCCAAGAACGGTGTCTCTGCTGTCTCTTGTTCAAGACTGGAACTGCCAGGGGCAAGGGGGTTCTCTCTCCTTTCACCCGATCAACCCCACAACACTTCACCAGGTTGCCTTGAAACCTCTTCCTCTCACAGGTATGGGCCCGTTCATGGTACCACATAGTACACAGAACAGTACACCCTTCGGCCCTCGAGTCTGTGCTAAACTTGATGTCCAAATCAAACTAAAACTCTGTTACTTCACCTAATTCACCTCCATCCCCTGCATGTCTATCTAGAAACCTCTGAAACACCACTATATCTATTTCTTCCCTGGCAGCTGTAAGGTAAAACATCATGAGATGGGAATGTGTAAGGAGTTACCCTGTACAGGGCTGTAACAAGATGTGAATGCATCCTTGTACTTACAAGATAAGAGAGACATTGATGGATTGAGAGGCAGGAAGCTAGCAGGGAAAGGATAGCAACAGTTTTAGTCATTGGACAAGTAATGATATGATGATGTTCTAAGCATGTATCCAAGGGTATAAAAAATCACCATTTTGCTGATAACGGCAGAATGCATTCTCCGACTAACATGGTTAGTTGCAAGTGTTACAATCCGGTAATAAAGAACAAAGAACCCTGATTTCGACTCAGTCTGGTGTTTGTCTCACTCATTCATGAACAAAGCAGACCTAACACAGCCCATTCAAGGCACCCACCCTTCTCTGTGTAAACTAACCCATAAGTAAAATCTTTCCAACCCTGGGGTGAATCTGTGCTGAGCTGCCCCTATGGATGAGCTTGAGAACGGAAGATGGTAAACACTTGAGACTGATCAGAGTTGATCTCTTCACGTTGGTCACAGTGCAGGAGGCTATTCAGCCCATCGAGCCTTTACTACCTTCCTGCACTGCAAGCCAGAAAATCATGTTCCTTGCTCCTCCCCAGGTTGTACATTTCTGGCCCAGCCTTCCAAAAGTCCTGCCTGACTGCGATGATCTCTTCACAGATTATCCTTCTGTAACTTTTAACAGAATTTTAAATCAATGCAGATTCCAATGTATTCCACTCATTGGGGGTAAAAACTGACATTATTTTATGTATGTTAAATATTTTTTTCTACTGCCTCACAAGTTTTTAATGACAGAGTCCCCACCTCACAAAAAACATTATGAAAAATAGATAAGATAGAAGCAGCCAGGGGAGACTAGAACTAAGGGACATAGCCTCAAGATTCAGGGGAGTAGATTTAGGATGGAGATGAGGAAAAACTGCTTCTCCCAGAGGGTGGCGAATTTGTGGAATTCTCTGCCCATTGAAGCAGTAGAGGCTGCCTCATTGAATGTATTTAAAACATAGAGGGGTATATTTTTGCTGTAGGAGATGTAAGGGTAATGGGGAATGGACAGGGAGATGGAACTGAGTTCATGGCCAGATCAACCAGGATCTTAGTGAATGTGGAGCAGGCTCGACATGCTGGGGATAATGGATTCCTACTCCTAGATCTCCTTTAAGAGATGAGGCCCAGTGTGGATCAGCATTGAATGGTGGGGCATGGAGGGGCTGTGGTTTACTCCCAGAGGGGCACTGGGATGCCCATGACTCAACTCTCCACACCCTCGCCCACCCCTCCTACCTGCCTCGCAGGGGCCCTGGTGAGCCAGGGTGAGGTTGACAGTCTCATTGGCACTGGCTGCCTCTTGGAACTGGCAGATGTGAAGGTATGTCTGGCCGTTGGAGCCACACACAGCCTCGCTGGAACGACACATGCACTGGGGCTCAGGAATCTCCCCCTCTCCCAGGGAGGCCAGCTCCAGCTGGCACTCCAGGTTCTTGCCACACTGCCCGTAGAAGTGGTTGGTGTGGTCCAGATCGCAGAGCTGCCCTTCAATGTTGGCACACTCCCAGCAACAGCCGCACGGATCCCTCACCATCCCGGCAGCGCAGCCCTGTGGAAGGGCACACAGTTCTGCATCGCAGCCTGGTGGGCAACCATTGGCTTGGTCCAGCAGGCTTTGCCACTCTGGAAGCACATCACCCAAGGATTCTGTTCCCACCTTCTGGGACCCGAGAGGCGTTCCACTTACAGCAAGGAGAAGGATCAGACCAACGAGAGTGGGGAGATCTGACCTCATCATCTCCACAAGGTCATGCCCCACAAAGCAGACATTCCCTGCAATCTCACCGCTGTTTCCAGGAATAACAGCTGATTCAGACCTGTCTCATTGTCCCCACAGCTCGGCACCTGTAACAAAGGAATTTACACAGCCATCAGGAGTGGAACAATCGCCCCTTCTCCCGTCAACCCCTCCCTTTCATTAACCCTCTCAAATACAACAGTTATTCCCCAAATCATTCATGCAGCCATAGAACCATAGTCACACGGCACAGAACAGGCCCTTTGGCCCCACTGTTCCTGCTGACCAATTTGACATTCTGGACAGGTCCCATTTGCTTTCATTTAGAACATAGAGCACTACAGCACTACAGCATAGAACAGTACAGGCTCTTTGGCCTTCAATCTTGTGCCACCTACATATTCCTTAAAAAAAAGTACTAAACTCTCCGTATCCTGTAACCCTCTATTTTTCTTTCATCCATGCAAATGCCAGGCAATTGCATTGCAGGTACTTCCTATTAAAGGTAGAACAGACCAAACACTGGGGATAAACCCTTGCATGTGTGAAAGCATTCAGTGTCCCAGTTAGGAGTGGTCTAGTGTGAAAGGCCAAATCCCCATTCCTATCCCGGGACACTGAACGGTCGATTTACTGGGATGTAAGTGTGAAAAGGGCTTTAAATGTCTCTTATTATACCAGCCTCCACCACCATTCCTGGCAAGGCATTCCAGGCATCCACAACTCTCTGTGTAAAAAAACGTACCCCTGACGTCTCCACTAAACTTCCCTCCCTTCACTTGGTTCATATCCTTTTAAGCCCCTCCTGTCTATATAACTGACTGAAGGTATCTTGCACACCTCTTCTACTGTTCTCTCTGGCAGCTTGTTCCAGAGGTGGACCACCCTCTGAGTGAGGAACTTGCTCTTCATGTTGCTCTTAAACCTCTCCCCCTCACCTTAAACCTCTGTCCTCTAGTTCTAGAATCATCTTCTATGCTCAGCCTCTCCATTCTTTCCAGGTAATCAAACCCCTCCAGCCCCAGAAACTGGCCATCATTGCCACTGGGAAGGTGGGGGGAGCTGCCTTCTATGGCCGCAGTCCTGGTGAAGAGGCTCCTGTGGTGCTGGAGTTGGTGGGGGGCGCGGGAGGTGATGAAGGACTAGGGATTAAGGAGGACAAGGGATGCAGAGCAGGCCACATGTTTCCGAGTCAGGGTGGGGTGTGACATCCCCTGCTCCTGGTCCTTGTAGCTGATGCTCTGGGGTTTCATTCAGAGTACCCAGTGAGCCCTGTAACAGCTCGGGACCCCTTGCTATACGGAAAATATCCTTGTAGTGGGTCAAAACACAATGCTGGAGAAACTCAGCAGGGCAAACAGTAATTTATGTAGCAAAGATAAAGATACATAACCAACGTTTCAGATTTGAGCCCTTCATCAAGGTATGATATGTGGCTGTGAAAATGAGTTTGGGTGAGTACATGGTTGTCGAGCTTGAGAGCAGCAGGGATTTCAGATGGGGAGCAGTGAGAGAGAATCCTACAGAACTCCCTTCAGAGAACAAAAGAGAATTTCTTCAGGGTAGGCAACCCTTGAAGAGATTTCACAGTTTTATAGTTGATTGCAGTAAAACTTGAAAGTCCACAGACACAGTGATTGAAGTAAAAACACAATGCTGGAGGAAGTCAGCAGGTTAAACAGTGTCCTTTATGTAGCAAAGATAAACATACATAACCAACTTTTCGGGCTTGATCCCTTCATCAAGGTATGGGAGATCCTTATAGTGGGTGTGCGTTGGGGACTGGCTTCAAAAGGACCCATCTCCTGGGGGGCGGGGGAAGAATACAGTTGCCTGCGGTCCCCCACTGTGGAGGAGGCACTCTGACTACCTGGGAAGCTGATGGATAAAGGGACAGACAGGATGGGGAGAGCTGTGTGCTGGGGCTCATGGCTGAAACCTCTTGCAGGCCTGTCACAGTGGGTGCCTGGAGGGCTCGGGTGTGTGTGGGCATCACACTGACTATGCACCATCACTACTAAACTGTCCAGAGTAATCAACTCGGCCCTCACTTGCATATCCTCCATTACCTGCACATCTGCTCTGGCCCCCTCCATCCCCACACGAAACAAGATTAATCTTGTCCTCACCCACCACCCCACTCCCTCCGCATCCAACACATCCTCCTCCTCCCCCACTTCCGCCACCTACCACGTGATCCTACCACCAAACACATATTCCCTTTACCTCCTCTCCCCTCTCTGCCTTCAGCAGGGATCACTCATTCCATGACTTCCTTGTCCACTCCTCTCTCTCTCCACCAATCATGCCCTTGGTACCTACCCCTGCAACTGCAGGAGATGCTCCACTTGCACCCACACCTCTTCCCTCACCACCATTCGGGGCCCCAAACAGTCCTTCCAAGTGATGCAACACTTCACTTGTGAATCTACAGGGGACATCTACTGCATCCGGTGCTCCTGTTGTGGTCTTCTCTACATTGGAGAGACTAGACGCAGACTGGGAGATCACTTTGTTGAGCACCTCAGCCTTGTTCACTCCAGTAGCCCCCCATTTCAATTCCCCATCCCATTCCCTTGCTAACCTGTCTGTCCATGGTATCATGCTCTTCCAGACTGAGAACACCCGCAAACTGGAACAATAACACCTTACCTTCTGACTGGGCACCCTCCAACTGGATGGCATTAATATTCTCTGGCTTTCTTTAAACCCTCCCTCCCCCCCAACTTCTTCCCCTGTCACCATTCCACACCTGTCTCTTCCCCTTTTCCCTGTCTCCTTTCGCTCAGACATTATCAATTCTCACCCCTCCCCTTATCATATCCAATTAACACCTTCTGTTGGTCTGGATTCCTCCGCCAGCCAGTACCGTCTGTATTCTGAGATTTCAAGCTTCTGGGTCATTCTGTTTATTCCTTGAAGAAGGGCTTAGGCCTGAAATGTTGGGAATATATCTGTCTCCTATGGACATTGAAAGACCAGCTTTCCTCCTCCATAATTTCAGTGTTTTTACTGCAGTCTGCAGACTTTCATGTTTCACTCTAATTTCCAGCCCCCGCCGTACACCACACTTTGCCTGCACTAAGGAAAATTAATATTTACTACGTTTCAATCTGTCTCTTGTATTTATTATCTCTTTGTCATTTAATTAATGTATACTATTGTAGTTTCTTCTTTTTGAAGTACCTGTTTGTGAGGACTTCAGAGCAATTGTACACTGTTTATGACAATAAACCTGTTATCCCAGCTGGGTCGGTACTGTGCATTAGACCCACATGCCAAAACACTCCTCAGGAGCTGGTCCCACAGATCACGAGGCCTTCCATGGGAATGCTGCCCTGCCACGTTGCTCCTGTACACTCTCCACACCCTCGCCCTCACTCTCACTTGCCTTCTGAACAGTCGACAAAAACAAATGCTACAAAGGCTGGATCCTCAAGCAAACATGGCGCTACTGGAGAAAGTCAGCAGGTCAGCCAGCATCTGTGGGTAGCAGTGATCAGTCAACAGCTCCAGTCGGGACAATTCATCATGACTTGGGTCGATAAAGAGGCCAGACTGATAAGGCTGACTGACCACCTACCCATGGGTTTGCTGAGATCCTCCAGCCAGTTCTTGTCTGCTGTTGGGACACGCTGTGGTGGTCTGTCCTACCACTATTTGCAATTGGCGGCCTTCCCCCTTTACACTAGGATCCTGGGGCGGAGGATGATCTATGGAACAATGGTCATGTGCCAGCTGTCATTCCTGTGGACACAGTGTGTGAGATTGCTGCCCCTGTCCGAATGTTTGTAAGGGCCAGTCCCCAACCTGTTGACCTTTGGGCACCAGGTGCAGAGGGGGACCATGAGTTGGTTGGGGATCTCCTTGGTGGTCTGATCCCTTGGTGGTCTGCTCCTGGGTCAAGGTAGTTGACAGGTCCAAGCAGCGAACTGTTGGGGGTTCTGCCTGAGTCGACTACCTGCCTGCTCCTCTTCCATGGATATGTCTGAGACTGGGTGTACTGTAGAAGGAGCATACAATGGTCATGGCTTTATTGTAGACAGCCAAGACAGCAGGGGATGGAGGTTATTCTGGACACCATAGTAGTGGTGTAGTTTGATCCTTGTTCATGTCCTGATAGAAGGGATAAATATACAGTGTACATGCAAATGAACCTGTTTAAAAAATCTACATTCTGTACAGGTGCTGAAGGTGATGAAGGGCACAGGCCAGAAAGTTCCTGTGGACGCTATGTGACCTGCTGAGTTTCTCCAGCATGTTGGAGCATTGCACCTGAAATGCATTCTCCAGAACTTGTATCAAGTCCCTGGGGAAGGTGTAGGAATGCAGTGTTCAGGATGGGGAGGGAGGATGGAGTTCTCCAGCACAGGGAGCCATTGGAAAAATCTGCAAAATTCTTTGACGGAGAGTTCTTGTCAAAATAATGGAGACTTGAAAGACATTGTTAGAAAGAATGATGTCAGTGTTGGTCTCCAGGGAGGAACCAATTAAAAGGAATGCAGGTCACCACCCCATACCAGGGGCTGTCCGTGCCCCTTGCAAAAACAATGCCCACGGGAGGGGTGGAGGGGAGGGGGAGAGGGGTAGGTGGAAGTGGAGTGCGAAGGGGAGAGGGAAGGGAGAGAGGGAGATGGAGAGAGGGAGATGGAGAGAGGGAGATGGAGAGAGGGAGATGGAGGGAGGGAGATGGAGGGAGGGAGATGGAGAGAGGGAGATGGAGAGAGGGAGATGGAGAGAGGGAGATGGAGAGAGGGAGAGGGAGGGAGAGAGGAGTGAGAGGGAGGGAGGGAGATGGAGGAAGGGAAAGTGAGGGAGAGAGAGAAAGAGGAAGAGTGGACAGAGAGGGAGGAGGTGAGGGAGTCAGAAAAAGGTAAGGAGAGGTGGAGTAAGTGAAAATAGGAACAGAGAGAAGGGGGGGGGGAGAGATGAAGATGGGGAAGGACCAGAGAGTGGAGGGGATGCAGAGAATCAAAGTTTTTGAGGCACAGGACTTGGAAGTATGATTGAAAGGTCATCATGCTGAGATCCAGTAGAGGTGAGTGCAAGGTCAGGAGAGTTCCTGAGAGGCTGGTAGGAGCAGGCACAGTAATTGGGAGATGGGCTGGAGAGTATTTTTGAAATGAGTGTGTGGTGGGAGATGTGAAATGGAGGGATCGGTACCTGAAGAGGAGGGAGAGCAATATCAGGTAATGTGATCGATGGGTGGGCTGGAGGCCACTTCATGTTGTCAGCAGTTGATGCCCCATGAGTTGAATTTCCAGCCATTGGCACCTGAAGCAGGCAAGAATGTTACCCTGTCCTGGACAACTCTTCCACAATGAGACCATGGCAGTGTTTCATATTGGCACACTGCTGTCATTTCAGTGGAGTCCATCTCCTCTTCTCCTCTCCTCTCCCCTTCCCTCTTTTCCACTCACCTCCTTTCCCATCCTTTCCTCTCCCCTCCCCTCCTCCCCTCCCCTCCCATCCTCTCCCCTCACCTCCTATCCCCTCCTCTCTCCTCCACCCTTAGTCCTGCTCCCTTCTGCTCTTCTCTCAGTCCGTTTCCAGTTCACTGAAATTGTCCACTTCTATCAGTCACTATCCCTCTATCCACCAGCCCATCACTCTCCCCTCCCTCATTCTCCCAATTCTCCCTCCCCCACCTCTCACTCTACCTCACTGACTCACTCACCTACCCTCCCCCACACTCCCTCCCTCTCCACTCTCCCTCCTTCCACCTCCTCTCCCCTCCCTCTACTCTCCCCTCTCTCCCCACACTCTGAAGAACTAAAGAACACTTCAGCACAGAAAACAGGCCATTCAACCCTTCTAATCTGTTCTGAAATATCATTCCGCCAGTCCCATTGACCTGCACCCAGTCCATAACCCTCCAGACCTCTCCCACACACTTATCTTTCCAATTTATTCTTAAAACTTAAAGTGAGCTGACATTTACCACGTCAGATGGCAGCTCATTCCACACTACCACTGCTCTCTGAGTGAAGAGGTGCCCCTAACATTCCCCTTTCAACCTAAAGCCACGTACTCTCGCATTATCTCTCCTAATCTAAGTGGAAAGAGCTTATTTGCATTTACTCTGTTTGTATTCCTCATAATTTTGTAAACCTCTATCAAATCTCCCCTCATTCTTCTAGGTTCCAAGGAATAAAGACCTAACCTGTAACTCAACTCCTGAAGACCTTGCAACATCCACGTAAATCTTCTATGCACTCTTTCAATCTTACTGATATCCTACCAGCCATTTGGTGATGAGAACCTGCACACTATACTCCAAATTTGGCCTCACCAATGTCTTATACAATCTCATTGAAACATCACAACTCCTGTACTCAATACTTTGTTTTAAGGCCAAGATGTCAAAAGCTTTCTTTACAATCTTATATACCTATGACACTCAGGGAATTATGTATCTGTATTCCTAGATCCCTTTGTTCCTGTGCATTCCTCAGTGCCCTACCATTTTCTGTGTATGTCCTTCCAAAATGCAACACCACACACTTGTCTGCATTAAATTCCATCTGCCATATTCTGGCCCAGTTTTCCAGTTGGTCTAGATCCCTCTCCAAGCTTTGAAAACCTTGCTCACTGTCCACAATGCCTCCAATCTTTGTTTTTTGAATATTTTATATATTTTCCAAAATTATAGATAGTAACATTTTAAATATACAATATATTAAATTTTTTCTCACATACAAAAACAAAACAGTCTCTCCTTCCTCCCTTCCAAACATACAGATCCATTCACGGTCAGAGCTTACATATATTTTAAGTATATAAGAGTACAGTTGGGGAAACTACCAATGCCTCCAATCTTTAGTGTCATCAGTATACTTGCTGATCCAATTTACCACATTATCATCCAGATTGTTATATAGACAACAAACAACAGTGGTTCCAGGACTGATCCCTGTGAGACACACCACAACTCACAGACCTCAAGTCTGAGAAGCAAATCATCCACTATCACTCTCTGTCTTTTCAAATTCAGCCAACTCAAAATCCAATTTACAGCCTCTCCATGAATTCCTAGTGTCTGAACTAGCCTCCCATGTTGAACTTAGTCAAAGACCTTACTAAAGTCCATGTAGACAACATCCTCTCCCCACACCCTCTCTCCACCTCTCTCACCACCCTCTCCCTCCCCTTCCTCCTCCTCTCCCCTCCACATTCCCCCTCTCCTCCACACCTCCCTGCTCCTCTCCTTCTACCTCCCCCTCTCCCCTCCCCTTGCTTCTTCCCCTCCCCTCTCGCTTCTTCCCCTCCCCTCTCCCTCCACCTCCTGTCTCCTCCTCCTCTCTTCCTCACTCCCCCTCCACACGCTCCCTCCCCTCCCCACTCCCTCCCGTATCCCCCCTGGAGTATCCTCAGTGGGTCCCTGGACACCCCACCCCTCCCACCGCAGCCGCAGCCTCAGCCTCAGCCTCCGCGTGCCCACTCCACACGATGAGGCCAAGAAATCAGCGTGAACACGAACCCTCTCCTTCCACGCGTGACCAAACGCGGCGCTCCCGGCTCTCGCGACTTCCTGGTATTCCTGTTTGTACCAAGGTTATTGGGCTGTACACGGTCCCGCGGTGAGAAACAGAGAGAGGAGGAAAGAAAGAGTGAATGAAAGAGAATGGAGGAGGGAGAAATGGATGAGAGAATAACCATGGAGAGAGAGAGAGAGAGAGAGAGAGAGAGAGAATGGGAGAGGGAACGAGGCAGAGAGACACGAGTGGACAAGTTCGGGTTGGGAGCAAGAGAACTGTCGGGGAACAGGTGAATAAATGCTTCCCGACCCGATCTGCCCTCCTCCGTCTCGCCCCTGCTCTGTCTCCGAACCTCCCTTCTCCCCCCGTCTGACTGCCGCGCTCTTCCCCTCTCTGTCATTTCCAGTCTCCGTCCCACTCTCTCCTCTATTTCTCTTTCTTCCTTATCTCCCCTTTCTCTGCACTCTTCTATTCTCCCCTTCTCTCTCTTCTTTCCTTCCACCCCCTTCTCGCATCCCCTCTCCTTTCTTCTCCCCCTCTTTCCCCTATCTCTCTCTCACCCCCCTCCTCTCTCTCCCCACCTCTCGCCTTCCTCTCTCCCCATCTTTCTCTCTCCTCCCCCTCTCCTCTCTCCCCCTCTCCTCTCTCCCCCTCTCCTCTCTCCCCCTCTCCTCTCTCCCCCTCTCCTCTCTCCCCCTCTCCTCTCTCCCCCTCTCCTCTCTCCCCCTCTCCTCTCTCCCCCTCTCCTCTCTCCCCTCTCCTCTCTCCCCCTCTCCTCTCTCCCCCTCTCCTCTCTCCCCCTCTCCTCTCTCCCCCTCTCCTCTCTCCCCCTCTCCTCTCTCCCCCTCTCCTCTCTCCCCCTCTCCTCTCTCCCCCTCTCCTCTCTCCCCCTCTCCTCTCTCCCCCTCTCCTCTCTCCCCCTCTCCTCTCTCCCCCTCTCCTCTCTCCCCCTCTCCTCTCTCCCCCTCTCCTCTCTCCCCCTCTCCTCTCTCCCCCTCTCCTCTCTCCCCCTCTCCTCTCTCCCCCTCTCCTCTCTCCCCCTCTCCTCTCTCCCCCTCTCCTCTCTCCCCCTCTCCTCTCTCCCCCTCTCCTCTCTCCCCCTCTCCTCTCTCCCCCTCTCCTCTCTCCCCCTCTCCTCTCTCCCCCTCTCCTCTCTCCCCCTCTCCTCTCTCCCCCCTCTCCTCTCTCCCCCTCTCCTCTCTCCCCCTCTCCTCTCTCCCCCTCTCCCTTCTGTTCCACCTCTCCTCTCTCCCCTCTCTTTCCCCTCTCTCCCCGGCTCCTCTCTCCCGCGCTCCCTCTCTCTTACCCCTCTCTCCACTCCCCCTCTCCTCTCCCCCTCCCCCTCTCTCCCTCTCCTCCTCCCCCTCCCCCTCCCCCTCTCCCTCTCCTCTCCTCTCCTCTCTCCCCAACTCTCTCTGTCCCCGAACCTTCGCTCGGATTCACTCTGCACTCACTGAGCGGCGCGTGTGATTTTGACAGCCGGTGCCCGCCTCTGAATGCGGGGATCTCGGGTTGGGACTGGACGCACTCGGCGCCCGGATCTGCTCCTTACCTTGGCCGGATCCGCACTGAGGGATCGGCGGCCCCACAGCCTGTTCCACTCAGACTGTCTCCGGCGCGGCACCCGACCCGACCCCCAACTCCCAGCGGCACTTAAAGAAGAAACCACATGTCCCCTAAATCACTGCCCCGGACGGCGGCGTTCCGGAGCTTCTCCCTCTCCTCCCCTCTTTCCCGTCCCCTCCCCTCTCCACTCCTCCCCTCCCCTCTCCTCTCCTCTCCTCCCCTCCATTCCCTAACCTCCCCTCTTCTCCCTCCTATATCCTCCCCTCTTTCCATCCCTCCTCTCCCCCTCCCCTTCTTTCCCTTCCTCTTTCCTCTCAGCTCTTCCTCTCTCTTCTCCCCTTCACCCATCCTCTCCCATTCCACTCCTTTCTCTCCCCTCTCCACCTCCCTTCCCCTCCTCTCTCTTCCCTCCCCTTCTCTCCCTCTCTTTCCCTCTCCTCTCTTCCCCCTCCATCTCCTTCCCTCCCCTTTACTCCCCTCCCACCCACTCCCTTTCTTTCCCTTAGTTCTCCCCTCCCTCCTTTCCTCTTACTCCTCCCACCCTCCTCTCCCTTCTCCAACCTCCCTTCCCCCAAATTCTCTCCCCTCCTTCCGTCTCCTCTCAC
Organism: Narcine bancroftii; assembly: GCF_036971445.1. Lineage (NCBI taxonomy): Eukaryota > Metazoa > Chordata > Chondrichthyes > Torpediniformes > Narcinidae > Narcine > Narcine bancroftii. Next base: position 28,827,785 of record NC_091478.1, on the reverse strand, counting down.
CTACTCTCTCTCCACTCCTGCCCCACTCCCCCCTCCCTTCCACTAACCAACGCACTCCCAATGCCTCTCCTCCCTTCCTCACCACTCTCATTCTCCCCTTTCCTCCATCACTCCCTCTCCCCCTCACTCACCCTCTCCCTCTCCCCCTCACTCACCTTCTCCCTCCTTCATCCTCCACTTTCCCTCACTCCTTGCCCTCTCCCTCCCCTCCTCATGCTTGCCTTCCCCTCTCTGCCACTCTTTGTTCTTTCCCACTCCCTCTCTCCCTCTCCTCCCATGTTCCTCAGCTGCACAGGGGATTTAAATCTAGGTGATTGAGGAGAGAGGCAGGCCTGCTGAAACCCTTGCAGTGCGGAGTGCTGACTTCTGGTCTCCATGTTACAAAAGGGATACAGGGACATGGGAGAGGGGCAGAATCTCTGTCAAGGATTGTGGAGACATTGAAGTGGCAAAGGGTATTCTGCTGAGGTTCTGTGAGGTTGACCTGGTGATCATAGAGATCAGGCCTGCAACTCTGGAGAGGAAGCAATGGATCCAGGTCGGGAATGTAACTGATTCATGTGTGGTGTGCACTCCTATGGGGTCTGGGGTGAACATCGGCGTGGCAGTCGGTGGGTGGGGGTGCTCATGGGAGGAAGGAGGGAGAAGGTAGGGAGGGGAACACACATGTGGAGGGAGAGGCACACATGGAGGGAGGGAATGTGTGGAAGGAGGATTCACGTGTGGAAGGAGGGTTCACGTGTGGAGGGAGGGGGCACGTGTAGAGGGAGAACACACGTGGAGGGAGAGCACACATGGAGGATGCACAGAGAGAGAGAGAACACGCGTGGAGGGAGGGGAAATGTGTGGAGGGAGGGGGATATGTGTGGAGCGAGGGAACACGTGTGAAGGGAAGATGTGTGGAGGGAGAACACACATGGAGTCTACACACAAATGGAGGGAGAACACAGACTAACATCAGAAACAGGGAAGTTCTTGGAGCAGCTGCTGTGGGACAGGGTTAATGATCACTGGGACAACAGGGTCTGATCGGAGATGGCCAGCGTGACTGAAAGTTTTGGAAGAATAATATAATGTAGTCATAGTCACAGAGTCACACAGTGTGGAAACAGGCTCTTCAGCCCATCCTGCCCATGTCAGGCAAAATGTCCCAGTCACACTAGTCCCACCTGCCTGGGTTTGGCCCATATCCCTTGAAACCCATCCTATCCATGGATCTATCCAAATGTTTCTTAGCATTACAATATCACCTGGATCAGTCACTTCCAAGAATGAGCACTACGGTTAGCAGTTAACGCAATGCTATTACAGCACCGGCAACTTGGATTCGAATCCCGCTCTCTCTGTAAAGACTTTGTATGTTCCCCCGTGTCTGCATGGATTTCATCCAGTGCTCCTGTTTCCTCCCATCCTTCAAAATGTATGGGGCTTTAGGTTAATTAGAGTATTTGGGTGATACTGACTCGAGGGTCGGAAGGGCCTGTTACCATGCTATGTGTTTAAAAGTAAAATATGGGGAGATCTCATTGAAATCTATTGAATACTGAAAAGCCTGGATAGAGTGGACGTGGAGACGATATTTTCTGTGGTGGGGGAGTCAGGGACCAGAGGGCACAACCTCAGCATATAAAAATGTCCCTTCATAACAAAGATGAGGAGGAATTTCTTTACCCAGAGGGTGGTGAATCTGTGGAATTCATTGCCATGGACGGTTGTGGAAGCCAGATCACTGAGGATATTTAAGGCAGAGGTAGATATGTTCTTGATCAGGAAGGAATCAAGGGTCATAGGATAAGGCAGGAGAATGGGGCTGCAAAGGACAGTACATCAGCCACGATGGAATGGCAGGGCAGATTTGATGGGCTGAATGGTCTAATTCCATTTCCATCTCTTGTGGTCTCCAGGAGTCCATTCTATACCCCCACCACCCTCTGTGTAAAAAAGTGAAATGGACCTCAGTGAGGCCTTTGACAGAAGTTCCAGATGGGAGAGTGGTTCAAAGGGGTGTGGCCCATGGGATTCAGGGAAAGTTGACAAACCGGATGCAAACCCAGCCTGGCAAGTGGAAGTCATGGTCAAGGGTTGTTTTATGTGATTGGATGCCAATGTCTCATGTTGATCGTTAGGATTAGCGCTGGGTCCTCTGCCGTTGGTAACGTCAGTGAATGATTTGGATGTGGATCAAAGTGGCATGGCCCGTGACTGTATAGATGACACACAGATTGGTGGGGTCATTAGTGTGGAGGGTACATCAAGGCTACAGGAAGATATTGTCGTGTTGGTGAAATGGCTGAGAAATGGCAGATAGAATTCAATCCAGATAAATGTACTGTAATTATGTATTTTTGGAACATCAATGAATAGAGGAAGCTTAGAGTATGATCCAAAGTTGGTTGAAGGTGTCAGCACAGATGACAACATGGTTACAAAGAAAAACTGGCAGCACTAGTGGAGGTGCTGTAACAGCAGAGGCCAGGAAGAGCAGGGAGCGGAAATGCAGCTCCTCCGTGGGCTCCAAATGCCCAGTCCTTCTGCCATTGGCTCCATACAGGCTTTAACCAGACTGTTAATGGAGCCAATGGTGTTTTATTTAAAATCCTGTGACCGTGGGGTCTGTGCCCAAGATGGCATCGCCTGTGTTTGGGAATGGCCTCGAGGGTTTGTAGACTCTGGGGAGCAGCAAAGGCACCAGAAACGGGGAAACAACCCATACCCCCTCCTCTTCCCACTGACAAGGAGAAGCAGAGGAGATGACCCTAAGGCAACAAATTCCACAGACTGAAGAAATTCCTCTGCATCTCTGATCTGAGCAAAATGTCATCTATCTTTTACTTCCTCTGTATACTGCGTGACCTGTTGAGTTTCTCCAGCACTTCTGTGTACTGCACCCCATTTCCATTGGAGCTTGGGGTGGGGAGGGAGCTCGTTTGCTCAATTTTTTTCCTCCAAAAAATAGACTTTATCAGAATAAACTATTTACAAAACAAAATATTCAAACTCCTTTCACATCCCTAGTGTCAGTCATATTCCCATTAATATACATTTTTACTTTTGCTCTCTCAATGCCCTGTTATCACCACTGCCCTTCTCCCCCCTCTGGGGTGGTTGAGGGGCTTCCCCTCGGTCTCAACCCTGAAGTTATGCCCTCTTGTCCTCACCTCTCCCACATTGGAAAACAACTTTTCTACATAATCATCCTCACTCTATCCTCACATAATTATCTAATCCCCTTACCCCTCTGAGCATTCACTGAGAGGACAAAGTAAGAGAAAGACACAAGGTTCCATCACCTTGGTGAAGCCAAGAGATGCTAAGCTTCTTGAGGGGGAATTCTGGAAATATGTTTACACTCATTCTGGGACAGAGCTGGTGTTCAGCCTGTGTTCACAGTGCTCTCAGGTCTTGTTAACTTTTACATGGTTGGCTCTTGTGCTCACTGCACAGCTGCTCCGCAGATGTTGCCCGCCTCTCTGTGCTGCCTGGCTGCAGGGTCTGTGTGTTCTGGTGTTCAGATGATGGCAGAGGTTAATATTTCTGGTGTACATTCTTTTCTTGCTCATTGCTGGAGACACTGAACATCCCCAGCCCCAATGGGAGCTGAAGACGTTCGGAAGCAACTGTAACATGTTCACCCAGGAGGGCTGGGCAGGAGGTCGATCCTGAGAGCCCAGAAAATAGGCTGCAGCCAACTAGAATCATTCCATCAGATGTCAAGGAAGGGCCAAATGTACCAGATACGGGAAAGATCACAGGACCAGACAAATAGGAGGGCTTTCATTTTGGGAGGTCAATGCAAAGGGAACATAAACAGTTAATGGCAGGACTCTTATAACATTGATGTGTGAGGGAACTGAGTGTCCAGGTCCAAACTGGTCATGCAAATAGATCGAGTGGAGAAGAAGGAGTATGGGATGCTTGGCTTCATAGGACAGGGCATTAAGAATAAAAGTAAAGAAGACACATTACAACTACATAAAACTTTGGTTTGGCTTCATGTGGAGTGCTGTGTGCAATTCTATTCACCCCATTACAGGAAGGATATAGAGGCTTTGGAACGGGTAAAGAGGTTTTCCTAGATGCTGTGTGGATTAGAGAGTATGAATTATGGGGAAAGGTTAGACAAACCAGGGTTGTTTTCTCTGGAGCATTGGTGGCTCTGCGGGGATCTGAGAGAAGTTTATAAATTGTGAGAGGTATTGCCCTTCTAGCCTCTTGCTCTACTCAACATTGCAGAATTTGTTGTTATTGTGTTTATTATGTTGGTTGCTCGGATGTATCCCTCCAATACACATTCCTCAAACAACACTTGAAGTGATTTATCCTCTCATTATCATTTTCCTGCTTGGTGGGAATAATACTGGGTGGAAATTGGTTGCAGAGCTCCCTACACCAGCGCACTAAGCATCCATGTGCCCTCTCCTGCTTTGGCATCAAGTCTGCTTCTGTACCCATGGGCAGTGAGAATGCTGAACGACCAAAGGAAGTGCTCACACTAACCATCCAAGACTCTCATATTCATGAAACAACATTTCTTTCTTTAATTGTATCAATGAAATACTTGTCTTGCATATGTATTGCTTGACTGTGTGTGTGTGTTATGTCTGACTGTGTGTCTGCGTGTTTTGCACTGAGGACCAGAGAACGCTATCTTGTTGGGTTCTACTTGTGCAATCAGATGACAATGACTTGACTTGGCTTGATGTTTCCTTTCACAGACCTTCCAACCTGATGGGATTAACATCGACTTCTCTGATTTTTATTAAAACCCACCACTATCTTTGTCCCCTTGTCTCCTTTCCTCTAGTTCTGTCTCTGTCTCTGTCTGTCTGTTTCTCTTCCCATTTCCCCCTGTCTCCTTTCACAGAGCCAAAATCAATTCTCACCTCTCTTAAATCCAATCAACACCTTTTGTTGGTCTGGACTCCTCAGCCTTCCATCTCCCTTTCTCTCCCAGTCTTTATTCACACACCTGCCTGCTTTTTGTTTATTCCTTGAAGAAGGGCTCAGGCCCGAAATGTTGGTAACATATCTTTACTTCCTATGGACGCTGCGAGACAGGCTCAGTTTCTCTAGCATTTAGGTGTGTTTTTTCTGAACAAGTGTGCAGGGACTGAATGGGTGATAGTGCTTCAAGCTGTGGTGCTGGGAAAGAAAGGGTCGTTCCTCAGACTCATTTTCTGGGGAAGGGCTTGCAAATCCAGAAGATTCCTCATACTCTACTATTCTCCCTGACTTCACAGAACCATCCGGGTGGGGCTGTTTCCCATTAGCCCCTGGAGAGGCAGCAACGAGCTGTAAACGATCCGTGTGTGCGGTTATTAGTGGAGGCCAAGTGCCGAGGTGATTACTTGCTGCCTCTCATCCCCTACACCTTCCATCTGTGCAGTCTAACTACACAGTCTGGCCTGCAGGCAGGTATTTCAGGAATGCAGCGGAGACAGAAGAGGTGCAAGTGTGGAGGGAAAAGGGCAGGGAAGTGCTCGGAGCATTGCACAGGGTTGGGTCCGTTTTAAAGTTGTGGGGGAACATGGAGGCAGCAGGAGACTCGATCCCTCAGAACTGTACCCCCATTCCAGTTACACCAGAAAGTCTGCCGAAGCTGGGGTCAAGTGCAGTACACAGAAGTGCTGGAGAGACACAGCAGGTCACGCAGCATCCAGAGGAAGTAAGAGGCAATCAATCAGGATCCTGACCAAGGGCTCAGGCCCAAAATGTCACCTGTCTTTTACTTCCTCTGGATACTGTGACCTGTTGAGTTTCTCCAGTACTTCTGTGTACTGCACCCCATTCCATTGGAGCTTGGGGTGGGGAGGGAGCTCGTTTGCTCAATTTTTTTCCTCCAAAAAATAGTCTTTATCAGAATAAACTATTTACAAAACAAAATATTCAAACTCTTTCACATCCCTAGTGTCAGACATATTCCCATTAATATACATTGTTACTTTTGCTCTCTCAATGCCCTGTTATCACCACTGCCCTTCTCCCCCTTCTGGGGTGGTTGAGGGGCTTCCCCTTGGTCTCAGCCCCTCAGTGCCTGGTAATGGGAGGACTCTGTTCTTTCCCCACAGTGCCCTCACATTGGCTGCACCAAGTCTCAGTGCGTCCCTCAGTGCGTACTCCTGCAGCCTGAAATGTGCCAGTCGGCAGTATACCCGCATCGACATCTCCTTGTGCTGGAAAACCAACAGGTTTTGGGCAGACCAAAGTGCTCCTTTCGCCGAATTGATGGTCTTCCAGCAGTTCTGGATGTCTGTTCCTGTGCGTGTGTCCCAGGATCAGCCAGTAGATCAGAGAGTCCTCTGTCACACTGCTGCTAGGGATGAACCGTGACAAGGACTCTTTCATCCTTTTCCACACAAATTCAGCAAAGTGGGTAACTGTCTCCTCTCCACTATAGTCGTCTGGAGGACACATCACATGATGTGTGATGTTTGGTCTCTCTGTATGTTTGATTTTCAATCCCCATACCCAGCTAAATCCAAATCAATATCCTGCATCCTGAGTTCCCAATGTGGCGTCCTCTATGTTGGGGAGACAATGCAGATTGGGAGAGTGCTTTGTTGAACACCCTCACTGCCCTGTGCCCGCCCAGTGTGAACGGGGAGGGTCGGTCAGACAAATCTCCCACTCTGTATGCCCGTGGGCCTGGCCCAAGAGGTGGCAAACAGATCTGGGCAGATGAGGGGTTCAACCCAAGTTTGCCCCCTCAAAGGATGTCTCCAGGTGTCCAGAGATGAGTGTTGGTGGTCAGCACAGACTCAATGAAACGAAGGACCTTGACCTTGATCAGTGACAGTCTTTGTTTGTTTTATGTTACATTTAATTTGAACTCAGTGTGAACTTTGTGATTATTTAAATAGAAAGGATGTAAATTAACTTTTTTTCAGGAAAAATTGTTAGACACAAACTTTCCCTCCTCATTGCATCTCACTCCCTAACCTCCCCTCCTCCATTGGCCCCTGCTCTCCCCTCCTTCCCTCTCCGCTCACACCCTCTCCCTTTCTCTTACTCTCTTTTCCCACATCCCTTCCTCCTCTCCACCTTCCCCCACCCCCTTTCTCCCCTTCCATCCTTCCTCCTTCCCTCTCTGCTCACACCCTCTCCCTTTCCCTTATCCTCTTTCCCCACATCCCTTCCTCCCCTCCACCTTTCCCCCACCCGTTTCTCCCCTTCCATCCTTCCTCCTTCCCTCTCTACCTATGCCCCTTTTTCCTCCTCCCCTCCCTCCTTTCCCCCTCCCACCACTCATTCCCTTCCTTTCCCCCTCTCTTTCCTCCCTCCTTTCTATTCCGCTCCCCTTCCCTGGCAGAAGCCCTGTGTGAACTAATGGCTCTCCCACCTGCACAATCCACCTCTGAAGATGGGAGAGAAGGAAAGGAGGCTGGGATTCTGTGATTGGCTTGGAATGGTTCCACTCTCCAAATACATCCCTCTCTGTTTTTCCCTGAGCCTCTCCTGTGATCATTGACAGTGGTGTTTTGGACTCTCTGTCGGAACCAGCAAATGAACCCTTTGTGTTTCAGAACATCCTCCTGGCCTGGAGGATAGAGCCAGGTATAGTTTGCACAAGCCAAGAGTTTGAATTCAGAGGATTCAGGTGAGACTCTGCAGTCTGAAGTCCTGATCTCTGGGTCCCAATATGGGGGAGGGGGGCCGCACTGAGGGGGCAGGGGGGTACTGAGGGAATACTGCTTAAACAAATTGTTGTAATGGATCATGGGCTCAATGCTGCTGGAGCTCAACGGATCGCGACTCTGGCACCTCATTGGGCCGCTCCGCTCTGCTCCAGGCCCAGCCCCCCTGCGCTCCCCGGCTCCCTCTGCTGAGCACTATTCTGGTCGTACAAGAAACCTGTTTCTTCCACGACTGGTAGTCGTCCTCTTTCCTCGTCTTACTATTCACTCTCAATTATACAATGCCCAATTCAACATGGTGCCACCAAGGCCAGGTCTCGTGAGACCTCCTTGTCACCATTTTTGGTGAGTTCCGGCCCCTAAAACATTAGCACTGCACCCCTGATTATGGTGCCCTACTGGAATATTCATTGGATGACTAGACCACTGGTTATCCTCCCCCTGCCTTCCTTCCTGCAGCCAAAAAAACCTCTCAAAATGGAGGTGCTCGTAGTGGCAGTGTTGCCATTGGTGCAGACCCGTGGAGAGCAGGGGGCGGTGACAGCATACCACTGTGGGGTCCAACCACCCAGTCCAACAGCATTTGGACTCATAAACAGCCTGTTAATGGAGCCGATGGTGCTTCTATGTAAAAATCCCATGACTACGGGGTCTGGGCTGAAAATGGCGGTGCCTATGATCGGCAGTAGCTACAAGGGGGGGAGACGCAGAGGATATGACCCATGGGATAGTGACCAGTGCTGTAGACCAGTAGGGATTCTGAGGCTGAAGAACATCTAGGCAGTGGGCTGTCAGTGACTTGAGGTGAGGCTGTGGGCTGCTGGCCACTGTAGTCAAAGGACTCACATCAGGCAGACTACTGGAGGCTGGCTTGAGACTAGCTGAAGGGGCTCTATGCACCGGAACTGTGATAAGAGAGGGTGCTGGACACTTCCTGATTGTGTCAGGTGTATATCTTGGGCTGTCGATGGATCGGACTGAAGGCTGTGGGGCTGTGGAGGTTGCAGGAGCACTGGAGGCAAATCCATGGACCCACAATGACTCTGGAGGGACTCTCTTTTGCTTCTCTTTCTCTCGTACCGTTAAGAGGCACAGGGCAATTTCTGCTGATGACGAATCTTTGTTTGCTTAACAGCAGAATAAAGGAAATTTTGTGTAATATTAGATTTTCTGTTTTAAAACATGAGAATAAAAGAATCTTCAATCTTGAACCTCCTGGCCAGGTCTGATGGGTGGGTGTCCTGCTGTGTCTGGGACCCCAGCTCCCTGCTGACCACACACTGAGTTGAGGAGCTCCGGGATCTTTGGGAAGCCTTCCCTCCCTGCCAGATGGTTAACAACTCCGCACCGCCCCTGGCAGACGGATTAATGACAGCACTTCCCTCCCCACCAGACAGATTATCAACACTGCTCCCTCCCTTCTGGACAGTGAACGGCACCGCTCCCTCCCCACTGGACGGTTAACAACACTGGTCCCTCTCTGCCGGATGGGTTAACAATACTACATCATCCCTGCCGGATGGGTTAATGGCACCACACCTGATCAGTGTAACAAGGGGAAATTCAAGAGCCTGATAGCTGTTGGATAAAAACTGTTCTTGAACTTAAAGGTGCTGTTCAAGTACCTTCCTGCTTTTACTCATACCTCAAGGAAGGGTTCAGGCTTGAAATGTTGGTTATCTATACCTCTCATGGACACTGCAAGACCAGCTGAATTCCTTCAACATTTCTGTGTTTTTACTACAATCATAGCATCTGCAGACGTTTGTGTTTCACTTGAACCTAGAGGTGCTGGTCTTCAGGCTTCTGTACCTTCTGCCTAAAGATAGGAGGTTGTGATGAGGGTGATGGGAGTCCTTGGTGGTGATGGCTGACTTTTTGAGGCAGTACATCATGTTGATGTCCTCAGTAGATTGGAGATTGGAGCCTGTGATGTCTTGGCTGTGCAGCCATCTGCATTCATCCTTCACCCCAGCTTGGTTAACATACCACCTACCAGCCCCAGTCTCATCCTCCCTCTTTCCCTCCTTCCACCGGCTATCTTCCCTCTTCAGTAAGTCCTGATGCATGTTTTCGATTCGAAAGACTGGCATTTCATCTCCGCCCTGCAGATGCCGTTTGACCTGTCGAGCTCCCCAGCAGTTTGTTCTTTACTCAGCTGAAAGATCTGGGATTTTCCAAAGTGTTGCCAGCTGCACAAGTGGACAGGAGAGGTCACATTGTCCTGTCCCAGCACAAGCTGTAACAGCCAGGATGGATGACCTATGCATTTGTTGCACTGACTGACGCAGACAATTTTAATTTAAATTTAGTCCAGCCCATGAGCTCATGGCGCCCGAACACCCCAATTAACCTACAACACCCCGTACACTTTTGAACAGTGGGAAGAAACCCACACAGACACAGGAAGAATGTATAAATTCCTATGGACGTCATCGGATTCCAACCTGGGTAGCTGGTGTTATAATAGCATCGCGCTAATTTAAATTTAGACATACAGCAGGGTAACAGGATCTTCCACCCCATGAGCCCACGCTGCCCAATTCTATCTGGTTAACCAAAGGATGGGAGGATACCGGAGCCCCTGGAGGAAATCCACACAGACATGGGGAGAACATACAACTCCTTACAGACAGCGCCGGATTCGAACTCTCCTCACTCATGCTGTAACATCATTGCGCTAACTGCTACACTAACCATGCCATCAGTGGGTCCAGTATTCTGGGCCCAATGTTCCTTCTCCAACACAGGCAGAAGGTTGAGAACTCATCAGGTTACAGATCACGTACTTGGGCTTATACATACCAGCTGTGGCTGGGCCCATTCCACAAACAGCATTCATCAAAGAATAACAGTGATTGACCCAAACCTTTCATCTCCAGGCAAGGCTTTGAACAGAGGACCAACTCTAAATTTAGACTAATCAGGACCATTTAAACCAACAGTTTGTTATTCCAGTAAAAACACAATGCTGGAGGAGCTCAACAGGTCAATCAGCATACTTTATATAGCAAAGATAAAGATGTATTCCAATACACCATCTACAAATCCGCTGATGATGCCACGGTAGTGGGCTTTATAAAAAAGGGATGATGAGTCAGCGTACAGGAGGGAGATTGAAAACTTGGCTGAATGGTGTATTAACCACAACCTCTCAAGCAATGTCACCAAAACCAAGGAGCTAATTGTTGATGTCAGAAATAGAAAACCAGAGGTGTATGATCCAGGCATCATTGGGAATCAGACGTAGAGAGGGTGAGCAATTTTAAGTTCTTGGAAGTCACTATCTTGGAGGATATGACATCAGAGGTTTGCTATGAGATCAGAAACCCTGGCAAATTTTTACAGATGAGTGGTGAAAAGGGTGCTGACTGGCTGTGGGGTCATCAATACCCCTGAGTGTCAGGCCCTGCAAAAGTTAGTGGACACAGCCCAGGACATCACAGAACATCTACAGGGAATGTACTTAAAGGCGCAGCAGCAATCATCGAGGATCCACACTTCCCAGGGCACCCTCTGTTCTCTCTGCTACCATCAGGAAAGAGGTCTAGGTGCCACAAAACTTGCACCAGCAGGTTCAGGAACAGCTGTTACCCCTCCACCATCAGACTCCTCAATGACAAACTCAATCAAGGACTCATTTAAGGACTCTTGTGCACTTTCTTAATTTTTTTTCCTCTCTGCATTGCACAGTCAGTTTGCTTACATGTTGTTATTTGTTTACATGTGTACGTTGTGTACAGTTTTTTTTTGCACTGCCAATAAGTGGTAAATTCTAACTCTCCTGCAGGATAAAGAATCACCGTCAGATAACTGTCAGATAAAGAAGGGTTGTGTGGGATGTCATGTATGGACACTGATAATAACTATGAAATCTGAAATCAACATAACTAATGTTTCAGGCTTGATCCTGAACAAAATGTCCATATGAAGGACTCAGGCCCAAAACGTTGGTGATGTATCTTCATCTTTGCTATATAAGGACACTGTTTGACCTGCTGAGTTTCTCCTGTGTTGTGTTTTGCCTTCTACAGACCTGTGTTTTACTTTAGTTTGTTATTCCTGCTCACCCCAGCCTCTGGGTCAGGTCCTGCTCCTGATGTTCCTCTCTCTGACTGAAGGCACCCAACCCCAACCAACCATTTTTCCCCTGCAGCCGCTGCAACCGTGTCTGCCTGTCCCGCATCGGACTGGTCAGCCACAAACGAGCCCGCAGCTGACGTGGACTTTTACCCCCTCCATAAATCTTCGTCCGCGAAGCCAAGCCAAAGAAAGAAGGTGAAGGTAGGGTAGGCTTTGGGGAAGGAGCGTGGGGCAGCAAATGGGGTAGCGGTGGGGGGAAGGGCAGGGGTTACCAGCAGGAGCAATCCTGCACAAATAACCGAGGCAAAGTGAGAAAATGGATATCGAAAATAAATCAGAGTTCAGATTACAGATTTATTCTCAGAGTACATATTTTTTCTGCGGGCGAGGCAGAATTACCACTGCAAAAAACTACATAATATGCACATGTAAACAAATAAACAAATATAAATGATTGAATTTGCAATAAAGAGAAGAAAAAAAGCCATAAAATACAAATGTGAGAGACCCTGATTGAGTTTGTCGTTGAGGAGTGTGACGGTGGAGGGGTAGCAGCTGTTCCTGAACCTGGTCATGCGAGTCTTATGGCATCTACACCTCTTTCCTGATGATAGCAGCAAGAACAGAGCATGTGCTGGGTGGCAAATACTTCTGTCCATCCGATGGACATCTCAGAAAGGTGTCTGCCTTCTGATTTCCTCCAGCAAAACACTTTGTCTGCTACAGAGAGGTGGAAGTAAGGAGACCAAGTGCAGGGAGTACTCAGGGCAATTCAAGATTCCTTCATGATCACGGACACAAAATACACCAACTTGTTTCCCTCTGTTTGCCCTGTAAAGACACACACAGACACCACCAGCCAATACCATCATCAAGACGAGATAGAGCAGAAGAGAGCCCCGTTCAGAGACACCAAGTGTCCTTGAATCTTGCCACCTCCCCCGATGGTGATGCCTCCTGTGCCCCATGACCTCCCTAGCCCTATGACCTCCTACCTGGTCCAGCAGTGAACATGAGCTTCAGGCATCCAATTCTCCCTTCTCAGCCCTCGGTTGCCGATCCCCAATATGATCAAGAAGCTGTTAGCACCTGGGGCCCTTTAGGAGCCCTGCTTGCCATTGGCATCTTCAAGGATCCTGGTCCCAGTTCCTGGTTCGCACAAGCCCTTGGCCTGGTGTGAGGTCTTCAACCTCCAGGCCCCTCACTAGTCTGCTACTGTGGTCTCCCACCCTGTGGGCTCCTCTCCCAGGTTTCACCTCCTCAGTGGGAGGGTGGGGTGAAGTCCCGCTCTGCACCAGTTCATTGCTTCCCCTGGAGCCTATCTCCCTTGTGAAAGGCCCAGGTGGGAGAGGTTGGCAGGGGAGATGGTCAGGAACTTGGTGGGACTCCCAGATGTCCCCAAGTGTGGGGAAGACTGAGACCATGAGGTTCACCTGTGGTGGCAGGCCAACAGGAACCATCCAAAATGCAGACATGGAGCTCAGAAGCAGGAGGAGGCTTGAGCTTTCCCACCATTTATCCCAGCTGGTTTCCATCAGCCTGATCCCTGCTCTATCTCAATTTCCCTGTTCATTTTAACTCGGGCATTGTTTTGAGTCTCTTACTCTTGAAATGGAGTAAATTGTTCCAGAATATTTATACATATTTATTTTATATTATATTTTATGCAAGTTAGTGATTATTATGTTTTATGTATTGTATGTGAATGTATGTGCAGTTTGGTCCAGAGGAACTCTGTTCCATCTGGTGTAGATATACAATTGGATGATAATGAACTTGAACTTGAACCAAGTCTCCAATGGCCTCGAGGGGAGAGAATCCAAGGCATTTTGTGCAGATCACAGTTCAAAACAGCCCTTAATTAAGGAGACACAAGGAACTGCAGGGGATCTTGTGGAAACAAAGGAAAGCTGGGGGAAATTGGTAGATCTGTGTGGAGAGAGAGTCAATTTAAGTTTGGGGACGCTGTTGTGCGTGGAGGAAATATGGCTTCCCCGCCTGTCTGGGATATTGTGGATTGTGAGAGGTCACGTGTCCTTCCTGTCTGAAACTTATTCGGAAGTCACATCACTTGTCAAACAAAGTTGGACTCTGGCCACCCATTAGTGCACACCTTGCCACTGGCTAATTTAAATCACCAGGGCAGTGGTTCTCAACCTTTTTCTTTCCACTCACATACCACTTTAAGCAATCCCTATGCCATAGGTGGTCGGTGATTAGTAAGGGATTGCTTAAGGTGGTATGTGGGTGGAAAGCAAAAGTTTGAAAACCACTGACCTAGAGTCATTATTGGCTAGAAAAACAGAATAGAACTGTATATAACACCAATGCACAGAACATTCTTTCTCTCTGCCTCATGGTCAAAGACCCGGATATCACTCCACGCCATTTGCTACTGTGGAAATCGCAGGAAGTGTTGCGGGTAAGGTGTGCACTACACTGAAGCTGAGCCATAGTACTTCAATATATCAGTACTTGCAGACAGCCGCATCCTGTTGTTCAGGGAACTGGGTATGTGTAAGAGTCCCTGCTTTAGAGTGTGTACTCAGGTTTGTGAGCGTGTCAAGTATAGGTTCACTATTGTCGGAGTCCATCCTAGTCTGAGGTCAATGTTGTTGCTTGAGTGAAATAGTAATTGAGTATCATTTAATGTTCTCCTCTGTTTGTCTCCTATATGTTAATTAAAGCTAGGTGTGATTGTAACACTTGTGTCCAGACTCGCCTCTCTGTGAACCCACCGTACCTGATACCTTGTGTGGAATCTGCACGCTTTCTCCATGATCACATAGTCTCTCCTCCTGTTTCTGAAAGGTGTGGGGGTTGCAAGAGAAATTAGCTACAGTGAAATGTCGCAGAGTGCAGGTGAGGACCAGTAACTTCGTAAAAATGTGGAGGGAATAGAATGTGTTTAACATGGGATCAGAGTGAGGTGGTAGTGGCCATCAGTAACAATCGTGGGACTGCTTCTCTACTGTGTGCATGGCCAGATACAATTCCAATTCTCTACTGTGCCCCTCTCACTTCCCCTTCTCTTCACCCTCTCCCTTTCTCCTCCCTTTCTCTCTTTTCCTTGACCCCTATTTCTTTCTCCCTTTCCCTCTCTCCCTCTCTATATATCTCTCTCTCTCCTCTCCCTCTTCTCTGTCCACCCTCTCTCTGTTTCCCTCTGCCTCTTTTACTTTCCCTCCCTCTCTCTATGTCACACCCACCCACAACCCTTTCTCTATAGGCAGCCAAGGATTTCCAACATTCCATGCTCCAATTAGCAACCCCCACCACCCCCCCTCCCCCTCTCTTCTCCACTCCTGATGATGACATGGATTGATTGCTGGCCTTCACCACAGGATGGAGAGAGTTGGGACAATTACTGGAATTTTGTGTGGCCTGCAAGGGGTTAAGTGATAGCCCCTGGGGACTGAAAGCAATAAAACTCAATTGGAACATTCTAAAGGGGTGGAGAGGATTCAATAAATCATTAAAGTTTCAAGGAACAACTCTAACCACAGGCTTTAACCTTGCTGTAATGGGGGCTGTCTGTAATCTCTATCGACAAGAGATTTTCCCACAGATGATATAATCGATATGTGCACTCATCTTCATTTACATCCAATTGTTATTTAATGAGGTGCTGATAATGGCTGTTCTCCAGTGAGTGTGGAATTGTGTCAGGAACAAATGTTTAGAGACACAGCCTCCTTGTCCTGCCTTTCTGACCTCACTACCACAGGCAGCTCCCATCCTGATACTGTGCAAGACCTGCGGAGAAACAGAGGAATTGCAAATGCTGGAATCTTGAGCAAACAACAAGGCACTCGTGGGCCTGGAACATCCTTGATTTTCTCATTGGAAGACCAGTCAGTTTAAATTGAAAACAACGTCTCCTCCTCACTGATATCAACACAGGTGAACCCCAAGGATGCGTGCTTAGTCCACTGGTCTACTTATTATGCACCCATGACTGCATGGCCAGGCACAATTCCAATGCTATCTACAAGCTGTTGGCAGAATCACAAATGGCAATGAGGTAGCGTACAGGAGGGAGATCGATCAGCTCGTTGAATGGTGTAATGACAACCACCTTGCACTCAACGTTAACAAAACAAGGAGATGATTGTGGACTTCAGGAGGAAGTCAGGCGAACACAACCCAGTCCTCATCGAGGGCTCAGTAGTGGACAACTCCAAATTCCTGGGAGTCAACATCTCTGAGGATCTGTCCTAGAGCCTCCATGTTGATGCAATCACAAAAAAGGCTCACCAGCAGCTATACTTTGTGAGCTATTTGAGGAGATTCAGTATGTCACTGAAGACTTGTAAACTTCTACAGGGGTACCGTGGAGAGCATTCTGGCTGGTTGCGTCACTCAGGACAAGAATAAACTCTGGAGGGTTGTTAACTCAGCCTGCGTCATCACAGGCACCAGACCACTCCATCAAGGACATCTACAAGAGGTGGTGTCTTAAAAAAAACAGCCTCTATCCTCAAAGTCCCCACCACCCAGGCCACGCTACCATCAGGAAAAAGGAACAGGAGCACTCAACGCACAAGGACAGCTTCTTCCCCACTGCCATCAGATTTCTGAATGATCAATGAACCAAAGACACTGCCTTAGTTTTCGTGCCCTGTTATTTAAATTTTTTAATGTTGTAAGATGATTATAATATGAATATTTGCACTATGACACTGGCAAAAATTACTGAATTTCATGACTTGTTCATGACAATAAATTCTGATTCTGATCCACGGGTAGAAATGGTCCTCATGGTCTGGAAATTAAACAAGATAGCCTGCAGACACTGTGGTCAAATGCAACACACAAATGTTTCGGAGAAGCTCACGCCGCAATCACAGGAAGGATCAAATCTGTCGCTGTCTGGAAGGAGTTTGTACAGCTCTTTAACTGTACTCGATGGAGTACAGTTGAAAGGCCTGGACAGAGTAGATGTGGTGAGGATGTTTCCCAGGGTAGGGGAGTCTAGTACAAGAGGGCACAACTTTAGGATAAAAGTCAATTTAAAACAGAGATGTGGAAAAATTTCTTAAGTCAGAGTATCGTGACTCTGTGGAATTTGTTGCCACAGATGGCTGTGGATCGAGTCATTGGGTGTATTTAAGGCAGAGGTTGACAGGTATTTGATGAGTCAGGGCATCAAGGTTTACGGGGAAAAGCCCGGAGAGTGGGGTTGAGTGGAAGGATGGATCAGCTAATGATAGAATAGTGGAGCAGACTCAATGGGCCGATGGGCCTACGTTTGCTCCTATATCTTGTGGTCTTGAGATGTGACATCCAACCTGGACTAATGGGTGAATCAGGATGATCTGCCAATCCAGGCTGTCCAGAAGCAAAATACAGCAGATTCTGAAAATCTGAAAAAAAAAATCAGAAAGATGCTGGTATATCTCAGCAGGTCAGAAAGCATCTGTGGAGAGAGAAAAAGAATTAATTATCAAATTGGTGAGGTTTTAATTTGCAATGACACAGTTTTAAGTGGAAGAGAAAGGTTGAGGGGAGAGAAGTGCTGAGAAGCAAAGGGAAAGTGTGTGATGGGCTCCAGACTGAGACTGAAGCATGGGGTGCAGTTTGGAGGGTCAGACTACAGTGGGAGAGGTGAGGGGGTGGGGGTGAAACCCCGTGCTCTGTGCTGGTGTCAGTGTGGCAGTTACCCTGCAGATAGCTGGCTCAGTGTAGGGAGGATTGGCAGAGCTGTCACACGGAGAGGGGCAGCTCCAGGGAAGAATAACTCATCCTGTGACCCTGGTAGCCCAGTGGCACGGTTGGGAATGTGGAGGGGGGAGGAAGGGGAGGGTGGAATGTGGGCTGTGTTACACAGGAACTATCTACTGCCTCTGCACCCCTCCCTCTCTCAGTTCCTGTGGCCGTCTCTCAGTCGGGCTGAGCTCACACACTCACTGACCTCCTTCGTGTTACTGTCTCATTGAGGTTGAGAACTTCCAGAAACATTCAGCCAAGTGTCCCGGCTCCTGAACCACTAATGGTGTCTGGTGCAAAAGGCTGAGAGTAGGTCTCGCCGCACTTGAGACCGCAGACGAACTGGCCATTGTGCTGTCTGCCTCTGAAGGGTGTCGTTAAAGTGCTCACGGACCCCACTCATCCAGACCACCCGAGCTGAGGAAGGAACAGCCACAAATAAAATCTCTTGCCACAAACAAGGAATCCTTGCCCAGCATCCGCTTGGAGTCATCACCGTGGAACACAGCAGGGGTGGGAATTCCCTCGGACAATGGACTTCTGTTCCTGGTTATCTGGTTATCAGTTCAACAGTAGGAGACCATGTCAATTGTGGCCTTCACAATCTGTGGCAGGCACGTGGCTGAGAGAGTCAAATATTATGTTGGCAGGTATGTTGATAACACTGAACTTGGTAGGATTGTTTGCAGAGAGGATAGAAATTCAAACATTTTTAAATTTATTGATACAGCACTGTCGAAGCCAATTCTGGCCAAAAACCCATGCTGAACAATTACACCCAATTTACCCACCAAACCCCGCATGTTTTGGAAGGTGGGAATAAACCGGAGCACCTGGGGAAAATTCACACAGGTTATAGGGTAAATGTACAGACGGTGCTAACCATGTTGAGGGGCTGCATGGGGACATGGGCAGGCTGAGTGAGTGGACAAGGACAGAGCAGATGGAACATACTGTAGACAAAGAGAATCACAATAACTGCACGTCAAAATCTTTAGCAAACAGTGAGCTGCTGGAAGGACTCAGTGGGTTGGGCAACACCTGTGGGGAGAGACAGTCAGTCAATATTTTGGGTCGGGATCCTCATTCAACTTGAGGAATGTAGAAAAATGTGATAATTTTAATACACAAAAACTATGCAGCCCCATCACACACTCCAGGGGTCAAACACAGAGTGAAGCACCCGCCACACTGTGCCATCACATGCTCCGAGGGTCAGACATAGGATGAAGCTCCCTCCACACCATCCCATCACACACTCCCAGGGCCTGACACAGAGTGATGGTCCCTCCACATCGTCACAACACACACTCCCAGTGTCAGTCACATAATGATTCTCCCTCTATGTGCTAAATGTGAATGAGTCTGAAGATTTGAGAGATTCCAAGCCTGTTCCCATCCCCGGCATCAGCATTGCCTGCACTGACATGGCACATATCAGACCCTGGGGTTGTCTGCCTCTCCTCACATTACCCCTCCTCTCAACACAAGGCTGGCTCCACCTCCTTACCTCCCTTTCAGCCTGAAATATTATACTTTCACCTGAACTAATCTATAAATGTTAAGTTGCAGTGAACTATTCCAATAGAGGAGCCAGGCATTAGCAGAGTGAGTGTGGGAGGATTCATCTGGACAATTCTGTCCAGTGGGTTCTCTATGACTCTGTGATGGCACCTGCTGGCAGGGGCAGGGACTGCTCCTCAATCACTGAGTTCAGGTCCAAAAATAAAACTCAGTGTTGGTGACACTAGCCCCTTTCAAATTGCAGCAACCTGGGCAGCCCTCCTGGGTCCTGGGTGCGATTACTGAGGCAAAGATGCTGGAAGCACCTTTCAAATCGCAGGGGAAATCTACCCATTAAATTGCCAACCTGGTGATTTAATGGGGGCGATTCTGCCCTCGTGTCGCGCATTCACTGGAAGTACCGCCAGATGGTCAGACGCTGCTGCCTGGTGACACCCGCACGCAAGCGCTGATATCACTGGATAAACAGGCCACCCAGTTTCCTCTTCAAATTACCCGTGGATGTGACCTAGTTAAGTTTAACTGGGTTCCATGACTACCTCTGAGGTAGATCAGGGACCCGGTTGGATTCCGACGGGGGTTGACAGGGTCAGACCCTTTCTAACTGTCGTGTAACTGGGGTAATAACCGGGAAAATTGTCCAGTTAACTCTATTTTACACGCCAGTTTGAAAGGGCCTACTCACTGGCGTCACTAGGGGCTCACTGGCGTCATTTGGGGTGGTGGACCACATTGGGTGACACCATCAGAGAGGGTGACACCAAAATGACTGTCAATAAACTTTTTGTGCAGTGTTTCAGCAGAAATTGATTATTTTTAATAAAAATATCCCTGTAGTTAGTTTTAACAACAAAAACATTTTTTGTAAGACCAGCTTACATGTAACAATGTACCTACTAGGCTAAAACTCTGTGCTAATTAACTTTTTGATTCTTCTAATGTGCTCTGGTCAGAGCTGTCATTATTACCAAATTATAATGAGGGGTCGAATCACGTGGTTTCATCTCCACTCGCTACAAGCACGCACTGTTGTGTTCGTTGCCGCTGGTGTTTTTATAGTCGCTGGTTTTGTCAAATTTTCTGATGTTTTAGCTACAATATTGTGGTCATTCATATTTGTGAACCTGTATCAATAACTTTTTGAGAATGAAGTAGTAATTAAAGGAAAAGAAGGAGAAAAATTAAAAAAGGCCTCCACTCAGTTACTAATAATGTTGTAACTAATAATGTTGTAATTCAATGTAGAAAGATTTTTCAAAACAATTTTGTTGCTAATATTAATTTTGCTAGCTGTTTATCTCACTACATTCAGTGATATACGGAAACAAACTGGGAAAGAGAAGAGCCATTTAATAATTCAAGTTGTAGAGGATAAGTTAGAATTGAGTTGTAATGGGGCAAGTTGTGGAGGGTGTCTGATTGATAGGGAACAGTTGTGGAGGGTGTTTGGTTGAGAGGGTATGTGTGTGGGGGGGGAGGTCCTGGTAGTTCCTGTCTTTAGCTAATAAAATTGATGCACCAACAATAATCACAAAAGGCTGGATATTGTGAAATGATCAGGCTTTTATTAACTAACGATAGGAATTACCATCAACCTCATTGACTGATCGAAGCAAAGAGATAGGGGAACATGCAAAGGGCTCTGGGTAGGTAGGATCAGTCTCGGGAGGCGTGTCCAGCTGGCAGCAGCCATTCATGGCACTGCAGTGGTTTACCACACACCTCGACCTCAAATTTACTTGCTCTATCTCTCCCATTCCTCAATCTCTGCGCCTCCATCTAGGCAGAAAAAATTCTCCCCAGACATTTCTACTCACCCACCAACTCCCATAGCGACCTCAACTACACCTCTTCATACTCTGTCCCTGTAAGGATTCTCTCTCAATTCCTCCATTGCCGTTGCATCTGATCCCAGGGTGACGCTTTTCCATTCCAGATCATCTGAGATGTCCACCTTCTTCAAACAACGTGACTTTCCCTTTACCCCAAACAACTCTTGCCCCTCACCCACATATCCTCTATTTCCCACTCATCTGTCCTGGACCCCTTCACCCCGAGATGCAAAAAAACACAGGATTTCCCATTTCCTCACCTAACACCCCACCAGCCTCTACATCCAACATATTATTTTTAATTAAATTTAGGCATGCAACACAGTAACAAGCCCTTCTGCCCATGAACCTGTGCCACCAAAATACACCAATGAACCTACAACCCCCAGACATTTTGAAGGGCGGGAGGAAACTGGAGCGCCCAGAGGAAACCCACTGGGAGAATGTGCAAACTCCTTACAGACAGTGCCAAATTTGAACCTGGGTCGCTGGTGCTGTAATACTCTTGCGTTGACCACTAAGTTAACTGTGGTGCTCATAAATATCCTCTGCAATTTCACCACTGACAAAACAATTCCACCTCAGACACAACTTCCCCTCTTCTCCACCTTCCGCAGTGATTGCTCTCTCTGTGACTCCCTTGTCCACTACTCCCTTCCCATCAATCACCACCCCCTCACCCCGCACCCCAGGCACCAGCCGCATGTACCCATGCCTCCTCCCGAAATGTCCTTCCAAGTGAAGAAACATTTCATTTGTGAATCTGCAGGGATCATCTACTGCATCAGGTACTCCCATTGTGGTCTCCTCGATGTCGGAGAGACTGGAGGCATACTGGGGATCATTCTGTTGAATACATTAATTCTGTCTACCGCCATAGCAAGGATCTCCCAGTGGCCACCCATTTCAATTCTTTACCCCACTCCTGTAGCCTCGTGCCAAACTGAGGCCACCTGCAAATTGGAGGAACAGCATCTAACATTCTGTCTGCGCACTGTCCAAGAAGACGGCATTAACATCAACTTCTCCATTTTCTGTTAAATTGCTCCTCTGAATCTCTCTTTCCCCATCCCTCAATCTCCTTTCTTCCAGTCCCCCCTTCCATCTCCATTCAGAGAGCTACCCACTTTGAGCCCTCTGCTCCCTCCCTGATCACTTCTCATCTTTTTTCTCTTCTACCCTCCCACCCATATCCACCTATGACGTGTAAGTCAAGTCAAGTCAACTTTATTTATCAATCACACCATCGAGACTGTGTTTCTCCAGGACCACAAAGCATATTTACATAAATATAGGTTTGAATAAAAGTTCAACACGTTTAAAATATCAAGACTTTTACATGAGTGGTCCACGACACCCAATCCCCAAATGTTCTGGGAGTTCAGGAGCCTGATGGCTTGGGGGAAAAAGCTCTTGCCCAATCTGGACGCAAGGCCTCGAGGGCTGCCGAACCTCCTATCAGATGGCAGAGGGAGAACAGTTTACATGAGGGGCGTGTTTATTGTCTTTCGCCTGCATCGAGTGTTGTAGATGTCCTTCATCATAGGAAGAGAGCCCCCAATGATATTTTTCGCTGACTTCACTATCCTCTGGAGGGTCTTGTGGTCCAAGGAGGTACAGCTTCCAAACCAGGCGGTGAAGCAGTTGCACAGGATGTTCTCGATACATCCTCTGTAGAATGTAGTGAGGATGGAGGGTGGGAGATTAACTTTCCTCAGCCTTCGCAGGAAGTAGAGGTGCTGCTGGGTTTTCTTGGCTATGGAGCTAGTGTTAAGGGACCAGGTAAGATTCTCCACCAAGTGTACTCCAAGGAACTTGATACTCTTGATGACCTCAACAATGAAGCCGTCAATGGTCAGCGGAGTGTTGGTCCCCCTGGGTCCTCCTGAAGTTAACAACCATCTCTTTTGTTTTATTGACATTCAGATACATGTTGTTGGCTCTGTATCAGTCTGTTAGTGACTGCACCTCATCTCTGTATGCTGGCTTGTCATTCTTACTGATCAGGCCCACCACAGTCATGTCATCAGCGAGCTTGATGATGTGGTTTGAGTTGTGTTTAGCTGCACAGTCATGGGTCAGCAGAGTGAACAGCTGTGGACTCAGCACACAGCCCTGGGGGGCCCCTGTGCTCAGTGTGATGGTCTAGGAGATGCTGTTACCAATCCAGACTGAGGTCTTCCTGACAGGAAGTCAAGGATCAAATTGCAGAGGGAGGTGTTTAGACCCAGCAGGCTCAACTTCCTTATCAGGTACTGTGCTATGATTGTGTTGAATGCTGAGATGAAGTCAATAAACAGCATGGAGTCATATCTTCGAATATTGTTTTCCAGGTGGGTGAGGGCTAGATGGAGGGCAGTGGTGATGGCATCGTCCATAGAGCGGATGGATCTGATGCAAACTGCAGGGGGTCCAGTGACGGGGGCAGCAGGTGCTTGATGTGCCCCATGATGAGCCTCTCGAAGCACTTTATGACAATGGACGTGGGTGTGACACGGTTGTAGTTATTGAGGTAGGACATAGCCAACTTCATCGGTACAAGGACAATGGTGGCAGCTTTGAAACACGTTGGGACCACAGCACTTCTCAGGGAGATGTGTTCTATCTGTGTGCACGTGTGTGTGTGTGTGTGTGTGTATTGAGGGGTGTGTGTGAGTGCATTGGGGGTGTGTGTGAGTGTATTGGGATTTGTTTGTGTGTGAGTGTATTGGGTGGGTGTCTGTGTGTGTGAGTGTATTGGGGTGTGTGTGAGTGTATTAGGGTGTGCATGTGTGTGTATTGAGGGGGGTGTGTGTATGTGTATGTATGGGGTCTGTGTGTGTGAGTGTATTGGGGTTTGTTTGTGTGTGAGTATATTGGGTGTCTGTGTGTGTGTGTGAGTGTATTGGATGTCTGCGTGTGTATGGGGTGTGTTTGTGTTTATTAAAACCACTGTTTCCTAATTGGAGGTATAAAGAAGCCACAACAGATTCTAATTAAAAATTAAAAGGGGGATTAACATGGAACATTCATCTATTTAAATGTGTGGAGCAATCTCATTATTTAAACATTAGAAGACTCTGGAATGATTTGATAAAAGGAATAGTTTAAGGTCCGCTGGTGTTGGGCTGATGTGTGAAAGATGGGGATCATTAAGGGATAATTACAGAGATGTTGTTCGCAGAGAAGACCCACCCAGTTGTGAGTGAGGGTGTCCCACATTGGGAAACCATGGGACAGGAGCTCCTTCTCCCCCATGCCATTCCCACCCCCTTCAGCTGAGGGTGTTACAGGGCCAAGATGGGCACAGAAGACCATGGCACCTCAAATTGTACACTAATTAAAAACATTGTAAGTGCAGCCACTGCTTAGCCTGGTTTAGCAGACCAAAGAGGGTCATACTGTGGGAGCAGCCATGCAGAAGTCATGGTCTGCACTATCGGGAGAGCGGAGAAAAATAAATGATTTAAACGGCTGAAAGGTATTCAAAAGGTATTGTGTGTGTGGTGTGGGAGTACTCGGACAGAAGAAGTCTGCTGCTTTGAGTAAAGCTCTGCTGTCTCCAGCTTTGCAGTAATTAACTGGCAGTTTGCCAGGGTGGATTAACTCCACCGCAGAACTACCATCTTTCGTATAATTTAGTCGTTAAATGTTTATCATCGGTGAATCCACCACCAGTTCATCACTGATCAGCTTGACAGTCGGTTGTTGATGACTTTTTCACGGCATCTCTAAGGCCTGGGAGACTCGGCCTCAACTTCGAGGAGTCGGGAAGGTTTGGTGGATTGCCAGGGAGCCAGTTTGCGAAGCATCTGACGATTTTGGTTCATTGCTCTGCTATCTCATTGTACAGATAAAGGACTCACATCTGGGGCTCTCATTTCGACGTGGGGAAATATGGGATGATGTGCTCTGAGGTGGACTGTGTTAGCACGACTTCAATCAACGACTTCAATCAGGCTATGAGACTGCCCTTTCCTGTTGTGGACTATTGTTTTATACAGTCGTCTAAATTTTTAAAAACAATTTAGACATTCAGCACGGTAACAGGCCATTTTTAGCCACGAGCCCATGCCGCTCAATTTACACTCAATTAACCTACACCCCAGTATGTTTTGAAGGATGGGTGGAAACTGGAACCTCTGGGAAAAACCCACGCAGACATGGGGAGAATGTACAAACTCCTTACAGACAGCACGGGATTCGAACCCCACCACTGTAACAGCGCTGAGCTAACCTCTACACCACACATGTCAAACTCTGGCCCGATATAATTATATTTGGCCTGCAAGATCATTTAAAAAATGTATTAGAGGTGGCCCGCTGGCCGCCGCGCCAGTATAGCGCATGCACAGTAATACTACAAATCCCAGAATGCATTGGCGTCAGCCCGCTAATCGCCCCCACCTCCTCTGTTTACGTTGCAGGGTCTCACCGTGGACTCTGGTTTTGGGGCCTGGCCAGTGTCAGGGGAAGCCAAGGCCGCTTCCCAGCGCCCGTAACCGGAGGCCTCGGGCTTGACCTCGCCAGGAGTGTTGCCCACTCCCCCTCCCTGCCGCAGGCCGACCCGCGACTCACGGTGACGGGGCCGCTGATCCCCCGAGATGCCACCCTGCAGCGAGAGCCGATGCCCCCGCACTGTCGTTGTCCAACCCGATCGCCCGCAAACCCCGCTCTCCCGCACACAGGCCTGAGTAAGTATTATGAACTTTAATCTCAGGATAAAACGATCTTCCAATAGTTTCATGTCACAGTGATAAATATATTCCTGGTTAAAAATGGTCCTGCACCTGGATACAAACTCATTAGGCATAAAACTTGAAAAGTGAGTAAATCAAAGGATATCTGTACCAATGGAAAAAGGGCATGGGAAATAACCCTGCTAGAGTTCATGCCCACAATCAGTGACCCATTTGATTGTTTCAGGAATCATGTTATTCTCCCACATTCTCAATAGCCCTCAGATTTTACTATTCGACAGCACACTAGCAACATTTGACAAATCCTCTATAGAGAAATATTATTTATTGAATATTTTATTTCTCATTTGTTAATGCTTCTGGAAAGAGTTTATCCAAAACTATTATTAAACATTTATTTTAATAAGAAAAAGTTTAACAATACATATGTTGAAAGAAGAGAAAACATGCAGATGTTGTTGAAAATTTTCAATAAAAATTTAGTTCGGCCCTCGACTTAGTCCAAGTTTTTAATTTTGGCCCTCCGTGAATTTGAGTTTGACACCCCTGCTCTACACCAATTTTGCTGCCCTAGTTTGTCTAGTTTGTTTGTTTTACTTAAATATGTTGGGCCCAACTTCTGAAAGACCTGGCCCTACAGGAGTCGACTCAATGATCCCTGTGGCCAGGAATTCTCTCGCATCATGGAAGATGAGAATGCGGTCATGATACTTGTCTCCAACTATCACGGTTGGAAAATACACAAAGGCAATGGTGGGGACCGATGCCACCTCATCCATTACAGCGAGTGTGAAAATGGAGGGGAATTTGTGATGTGCCAATGAAACATGAAGGTGGTGAGTCTAGTTGGGAGTTGAGTTGATTAATAGACTCACCAACCATCTGTCATTTCAGTGGTTTGGTTGAGATCATGTTTCATGGAGATATGGAGTGTGCAGACCTTGCTCGTGTGCTTGAAGGGGTTGCTCATCAGGTTCTGGTTGCATTTCAGCCCCTCGCTCCTGATCTTTGGGCAGTCGGTACAGAGGAGGGAGGGTCGATCGAGGGTTGTCCTTTTTGATCTGGGCCTGGCCAAGATGGCCGTCCATCAGTCCAGGGAATGGGCAGTCAAGGGTTCAGCTTAGGCTGACTGTCTGCCCCTCTTCTGAGGACACCTGTGTGCCTGTGTGTCTCTGGAGAAGGAGCACTCAGTGCTCAGGGGCAGTTTGGAGGGTCTCTAGGAATGGTTGGCCCTCAAGGGTTTGATGGTATCAACAGAGATAATCATGTTTCAATTTATAAAGTATGTTTGGTGTAAATAGCCTGAATTGTAGAATAATGTAGTCCCTGTAACTTATGGATGATGAATAACAAAGGGATGGCATTGATTTACTGTCCAAAAGGAAAAAAAGACCCTGAGATTTCCCAGACCAATGACAATAATTGACCAGTTTCTCAGTTGAAGCAGAGGTGTGAACACTCTCCAGTGCCTCACATTTAATTTCTCCTTTCAGTAGGTTTACACAGGTCAGCACAACATTGTGGGCTGAAGGGCCTGTATTGTGCTGGACTGTTCTATGTTGTAAGGCAGTGAGTAGAAGAGTTGGGATGTCATGTTTTTATGGTACAGTAAAGCAGTCAGTTCTGGTCACTGCTCTATGGGAAGGACACCATTAACCTGGAGAGGGTGCAGAAGCGATTCACACATGGTCCAAATGCAGGCAAATGATACGAGCTCAGATGGGATAGTCAGTTTGGGCTGAAAGGCCTGTGTATGTTATAGCGCAGTGAGAAACATGGATGCCTGCAGACACTGTGTTTGTAGTAAAAGTACAAAAGTGCTGGAGGAGCTCAGCAGGTCTCTCAGCGTCCAGAGTAGGGAAAAATATATCACTGACATTTCTGGCCTGAGCCCTTCCTCAAGGTATCAGCAAAGAACAGGAAGGTATCAGGATAAAGACTGAAGAATGGGAGGGTGAGGAGTCCAGACCAACAAAAGGGGTGTATTGGATAAGATAAGGAGAGGGGAGAATTGATTTTAGCTCTGTTAAAGGAGACAGAGGGAAAAGGGAAGAGAGCAAGAGGGAGAGAGAGAGAGAGAGAGAGAGAGAGAGAGAGAGAGAGAGAGAGAGAGAGAGACAGACAGGAGGAAGAAGATGGGGGTGGGTTTAATGGAAGCTTGAGAAGTCAATGTTAATGCCATCTGGTTGGACGGTACCCAGACAGAAGATGAGGTGTTGTTCCTCCAATTTGTGGGTGGTTTCAGTCTGACTGTGCACGAGATCATGATCAGACATGTCAGCAAGGGAATGGGAGGGGAAATGGTTGGCTACTGGGTGATCTATGCTATTGTGGTGGACAGAGCTGAGGTGAACTCTCAGTTTGCGTCCAGTCTCTCCAATGTAGAGGAGAC
This sequence comes from Narcine bancroftii, assembly GCF_036971445.1. Lineage (NCBI taxonomy): Eukaryota > Metazoa > Chordata > Chondrichthyes > Torpediniformes > Narcinidae > Narcine > Narcine bancroftii. The sequence continues at coordinate 28,799,932 of NC_091478.1, read as the reverse complement.
CACAGTGGATGCCATAGATGACCCTTGCAGATTGTGTTGCTTCACTTGGAAGGACTGTTTTGGGCCCCGAATAGTGGTGAGGGAGGAGGTCTGGGCACAGTTGGAGCATTGTTACAGTACAGTGTTACTGCCTCCTCTGTCCAGCCCTGATTGGTCAGTCTCTTCTCAGTGATGGCTCCCCCCACTAAATGCTATTGGCCAAATGCACGTATGAGGTTCAGCATTACAGGCCCTCCACCCATGGACACAATTGAACTCCTTGAGTCCTTTTGCCAGCCATTGGGATTGCGACTGACATTCGTCCTAAGAGCCACCTCACTGCACTGTCCCCATATCTCTGACTGCACCATTGATCATGTTGTGAAGGTCCCAGTGACCTCCTGCTGTGAGGACACCAGAGATTCACCACCTACTAGGTCAGGGTGCAGAAGCTCTCACTCTCAGACCCAACCTTGCACCTCCTTGGAATCTACCCCTGGTCCTACCAGTCCTTCGTCAATCCCTGGCAGGTCAGAATGCAAGGTCTGCTGAGGATGATTTAGACCATAAGACCACAAGACATAGGAACAGAAATAGGCCATTTAGCTCATCGAGTCTGCCCCACCATTTAATTATGAGGTGATCCATTCTCCCACTCAATCCCACTGTCCGGCCTTTTCCCCATAACCTTTGATGCTCTGGCTAACCAAGAACCTATTAATCTCTGCCTAACTACACCGAATGACCTAGGCTCCACAACTGTCTATGGCAACAAATTCCACAGATTTACCACCCTCTGGCTAAAGAAATTCTTCTGCATCTCTGTTCTAAGTGGATGCCTTCAATCCTTAAGTTGTGCCCTCTTATCCTACACTCTCCCACCAAAGATTGGGAAACAATCTTTATACATCTACTTAGTTCACGCCTTTCAACATTTGAAATGCTTCAATGAGATGCCTGTCATTCTCCTGAATTCCAATGAGTTCAGGCCAAGAGCAAGATTTTGGAGATGGCAGGTGAGGGGTTGAGGGACAAGGGACAGAGTACATTAGGGATGGAATTGGCCATGGTCAGGAGTTGCCACATTTCCCCCAAGAGTTCTCCGGAGTTGAGTTGCTCTCCCACACGAAAGGACAGTTGGAAGGGAATGTGGTGCAATGTTAACGTGCTCCTCACCCACATGGTTTTCTTATTAAAGTGGAGGCTGGCACAATTACTTCATTCAAAGAATATTTTGGCAGATTTACAAACAGGAAGAGAGTTCAGAAAGATGCCATGCAAATGCAAGCAAATGGGACAAACGAGAATGCCAAATGGGTCAGCAGGAAGGAGTTGGGTCGAAGGGCCTGTTCCGCACTGTCTGACTGCCACTATGAAGCCAATATTGCAAATTCACCATCTCTCAGAATCCTTCACAGCTGACCATCCTATGGGTGGGTTGGTCATTGTTGTAACGTGGCTCATGTCCATGCAGCATTGAAGGAGTCTATTTGATCCATCATACCAATGCCAGCCCACAAAGCAATCATAGAACCATTGAACTTTGTGCATATGTCATATGTCAGCAAACACCAGAGGACATCTGTACAAAGTTAAGGGAGGGAGGTTCATGGAGTTATTAGGGTAAGTTTTTTACACAGAGAGCTGTGGGTGCCTGGAATACCAAGTGGAGATGGTGCTGGAGGCTGAAACATTGGGGGCATTTAAGAGACTCTTAGACAGATACATCATTGGAAGAAAAATAGAGGGTTATGGGGTAGGGAGGATTTGGTACTTTTTTTAGGAAGGGAAATATGGGTCAGCACAACATCGAGGGCTGAAGGGTCTGTACTGTGCTGCAGTGTTCTATGTCTATGTAAAACATAACAGAACAGAAACAGGCCTCTTCCCCCACTAACGTTTTCCCTCTCTTCATGTTCCCACTACTTGCCTACATGCCAGGGGTTAATTGACAGCTGAACACCAACCTACATACCACTGGGTTATGAGGGGGAGCATGAACCCCAGGTTGGGTGGAGGGTTGGGAAAGGGGGGGGAATCTCACCCAGTTATAGGGAGAATGAGCAAACTCCACACAGACAGCAGACAGGTCCCCGGTACTTTGAGGCAGCGACACTACTTGCTTAGACTGTTGGAGAGAGAGGGAGAGAGAGAGAGAGAGAATGGAGAGAAAATGAGTGGAGAGAAAGCAGGGATGGGCGGGATAGATGGATAAAGAGAGGGAATGAGGGAAAAAGGAAGAAAGGAGGGGAAAAGAGAATGGGGAGAATCAGAGAGGATGAGAAAAAGGAAGGGGCGAGAGCATGAGCAGAGAGAGACATTCAGGGGAAGAGGGAGAGAGAGAAAGGCAGCAAGAAAGCAAGAGGGAGTGAAAGAGAAAGTGAGAGAAAGAAAAAGAGGGGTGCAGAGGCAGAGGGGAGGGAGAGAGTGAGAGTGAGAGAGGGAATAGAGGGAGAAAGGGGGAGAGAGGGAAAGAGACAGAAAGGGAGAGGGAGAGGGAGAGGGAGGGAGAGAGAGCGAGAAAGAAAGAGAGTGAGGATGTAAAATGACAAATGTCAACATTGTTATTACACTTGCCTTGAGGTGACAAGTGTGTCCTTCCCCGTTTAAACACAATCAACTCCATGTCATTAATAGATATGATTTTGTCATCTGCTGCAATAATAGTTTAAGCAGTTAATGAAATTTTTATGCGTTGTATCCACAGACTAGTTGAACGGATCGTCTTGCTGTGAATTAATGTCTGAGGGACTGATGTGAGTTTAGCAGCTAGCTCCTTCCACCCAGGGTACCCTGTCAATCTCACTCAGTGAGGCTCATATTAATTTTTCATTAAGAATCATTTCTGGCATGCATTATTTGTAAGATGAATGGCTGTTACTGGCTCAGGGGCAGTGGGATATTGAAGCAATCAGTCACTACCTTTAGATCATTACATCGTAAGGCAAATGCCCAACCACTCACAGATCTTCCAAATCTCTTGCGCTCTTCATCTCTCATCCTCTCGCCCTCTTCACCCTCTATCTCTCCTTTTTTCTCTGTCACACAGACTCTCCTTCTCCCTCACTTGTATTCACACAGACTTTCTCACTCTTTCACACACGCTTTCTCACCTTTTATCTGTTTATTTATCCCTTTCATTTCCTCCCACCAGCTCTCCTTTCCATTTCTCCTCTTTCACACCTTTCCCTAAAGTCCATCCATCACTGACTCTATTTTAAATGTGTAATTCTCTCATAATTAAGCTCAACTCCAAACCTCCACATATATCTATCACTCATTTCCACATCTGAAGGGAGATTCACTCTGTGTCTGACCCTGTGAATGTGTGATGGGACAGTACGGAGGGAGCTTCACTCTGTGGCTGACCTTGGGATTGTATGATGGGACAGTGCGGAGGGAGCTTCACTTTGTGTCTGACCCTGGGAATGTGTGATGGGACAGTGCAGAGGGAGCTTCACTCTGTGGCTGACCCTGGGAATGTATGATGGAATGGTGTGGAGGGAGCTTCACTCTGTGGCTGACCTTGGGAATGTGTGATGGGACAGTGCGGAGGGAGCTTCAATCTGTCTGACCCTGGGAATATGTGATGGGACGGTGCGGAGGGAGCTTCACTCTGTGTCTGACCCTGGGAGTGTGATGGGACGGTGCGGAGGGAGCTTCACTCTGTGTCTGACCCTGGGAGTGTGATGGGATGGTGCGGAGGGAGCTTCACTCTGTGTCTGACCCTGGGAGTGTGATGGGACGGTGCGGAGGGAGCTTCACTCTGTGTGTGATGGGATGTTGACCAATTTTTAAATTTTTGCCCTTATCCCCAAGTCCCCTTTTATCTTGTTTTGTCTCATTTTATTTATTATAAACTATCTCTGTTCTTAACATGCTGCCTCCAGTAATCTCTCCTGCTCTTGCGACATCCCCTGGTGTCTGAAGGCCTGAAAACTGCCAGTGGACACCACCAGCTCCATCTCCAGGAACATCTGGGCTTGAAGGTATCAAAGGAAGAGGGGGGCAGGCTGTGGTGGATCCCTTGTGGTCCCACTGTCTGGACCCGTGAATGGTCAGGTCCAGGAGCAGAGCTTTGCGGGGCCTACCCTGGAGTATGTGGAAGGTACTGAAATGATTCAGTATCATAATGCATTGATGAGTATTGACACCAAGTGTCTGGAATGCCCTGGAAATGATTTTGCTGACACATTGAGCTGATTACTCACTTGAATACTTCCTGTTCCAATAGATGCTCCAATAGAATTGTCAGCTGTTCCCTCACTCTCTGCTTTCCTCATTCTGCAAGTCAAATAAAAAAAACTTGTAAATTAATCCTGGCTAGATCAGAGGGCACGTTTGAATGACGGCTTTGTGAACTGAAGCCCTCCACATGACACCACTAAGCATTTCCCTGGTGTATTTGCAAGGTTTGGTGGTGAGATTCAGGGGTGGTGGGGTGGTGGTGGGAGTGGGTGGTTATCTCTGATCTCAGCAGCCCTTGTCCCCCACTGGATCAGCTCTTGCCCACCCCACATTCCACAGTAAAACAAGGTGTCCAGGGTGAGATTAGATGCAGGACAAAGCCTCGTGTCTCAGAGTAACGTGCTTTTTTCTTCCAAGGGGAGTTTCTCAGATCCTTTCTTTTTGGAGGTGGTCATTGGCTGATAATTTTGATGGCATGATCGTTACATGGCTGTGGTCACCCGATGGGTGTTGACCAGGTCTTGCTGCACGCAGCTGAGAGCTGCTTCGATGGATGAGGTGGTGAACACCATGCCCTCGGAGGTGGACATCCCCACCTGACCTTCTGATGCTAGGCAGGTCATTGAGGTGGCTGAAGACAGGTGGACCCAGGGCACTGCCCTGAGGACCTTTTGAATCACATCTTCCCGTCCTGGGTGTGACTCCTGGCATTGGTGAGCAGAAACTTGGTGAGTGATGACATGTTCCAGCATGATGCTGTTCGTTGGAAGAGGACAATGGGGCGACATTCAGCCGGATGAACCTCCCATCTTCTTACCACATGCTGCACCCAGGCAATTCTCCACATTATTGGATTGTGGTCTAATCCAGATCGCTCCTGTTGACTTGCCCCACAGCCTTGGTTCTCAGCTGCTCATTGATTTTATATAGATTGAATCAATTGTCTAAATTAAAATTTATGGATTGTAAAATATTTATTTAATGAACGTAAGGCCATTTGGCCCATCCTAATGATGGTGGACGAGGAAAAAATAAAGCATGGAAGTCTGCAGATGCTGTGATTGAAGTAAGAACAATGCTGGAGAAACTCAGCAGGTCAAAAAGTTTAAATAAAAAGGTGGAGGACAACCTTCTTAGCTTAACTACAGTTTACCACACTGGGTCTGTCACCCAGCAAGCCCACAAAACTGCACTGTTTTAATATAGGGAAGGTCTTTGCCTCATTTCCTCTCAGGCAATGAGATCCAGACCCAACCTACCCTCACTCCCCACCGTCTGGGTGAAAAATTGCTTGTCCATTTCCTCTCAGTCTTTCTGCCAATGACCTTAATATAACACGGAACATCACAGCGTAGTAAAGGCCCTTCAGCCCACAATGTTGTGCTGACCTATATCGACCCACTCAACAATCTAACCCTTCCCTCTTTCACATCCATAATCTTCTATTTTTCTTCGATCCATGTGCCTGTCTAAGAGTCTCTTAAATGCCCGTAATGTTCCAGCCTCCACCACCATCCCTGGAAAGGCATTCTAGGCACCCACAACTCTGTGCATAAAAACGCTTTCCCCTGACGTCTCCTCTAAACTTCCCTCTCCTCACTTAGTCCAGAGGTTCTCTAGTGTTTGCCATTCCCACCCTGTCCACTCATAATCTTGTCGACCTCTATTAAGTCATCGCTTAACCCTCTACGCTCCAAAGAGAAAAGTCCCAGCTCTGCTAACCTTCCCTCATAAGACATATTTTCCAATCCAGGCAACATCCAGGTACCTTCTCCATAGCTTCCACATGCTTCCTGTAACGAGGTGACCAGAGCTGAACACAATATTGTTCTAACCGGAGTTTTCTGTGCCCTCGGTGCCGAGTGCAGTGCACTCTGCCTTCGGCGGCGTCAGGACCTCGGGGAGAAGCCACTACAGACCACCTTGGCCGAGGTCGGGACTACCCCTCCCTCACAACCACCAACCTACGCTTCTATTCTCCCACACAATGTGCAATGATGAGGACGGATATGAGAAGGGAGCTTCTGATGGTGTTTGTAATGAGTTTGAACTCTGATTGTATTATCCGATTTTAAGACATACATCATATTGTCAGTAATCAATTAAAACTACTCAAAAAACATTGCACTGCAATTCAATTAGCCCATTAAATATTTAAATTATATAAATTACTTTCTTTGTATTCGGCAGTTTGAAATCCTGTAATTTCTAGTTAAGGAGAGGAGATGTGTTATTTAGGAAAGGCAGCACATGTCTGTTGCCTGGAGTCTTGTCCTGGGAGGTACAGAGGTAAGGTGCGAGGTGTCTGTCACTGAATATTGGATAATCTAATCACATACAGGCAAAAACAATTTGATTTTGAATCATAAAAATTGCATTTTTGTTACGCAAGAACAGCACACATAATCGGCTCTCGTTCTCAAACTGTCACTTCACATCCATGAAAAAACATTTTAGCAATTTTAAAAGTTAGTCTGTATTGGCGCTATCTATCATCATAGCCTCTAACACAATAAATAACGGGATATCTCCACACCGATTGCAACCAGTGTCAAACCTGATAGATGAGTCCTTTTACAATACCTACTTAGTACATTATTACACTAAATATTGTGATGAATTGGCTGAAATTTATGAGAGGCCATATTTTGATTTTAAGTATGCCGCCATTGCATCTTTAACTGTTTAATTGCCAGATGGATAAGTTGCAATTACGACATTCTCAGACAACAGGGAACAATATCTGTGTTTATTAACAGTTAGATTTGAACATCCCATCGAGAGCAGACTTGCTGGGTGCGTCACCACGTGGAACGGGAGCTGCTCTGCTCAAGATTGGAAGCTGCAGAAGGTGGTGAATGCAGCTCAGAACATCACGCAGACCTCCCTCCCCTCCACGGGCTCCATTTACATCTCCTGTTGCCTGGGAAAGGCAGTCAACACACTGAAGGACCCATCGCACCCTGGACGTGCTTTCTTCTCCCTCCTCCCACTGGGGAGAAGGCTCAAGATTGTGAAGTGCATTGCAGGAGTGGTGATGGAGGCTGGTACAAAGGGGACATTTAAAACACTCAGACAGGCACATGGATAGAAGAAAAATAGAGGGTTATGGATGTGAGGGAGGGAAGGGTTAGATTGATGAGTAGGTCGATACCATGGGCCAAAGGGCCTGTACTGTTCTGTAATGTTCTATGATCTAAATTGCACATCAACATGCTTAAAGACAGTTTCTTCCCCACAGCCATCAGGCTCCTGAATGAACCCCACCACAGTACTTTTATGCTGCCCTTGCTGGTGCTCTGATCACTCATTATAGCAAAGGCCAGAGGAGCTGAAGGGCCTGTTTCTGTGCTGTACTGTTGAATGTTTCAAACGCTATGCACTGTACTGTGCTCTCTGTGCGAGTGTATCCTTGTTAGAGAGGACTTGCTGAACTCTCAGATAGGGTGGCACAGTTAGCACAGCACTACTACAGCACCAGAGACCCAGGATCAAATCCGGAGTTGTCTGTAAGGAGTTTGCACATTCTCCCTGTGTCTGTGTGGGTTTCCTCCAGGTGCTCCGGTTTCCTCCCAGCCTTCAAAACATACCGCAGGTTGTAGATTAATTGGGGTATTTGGACGGCACAGGCTTGTGGGCTAGAAGGGACTGTTACTGTGCTGTATGTCTAAATTTTAAAACAACCCTTCTCATTGTGGCAAGTAGAACATGACAATAAGCAAACTCCAAGCAGGAGCCACTGGCTCCGAACACAGTGGTGTGCTGTGTCATGCAGACTGACCAATAGAGATGAGGAGTGCCAGTGGTCACAATGGTTGGTCAGTGGCTACACACTTTGACCAATAGGAGTATTAACTGGCTATTGGGAGCAATGAAGGCATCAGATGATGATGAGAGCCACAGACAGATTGTTTGGTGTATCGTATGACCCGGTATGGCTGTAAGAATGTCGTCGCATTGGTACTTGTACTTGTGTGTGACATTAAACTCTTGTCTCAGGTGATCATCATCTCAAAGGCATGGAACATTCAAACAATAAAAATGTGCACGAGCCGACAAGAGATCTTCACAGGCAGTTCCTCAATCAGGGTGACTCTGGTTTGATGGATTCTGACCCTGTACTGAAGCTGAGCTGGGATGCCAGACTTCACCATGGACAGGGAGGAAGGGGGCAGATGGGGTGGGTGGGGAATAGTGCAAAGGCGTGTTTCTTCTATCATTCACACAGTCACTGTGTCCTCTCGATACTCTGGCTCAAGGCCCTGAAAGTGAATGCTCTCAAAGCCATAGAAAATAGTAGGCCATTCAGCCCTTCGAGCATACTCCACTATTCAATACCATCATGGCTGATTATGTGTCCTTAGTCCCCTATGGCTGCTGTCTCTACACCCCTTGACTCCTTTAGCCACAAGGGCCACATCCAACTCCCTTTTGAATTCACCCAGTGAAGTGACCTCACCAACCTTCTGTGCCAGGGAGTTCCACAAGTTTACAACTCTCCGAATGAAGAAGTTTTTTTAATTAAAAATTTTGACAAATGGCACGATGACAGGCCCTTCTGGCTTATAAGCTCGTGTTGCCCAAATACCACAATTAACCTACAAACCCTGTATGTTTTGAAGGGTGGGAGGAAACTGGAGTACCCGGAGGAAACCAATGTAGACACGGGGAGAACGTACAAACTCCTTACATAGTGCCGGATTCTAACCCAGGTCACAGGTGCTGTAACAGCGTTCCACTAACTGCTACACTAACTGTACAGCCCACCTCACATGCAATCTTCTCCTCATCTCAGTCCTAAATGGTTTCTCTCTTCTCTTCAGACTGACCCCTTGTTCTGGACTTCCCCAACATCAGGAACATTCTTCCTGCCACAACCTGTCTGGTCCAGTCAGAGTTTTATATGTCTCAATGAGACACCCCCTCATCTTATAAACACCAGTGAGTATAACCCTTGTCTACCCAGTCTTTCTTCATCTGTCAATCTTGGTGTCCCAGGGATCAGTCTGATGAACCCTTGCTACATCTCCTCAATAATAGCAAGAACATTCTTCCTCAGATAAGGAGACCGAAGGGGGGAGTCACGTGATGGAGTAGTGGCCGGACGGTGAACTCCAGCCCTCTCCAGAAAAGTCGGAAAGAACAAAGGAAAACACAAAGGCACAGAAATAAAAGTTAAAGAAAAGTGAGTATAAAGGTGCAAAGAAGATGGCGACGAAAAAAGAAAAGTCGAAACCAATGGTAAGAAGAGAGGAAGAGAAGACAACGGAAGATGAAGGAAAAGGCCTTACCTGCTCGAAGAGGCCCGCGGTGGAGAGAGAAACCCGCTCCCTCAGGTCGGTAGAAACCGGACTACAAAAATGGCTCGCTGAGCCGAGTAAAAGTGCGCAACCGCGCATGAAAAAAAACACACCGACGGGAGGGGTGACCAGCTGGGGAGTCGATCTCCACAGCCGGCAACGACAGCTGCAGAGCACCTGCAGCAAGAGGAGAACACAGAAGACAATGGAAACAAGAAAGAAGAGAAGAGAAGGGCAACAAAGAAACAGCAGATGGCCAACCCAGAGGAAGAGGAAGAGGAAGAGTACAGTGAAATAGAAGAAGAAGGGAAAGGCAAGATAAAGGATTTACTTTCTCTTATTAAAGAATACATGGAGTCATTAAAAGAATGGCAAGCGCAGGAATTTGATGATTTAAGAAGAAGAATAAACAATACAGAAGAGAAAATGAATAAAATAGATATGACCTTATCAGAAATGGGAAAAAGAATGGACAAAGTGCAGGAACGAGAAGCAGCAGTAGAAATGGAGGTAGAGGACTTAAAAAAGAAATTAGAGGAATCTAATAAAAAAGTTAAAGAGACACAAGAACTGTTAGCTCAGAAAATAGATATAATGGAAAATTATAACAGAAGAAATAACATAAAGATAGTCGGCCTTAAGGAAGATGAAGAAGGCAAGAATATGAGAGAGTTTATAAAAGATTGGATCCCTAGGATCCTAGGATGTCCAGAACTACAGCAAGAAATGGAAATAGAAAGGGCACATAGAGCATTGACCTTTAAACCACAACCACAACAAAAACCAAGATCTATTTTAGTAAAATTCCTAAGATATACTACAAGAGAAAAGGTACTGGAGAAGACAATGGAAAAAGTAAGAGAGGGCAACAAGCCACTGGAGTACAAAGGACAAAAAATCTTCATTTATCCAGATATAAGTTTTGAACTCCTAAAGAAGAGAAAGGAGTTCAATACAGCAAAGGCGATTTTATGGAAGAAAGGGTATAAATTTATACTAAAGCATCCAGCGGTATTGAAAATATTTATTCCAGGACAACAAAACAGACTATTCTTGGATCCAGAAGAAGCACGAAAATTTGCAGAACAATTACAAAATAGACTAAGGGATGAAGACGTGTAATAAGAGTAAAAATGACCACGATTTATATGTATGTGGGTAAAGAAGTATAAGTGTGTATATGTATAATGTGCATACGTGAATGTATCTGCATTTAGAGGAAAATATAGACAGTATAGACAAGAATTAATAAGGGAAGGAAATGGAATAGAGGGAATAAGGAGGGAACTAAAAGAGTGACCTTTGTTACAAATGAAAAGTGAAATCTTTTCTGGGGGGGGCTGGGTGGGGGGGAGTTGCGGTCACTGCAAAATCAGCTGACGCTTGCGAGTGAATTCGCAAACCCAAATGGAGAGGGGAGATGTTGTTGTCCGACAAGGGATAAAGGACAACACAGGAGGGGAAGGGGAGATTGGGGCTAAAGAAGTTTTAAATAGGAGAATAAGGAAAATGTTTGATGTTTTAGGAATGTTGTCTTATAAAGGGTTTAAAATAAGAAAACAGAAATGGAAAAGGAGGAAAGGTAATGATGGAAAAACGGAAAGGGAAGATAAACAAAGTATAAAATGGCTACGTTGAACTATATGACTTTGAATATTAATGGAATACATAACCAAATTAAAAGGAAGAAACTGCTAAATTTACTGAAAAAAGAAAAAATTGATATAGCATTTGTGCAAGAAACACACTTAACTGAATTGGAGCACAAGAAATTAAAGAGAGATTGGGTAGGACATGTAACAGCAGCATCGTATAATTCAAAAGCAAGAGGAGTGGCTATATTAATTAGTAAAAATGTGCCATTTAAAATAGAAGAGGAAATAATAGATCCAGCAGGGAGATATGTAATGATAAAATGTCAGATATATTCGGAGTTTTGGAATCTACTCAATGTATATTCACCTAACGAAGAAGATCAAAAGTTTATGCAAGATATCTTTTTGAAGGTAGCAAATACGCAAGGGAACATATTAATAGGAGGGGATTTCAACCTGAATTTGGATTTAAATATGGATAAAACTGGGAAAAAAATTAACAGAAAGAACAAAGTAACCAAATTTATAATTAAATCAATGGAAGAAATGCAACTTTTGGATATATGGAGGAAACAACACCCAAAGGAAAAGGAATATTCATATTACTCGGCTAGACATAAAACATACTCAAGAATAGACCTATTTTTGTTATCAGCTAGTATGCAGGATAGAGTAAGAAAAACAGAATATAAAGCTAGAATACTATCGGACCATTCACCCTTAATATTGACAGTAAAGCTAGAGAACATCCCTCCAAGAATGTAAAGATGGAGATTAAACCCCCATGTTACTTAAAAGGCAGGATTTTAGAGAATTTATTGAAAAACAAATAAAAATGTATTTTGAAATAAATATGGAATCAGTGGAAGATAAGTTTATACTATGGGATGCAATGAAAGCATTCATTAGAGGGCAAATAATAAGTTATGTAACCAAGATGAAGAAGGACTATAATCAGGAAACAGAGCAGTTGGAAAGGGAAATAGTAAATATAGAAAAAGAATTAGCAATGAAGGAAGATACAACTAAAAGAAGAGAATTGGCGGATAAAAAAATAAAATATGAAACACTACAAACATATAAGGTGGAGAAGAATATAATGAAGACAAAACAGAAATATTATGAACTAGGTGAAAAAACGCACAAAATCCTACCATGGCAGCTTAAGACAGAACAAGCTAAGAAAATGGTATTGGCATCAAGGAAAAAAGACAAACAAATTACATATAATCCAAAAGAAATTAAGGAAAACTTTAGAGAATTCTATGAACAATTATACCGAACTGAAAACGAAGGGAAAGAAGGGAAAATAGATGAATTTATGACTAAAATTGAACTACCAAAACTACAAATAGAGGAACAAAATAAATTACCAGAACCATTTGGAATAGTAGAAATACAAGAGATAATAAAAAAATTACCAAATAATAAGTCACCAGGAGAGGATGGACTCCCAATAGAATTCTACAAAACATTTAAAGACTTATTAATTCCGCCCCTCCTGGATGTAATCAACCAGATTGATGAAACACAAAGCTTACCAGATTCATGTAAAACAGCAATAATTCTTTGGCTTGGCTTCGCGGACGAAGATTTATGGAGGGGGTAAAAAGTCCACGTCAGCTGCAGGCTCGTTTGTGGCTGACAAGTCCGATGCGGGACAGGCAGACACGATTGCAGCGGTTGCAAGGGAAAATTGGTTGGTTGGGGTTGGGTGTTGGGTTTTTCCTCCTTTGCCTTTTGTCAGTGAGGTGGGCTCTGCGGTCTTCTTCAAAGGAGGTTGCTGCCCGCCAAACTGTGAGGCGCCAAGATGCACGGTTTGAGGCGTTATCAGCCCACTGGCGGTGGTCAATGTGGCAGGCACCAAGAGATTTCTTTAGGCAGTCCTTGTACCTTTTCTTTGGTGCACCTCTGTCACGGTGGCCAGTGGAGAGCTCGCCATATAACACGATCTTGGGAAGGCGATGGTCCTCCATTCTGGAGACATGACCCATCCAGCGCAGCTGGATCTTCAGCAGCGTGGACTCGATGCTGTCGACCTCTGCCATCTCGAGTACTTCGACGTTAGGGGTGTAAGCGCTCCAATGGATGTTGAGGATGGAGCGGAGACAACGCTGGTGGAAGCGTTCTAGGAGCCGTAGGTGGTGCCGGTAGAGGACCCATGATTCGGAGCCGAACAGGAGTGTGGGTATGACAACGGCTCTGTATACGCTTATCTTTGTGAGGTTTTTCAGTTGGTTGTTTTTCCAGACTCTGTTGTGTAGTCTTCCAAAGGCGCTATTTGCCTTGGCGAGTCTGTTGTCTACCTCATTGTCGATCCTTGCATCTGATGAAATGGTGCAGCCGAGATAGGTAAACTGGTTGACCGTTTTGAGTTTTGTCTGCCCGATGGAGATGTGGGGGGGCTGGTAGTCATGGTGGGGAGCTGGCTGATGGAGGACCTCAGTTTTCTTCAGGCTGACTTCCAGGCCAAACATTTTGGCAGTTTCCGCAAAGCAGGACGTCAAGCGCTGAAGAGCTGGCTCTGAATGGGCAACTAAAGCGGCATCATCTGCAAAGAGTAGTTCACGGACAAGTTTCTCTTGTGTCTTGGTGTGAGCTTGCAGGCGCCTCAGATTGAAGAGACTGCCATCCGTGCGGTACCGGATGTAAACAGCGTCTTCATTGTTGGGGTCTTTCATGGCTTGGTTCAGCATCATGCTGAAGAAGATTGAGAAGAGGGTTGGTGCGAGAACACAGCCTTGCTTCACGCCATTGTTAATGGAGAAGGGTTCAGAGAGCTCATTGCTGTATCTGACCCGACCTTGTTGGTTTTCGTGCAGTTGGATAATCATGTTGAGGAACTTTGGGGGACATCCGATGCGCTCTAGTATTTGCCAAAGCCCTTTCCTGCTCACGGTGTCGAAGGCTTTGGTGAGGTCAACAAAGGTGATGTAGAGTCCTTTGTTTTGTTCTCTGCACTTTTCTTGGAGCTGTCTGAGGGCAAAGACCATGTCAGTGGTTCCTCTGTTTGCGCGAAAGCCGCACTGTGATTCTGGGAGAATATTCTCGGCGACACTAGGTATTATTCTATTACAGTAATACTAAAACACGGGAAAGATCCACTCTCACCAGCGTCATATAGACCAATATCTTTACTAAACACAGATTATAAGATAATAGCTAAACTATTAGCAAACAGATTAGCAGAGCATGTACCGAAAATGGTAAATTTAGACCAAACTGGATTTATCAAAAAAAGACGCACAACAGACAATATTTGTAAATTTATTAACTTAATTCATGCAGTAGAAGGAAATAAAGCACCTGCAGTAGCAGTTGCTTTAGATGCAGAGAAGGCCTTTGACAGAGTAGAATGGAATTATTTGTTCAAAGTATTGCAAAAATTCAGTTTACCGGAGAAGTATATTAATTGGATTAAAGCATTATATAAGGGACCGTTAGCGAAAGTGACAGTAAATGGACATGTATCAAAGCAATTTAACTTAAGCAGGTCAACGCGGCAGGGATGCCCACTATCACCTTTATTGTTTGCATTAGCTATAGAACCACTAGCAGAATTGATAAGAATAGACAATAATATAAAAGGAATAAAAATAAAAGACAAGAAATATAAAATCAGTCTATTTGCGGATGATGTTATAGTGTACTTAACAGAACCAGAACTATCAATAAAAGAATTATATAAGAAATTGAAGGAATATGGAGAAGTGTCGGGTTACAAGATAAACGTAAATAAAAGTGAAGCAATGCCTATGAATAATGCGGACTTCTCAAAATTTAAGAAGAAATCTCCATTTAGATGGCAAATGCAGGCAATAAGATACCTAGGTGTACAAATAAACAAAAATCTCAGCCAACTATATAAACTCAATTATTATCCACTAATGAAAAAATTACAGGACGATTTAGTGCATTGGAAAGATTTACCACTAACACTAATAGGAAGGATAAACTGTATTAAAATGAACATTTTTCCAAGGATACTATACTTATTTCAGGCATTGCCAATACAACTGACAGAAAAATTCTTCAAAGAGTTAAAGAAAATAATAAGGAAATTTTTATGGAGAGGGGGGAAACCGAGGATAGCACTAGATAAATTAACAGAATGGTATAAACAAGGAGGCCTACAATTGCCAAACTTTAAAAATTATTATAGAGCCGCACAATTAAGCTACCTATCAGATTTTTTATCAAACAAGGGAAAAACCAGACTGGACGAGATTAGAATTAGATAAAATAGGGGAAAAGATACCTGAACACATATTATATAAATGGGATGAAAAATTGGTACAACATAGAACTTCTCCAGTATTACATCATCTCCTCAATATTTGGAAGAAGATTCATGTAGAAAGAAATAAAACAAACTACCAATTACCAAAACTAATATTGACGCAAAATAAGTTACTCCCTTTTACAATAGATAACCTTTCCTTTAGAGAATGGGAAAAAAAAGGGATTAAAAGAATAGAAAATTGTTTTTCAGGAAGTAGATTCTTATCCTTTGAACAAATGAGAGATAAGTACAATATAACTGGAGATACAGCGCTGGCATATTACCAATTGAGATCCTACTTGAAGGATAAATTAGGAAGCCGTTTGAGTTTGCCAGAGGGAAGTAACCTTGAATATGTGATTACAGATACAATGTTAATCAAAAGATTTATAACAAATATGTATATTAAACTGCAAGAAAAGGAAAATGAGGAAACAAATGGTAAAACTAAACAAAAATGGGAACAAGATTTAAATATAAAGATAAAAAAGGAAACATGGGAGAAATTATGTTCTGGAACGATGAGAAATACAATAAATACGAGGCTACGTATGATACAATATAACTGGTTACACAGACTATACATTACACCTCAAAAGTTAAATAAATGGGGCCCAAGAGTATCTGATAGATGTTTTCGATGTAAAAAAGAAATGGGAACAACAATTCATGCAATCTGGACATGTGAGAAAATAGAAAAATTTTGGGAAGATCTCAATCAGATATTAAATAAAATAACAGAAAACAATATACCAAAGAATCCAGAGATCTTTCTCCTAAGTAACATAAAAAACAAAGAATTTGGAATTGATTTGGAGGATGCACAAAAAAGATTTGTTAAGATAGCTCTAGCCGTAGCAAAAAAATGTATTATGTCAACCTGGAAATTGGAAGATAATCTGAAAATACAACAATGGTATATAGAAATGAATAAATGTATTCCATTAGAAAAAATTACATATAGTTTAAGAAATAATATCGAAATATTTGAACAAATATGGGAGCCTTACATTAAATACAATAGCGAAAACCTACCGGGGACAATCATTACCTAAGTTGATGGAAGGAGAAGGAAAGAAAAGAATGGACTCAGTAGAATTTCTGGTGTATTTTTGTTGAATGACAACATTGTCTGACTGGTTTAATGTAACCTAGGTTGTATACCTTAAATGGATGGGAGTGGGGGGGGGGTGGGTTGGGAGGAGGGAGGGGGGGTGGGGGAGAAAATGTCACTGTATATGTGTGAAAAGGAAAAAAGTGTGTATCATGGCTAATGTGATTTATGGTGTGAAAAATAAAAAATTTTAAAAAAAAATAAGGAGACCAAACTACACTATACTCAAGGTGGGGACTCACCAAGACCCTGTACAACTGTAGTCAGACCTCCCTGCGTCTACTTTGAATGACCAAGGTCCAGAGTTTCCATGGCTTCAGTGAAGATGTTGCATTGTTCCAAGGAGGCTTTCAATACATCCTTAAATCTTTTTCCTCTGTCACCTGATAATCTTTCCTCAACAGAGCATGAAGTAATCCTGAAAATGGGAAATGCTGAAGTATTCAGAAAGTCATTCACCATTCTTGACTCAATCCCCCAACAAATGAACCCCAGCATCCCATAGGTCTTCTTAACCATCCTATCATCCTGCGCAGGAACTGTGAGAGTTATATGGATTTGGACCTCAAGGATCCTCTGTTCTTCAAGGTAGCTCATCCATCTTTCAGAAAGGCACAGGAGGACAGGAATGACTGTTGGCCAGCAGACCATAACTTCTGCGTCAGGGACTCAGGGCTGAGGTCTCAATCTTTAAGCCCACTCAACCAACAGCTGAGCTGGTGCATGGCAACTCAGGGTGAACGTTCTCTCCACCATCTGAAGATCTGCGACATGGTCCATGCTATGCAGAATGGTGCCATGAATCCTTCTGGTCAGAGGCTACTGCATTGCAGAAGAGGCTGGCAACCTTGGGCTTGTGGATATTGAGTGTAAGACTCTTCCCCACATATGGAGAAGAGAGGGGGCTATGAGGAGAGATTAAGCAATCTGGGACTATAATCATTGGAGTTTGGAAGGATTTGGGGGTGGGGGGAATCAATATAGACAATGGCATTACAAAAGGAATAGATAAGATAGAAGCCGAGATTTGATTCAAGAACTAGGGGACACAGCGTCAAGATTCGGGGAGTAGATTTGGGATAGAGATGATGAGAACTGCTTCTCCCAGAAAGTGGTGAATCTATGGAACTCTTTGCTAAAGGAACCAGTAGACGCTGCTTTATTGAATGTATTTAAGAACAGGTAGATTTCTGCATACTAGGGGAAAAGGCAGGTGGATGGAGCTGAGTCCATGGCTAGATCAGCTGCGATATTACTGAATGGCGGAGCAGGCTGGATAACTGACTCCTGCTCCTGGCTCTGATGTGGACAGGGAGCTTGGGGAGCAGTCTCTAAGAGGGAGCTGTGGGGATATGGACCTGTCACTGCATTGTTGGCCAGTCCCTACGGGACAAGTCAGACCATTCCTGGAAGATCTGCTGTATGCCCAGTTTGGACACAGCTGGTGGCGGGGTGGGTACCACACACCGTCCCTCAGCCTGGTGAATGGTGTTTGGATCCAGCCCTCCAGGACCAATGATGGGGAGTGTGCAGGTGGGGCTGCAGAAATGGGCCCCATCCTGAAAATGCCAGAGGTGAACCAGGATGGCAGGAGAAGGCCATTTGACCCATCTACTATCTTTTGGCTGCTAGTCCCAAGACCACTTTCCTTTCTAATCCTTTTGGCACTCAGTTCCCCATATGACTGAACATTCAGGTCCACCGCAAATACATTCAATGATTGCCTCTGCAGGTCTGGGGTTGGGGGAGGGGGGTAAATTCCAGAGTATCTATGGAGGAGAAATTCCTCCTCATATCAGTCTAAGACAGCCATTCTCAATGGTGGCCTTATAGAACCTCTGAGGGCCACAGTACATTTTAGTAAAAGCCTTATTTTCTTTTCAACACATGTAACATAAATATTTTAAATGTTTTGTATGTAGTTGATAGGAGAGAAGTATGGATGAATCCAAAACTTGATTGCTTCGCAGGGGAGGGGTCCATAAACTTTGTTTCAGCTATGCCCCCTTAGGACTCCGCTCAAAGTTTATGGACCCCTCCCCTGCGAAGCAATCAAGTTTTGGATTCATTTGTTTCAGCTATGCCCCCTTAGGACTTCGCTCAAAGGTGAGAATTGCTGTTTTAAGATGGCCCCACTCATAGTTCTTTGCTCCCTTCTACAAGATACTCATTGAATATAGAACATAGGTATGAAGGTTGGAAGAGTTGGAAGATGGTGCTGAAGGTTGTCGTAGGTTAAAAAAGGATATAGACAGGATGGAGAGTTGGGCAGAAAAGTAGCAGATGGAGTTCAATCCAGATAATTGTGAGATGATGCATTTTGGAAGGACAAACCAGAAGGCTGAATAGAGGGTTAATGGTTGAATACTTAAAGTGTGGATGAACAGAGGGACCTTGGGATCCAAATCCATACATCCCTTGAAGTTGCCACACAGGTTGATAGGATAGTTAAGAAGGCCTATGGGATGCTGGGTGTGATTAATGGGGGGATTCAATTCAAGAGTTGAGAGGTGATGCTGCAACTCTACAAATCTCCGGTGAGACCACATTTGGAATATTGTGTTCAGTTCTGGTCACCTCATTACAAGAAGGATTTGGAGAGGGTGCAGAGAAGATGTACCAGGATGTTGTCTGGATTGAAAAATAAGTCTTATGAGGCAAGGTTAGCAGAGCTGGGACTTTTTTCTTTGGAGTGTAGAAGGATGAGAGGAGACTTAATAGAGGACTACAAGATTATGAGAAGCATAGATAAGGTGAACAGTCAACGCCTTTTTCCCAGGGCAGGAATAACAGATTCCAGAGGACATGCGTACAAAGTGAAGGGAGGGAAGTGTAGGGGTAAGTGGTGGGTGTCTCGAAACCCTTGCCAGGGGTGGTGGTGGAGGCTGGAACTTCCAGGGACATTTAGGAGGCTCTTATATAGCCACATGGATGGAAGTAAAGTAGAGGGTTATGAGCTTGGAAGGATTTAGATTTTTTTTTTAAGGAACATGTGGGTCAGCAGAATATCGAGGGCCAAAGGGCCTGTATTGTGCTCTAATGTTTTGTTCTTTGTTCCAATACAGCCTTTCCTTCATTCACACACATTATTCTGACATCTGTGTGCCTGTCTAATTCAGGGAAACTTTTAGCCTGTTAATCCCTCTCAGAATCTTAACCCCTTTCACTCCATGTCCCTGCTTCTGGGACTGATTTTATTCCCAACCTCCAGCTAGTTCATACTGGTGTTCGTACTGTAGTTTACCCATGGACCTAGTGTGGGGTAAATATTATGAAATGGCCAGAGTCAATAACAATATAGTTCTGAGTACAGTCAACACAAGAAGAGGCCCTTTGACTCATGAGTCAGCGCTGAACATGATGTCCAAATCAAACAAAACCTCTGCTGCTGCTAAATGTCCTGAGTTTGCTTTCTCTTGAAGCCAGGTGGGTACTGGTCCACCCTGTTCAACTGTTCTGACTGGTTGCATCACCGTCTGATATGGAGGTGTCAATGCACAGGACAGGAACAGGCTACAGAGGGTTGGGAACTCAGCCAGTGCCATCATGGGCATCAGTCTACACTCCATCAACCCTCTCACAGCAGGAATCAGCCCAGTGAACTTTCCCTAAACTGTACATGGACCTCATTCCCTCAGGTAAAAACCAATGCTTTGCAGAGCCCACCAGGTTGTCCAACTGACACGCTGTAACTCTGCAGTTGGACCTCCTTCCCATTAAGTATAATTTAAAAAAATAAATAATTAGTGCAAAAAGAGAGAAAGTGAGGTTGTGTCTGTGGCTCATGGTCCGTTCAGAAATCTGATGGTGGAGGGGAAGAAGTTTTGTACTGTTGGGTGTCCGTCTTCAGGCTCCTGTACCTCCTTCCTGATGGTAGCAGAGTGAAGAGGGCATGACCTGGGTGGTGGGGTCCTTGAGGATAGAGGCAGCTTTCTTGAGACACCGCCTCTTGTAGGTCCTTGATGGAGTGTAGACTGATGCCCATGATGGCACTGGCTGAGTTCCCAACCCTCTGTAGCCTGTTCCTGTCCTGTGCATTGACACCTCCATATCAGACGGTGATGCAACCAGTCAGAATGCTCTCCTGTAGAAATTTGTAAGAGTCTTTGGTGACATATCAAATCTCCTCAAACTCCTCATGAATTATAGCCTCTGGCTATTTTGCAGATTCCTCCCTAATCACTGTGTGCTAATATTCTCTTGCCCCTAGCCTCTATGTTGCAGACCTCTTTCTGCACATTGTCCATTTGAACAAGACTCTGACTTTCTATTCTTTCTCAAGGTGGAGAACCCAATGAGGGTGGTCTGATTCAACCTCAGCCATCAGGGTCTCATCACGCTCCTCATCTATCATCTCCTCGTCTGTAGGGGACTCGTGGGTCTTGAGGACAGGCAAGAAAGTGGAGCTGATGCAAAGGTCTGGCCAGGTCTGAGTTCACTGAAGGCAGACACAGATTGGTGATGGAGCTCCTGCGCTGACTGCTTGCCTACCTCTCAGTCCCATGTCTCTCTCTCTCTCTCGACCAGTCTGACATTCTTTCTCTCTCTCTCTCTCTCTCTCTCTCTCTCTCTCTCTCTCTCCCTCAGTACATTGCCCATCCCTCCATCTAGCTCTCCCACTCTTCTTTTCCCCCTCTCTCATTCTCTCTCAGTCTCAGTAACCCAGGTAGGCATTTCGGTTAGCATGGATAGCTTGTGACGAAAGGCCACCTCTCTCTCTCTCCTATATCTCACTATGATTCTTTGTCCTTTCTCACAGTCATATCTTCTCACACTCTCTGTTCCCTCTCTCTTTCAGCCCTTCTATTTTATTCTCTCAATTCCTCTCCCACTCCCTTCAGGATACCACTCTATTTCTTTTTCAGTCTTTATATTAATATTTCATAACATACACAGCTTAAGGAGAATAGAAATAACACAATTAAAATGGTCTATCCAAGTCCACCTAGTATAAGTATCAGATATAAATTCCAAAGATAGGAAATGTGACACATTAGAAATAATTCTCCTAACAAAGAAAACAGAGATAAAGAAATATTTATAATATTATATATAAAACCCCCAAGTAACCTACTAAAAAAAAATATATAAAATAAAATTTGAAAAATCTGAGCGTCCTATCCTGAGGATCTGTTGAATAGTTTAAAACATTGCTCTGGTCCACACCTACAGAAAAACAAAAACAGCAAGAATTATATTACGTCTGGAAATAAAAAGTTAATTCATAGAATAACAGCTGTTATATTGCATGAAAGTAATCAATAAACGGTTTCCATGTTTCTTCAAATTCAGTAGTTGTATCTAAAATACGACTTCTGATTTTTTTCTGGATCTAAGAAAGGCATTACATGAGAAAATTAGGGGAAATCAGGGTCTTTCCATTAAAGTAAAATGACTCTTCTAGTTAATAGTGTAGAAATAGCTATAACACAATATGCAGATACCTCTCTCTCAGTTGCACAAATTCATTCTCTCTGCCTTTCTCTCTCTCTCTATCTAATTCACTTTCTCTCTCTCTCTCAATCTCTGTCCCAGTGTTTCCATATCTCTCTTCTTTCCTGTCTCACTTTCTTCCCATTCTGCTCTCTCAGTGTTGATGCCTCATCCTCTTTATCCCCCTCTCTTGCAGTTCTATTCTCTGTCTCTCTATCCTGCTATCTCTGCCTCTCTCTATGTCAGTTTCACCATCTCTCTCTCCATCCTGTTTGTCTCTCTTCCTCACTCCTGGTGTCACTATCCTCTCTGGTAAACCCTCTTTCTCATTCTCACTCTCCCTCCCTCTATCCCTCTTGCCATCCTATGATCTCTCTCCACCATTCCCTCTCTCTTCACAATTTGCAAAGTTTGACACAGACTGAGACTGCCATCTCCTGATCGTTCTCGGATCTGCTGGGCACTCCTGGGAATGCAGTGAGCAAGCAACGAGTTACAGGGGGCACTCACGTTCAAAGTTCGGATTTACTGTCAGATTTCAAACCTGACATCACATGCACACCTGCGATAATTTTTCCTGTGGTGAGGTAGAATTTCTACTTAATGGTAGTGCAAAAAATTGTACTCAAGAAAAGTTAAGTAATCAAAAGAGAAATGTGAATGAAGAAAGAAATGCAAACAATCTGTGCAGTACAGAAAATAAATACTCAGTAATAAATAATGTGCAAAGTGAGAGGCCTTAAATGAGACCCTGACTGAGTTTGTGGTTGAGGAGTCTGATGGTGGAGGGGGAGCAGCTGTTCCTGAACCTGGTGGTGTGAGTCTTGTGGCACCTGTACCTCTTTCCTGATGGCAGCAGTGAGAAAAGAGCATGTGTTGGGGGGTGTGGATCATTGATGATTGCTGCTGCTCTCTGACGGCACCGTTCCCTGTAGATGTTCTCGATGATGGGGAGAGTTTTGCCTGTGATGCCCTGGGCTGTGTCCACAACCCTTTACAAGGCTTTAAGCTCAGGGGGTATTGGTTACCTAAAATTAGAGAACTCAATGCCCATGCCGTGAAACATGAAAGTCTGCAGACACTGTGATTGTAGAAGAAACACAGAAATACTGGAGGATCTCAGCAGATCTTGAGGCTTCCTGAGGAGGTAAAAATCTATAGCCAACATTTCGGGCCTGAGCCCTTCTTCAAGGAACAGGGTGTTCAGCCCCATCAACAATTGTTTTTTTGGCCTTCCACACTGGATGAAATGTTGGGTCTCCAGGCCTTTACAGAAGATGAGAGAAAGTGGTCAAGCCGCAAGCTCCAGGTGCCTGTCCCTCTGTGCCCAGTCTGACCTCATGTTCCATAATCACGAAGAAGGCTCGCCAGTGGCTATAGTTCATGAGGAGTTTGAGTAGATGTGGTATGTCACCAAAGACTTGCAAACTTTTACAGGTTTTCCGTGCAGAGCATGGTTGGGTGTACATTGTGGAGACAGGAAAACCATGCCAAAAATCAGCTTGATTGATTCTTCATTGAAAACCATCATATTCTGCTTTAAGTAAATTAAAACATAGGACCCTTAATCCACAATGCACACTGGCTATGGAAACTGATCCATTAAAAGACAACCTCTACTGGCTACCCCTACACTCTGCTCGGGGAATCTGGACACAGCCAGTGAGGACAGTCAGGTTCAGCATTCCCTATAATCCAATCTTGTTGGACATCAGACAAATTACCCAGTAAACCACCTCTTCACCCCTAGTCAATTCTTGATCTCTATTTCAGAAATTCTCACAATAGAGAAGGAGGTCATTCAGCCCATCGAGTCACAGAGCAGCCCCATCAATTGCATACAAGAATCAAGCTACTGCAGTGGGTCAGGCAGCATCCGCTGAGGTAAATGGAGAGTTGAGGTTTTGGTGGAAACCTTTTTCTTGGCCCCTCTTCCAGCACTCGACTTTTGGCTCAAGATTCCAGAACTGCAGTCTCCTGTGTTTCCATCAATCCCATTCCCCCATTATTTCTCCGCATTTTCATTCCCATTAACTGCCCAATTCCTCTATCACTTATTTGCAGCAGCCAATAACTTTTCCAGAGCACCTAGGGGAACCCCATGTGGTCACAAGGAGAGCATGCAAACACTACACAGACAGCACCAGTGGTCAGGATCATATTTGGGTGTCTGTAGCAATGAGGCAGCAGCTCCCTCTGTGGAGCCCCACCAAATCTCTGCACTGAAAAGCCAGACTCAACAAGGACAGAGTCCCTTTGGTCACCACATTCAACATGTTATCCGCTGACACTTCCCACAACCTCAGCACCATCTCTCCTCCTATCTGCCTTTACATGAGATAAATCCTTCCTAGACTCACTAGTCTGTTCTACTATCCCCACCCAACCTTCCACCCCCTCAGACACTGCCATTTGTAACCACAGAAAGTACAAAACTGTCCCTATGTCTCTTCCCTCACTCCTACCTGGCCAGGGCCACCAGATGTTGAACTTGGCTGTGGTTAACATCTCCATCCAAGCATGGAACGTGCAGAGGTGGCTGGGGTCTGGCACTGGCCTTGTCCTGACCTAAGAGAAAAAACATACAGAAATGCTGGAGGAACTCAGCCGGTCTCACAGCGTCCATAGAAGGCAAAGATATAGAACCCACATTTCAGGCCTGAGGTCTTAATCAGTGTATGAGTAAAGACTGAAGTCTGGCTGGGGGAGGGGTCCAGACCAACAAAAGGTGTAAAATGAATATGATAAGAGGAAAGGGGAGAATTAATTTTGGCTCTGTGAAAGGAGACAAGGGGAGAAGGGAATTCTCTGTCTCTCTCTCTCTCTTTCCTTGTCTCTTCTCACAGTGCCAAGATCAGTTCTCACCTCTCCTCTTATTTTCTTTCTTTCTTTTATCAGTCTTTTTATTAATCATATTATAGGTAAACAATACATGACAAGAATAGGAGTACATAACCAAAAAGGGGAAAAATCGCTATATATGACATCATATGTGCTATGTCTCTGTGTTACTTGGGAGGCTTCTTAAATAACTTAGAGATGCAAGATTTACTTACTGATGTCTTCCACCATCTCAGGAAACTGTTCACTAACACACATATACATATACATACGGCTCACAGTGGTGCACTACAGTTACTACAGTGAGATGGGTGTATTCTTATATGGTTACAAAATAGTTAACATTATCCTGACTATATAACATCCCTCCTTCTCAAGATAAAGAAAAATTTAACGATCTTTATCACTTTTGTTCCAGTGCAACTTAAGTAACTGGACTTGTACACAAATTTACTTACACAACTATTTTTAAATAATTCTTATCGATGCATACTGGTGGCAGTATGTTGCTTCGCCACCTTGTGGATTTGGCTGTGACCGTTGGGCTCTGTGTTGCTGGTCCACATGTAGGTGAAGTAGTTTGTTGTGCTTCACCTGATAACTGCAGTGTTGATGTTTTGGTATAAGTGGTTATGGTCTTTTCACTTGATACCTCACTTGATATTGGTGTTGCAGGCTTTGCTGGTATTAAAGCTTTCTGCTTCATCACATCTCGTGTCGGCCAGATGTGAATTCTGTTCCTCCTCAGTTGATTGCCAGAGTCTGTCTCGACAATGTATGATCTTAGTGTCTCAGCTTCTCTGATGTTATTATCCTGACTATATAACAATATGATACAACATATTGCATTACACCACAATTAATGAATATGTTATTATCTCCTCAAACTGAAATCTTCAGAAAAAAAGAAAAAAATTATTATATAAAACCCCACATAATCTAAAAAGAGAAAAAGACTGGCAGCCTATCCTGGGAATTTAGTAATAAAAATTAATCATCTGGTCTTCACCAAAAAAGAGAAAAAAAATTAAATATAGTCTGGAAAGGAAAATAATTATACTGAGTCATGTGGAAATAATTTATAAAAGATCACCAAGTCTCTTCAAATTTAACAGAAGTATAAAACTTTCTCTAAACTTAAGCATGACATAATTTGAGAGAGTCATTGAATCAAAGTAGGTAGATTAGAATCTTTCCACTTAAATGAGATCGCTCTTCTAGCCAACAATGTAGAAAAGGCTGCAACCCGATGTGTGGAAGTGGGAACATGTCCCTCTTCTGGAACTAGAATTTTTAAAAAAAAAGCAGTCAATGGGTTAGGTTGCAAATTGAGAGGTGTGTGATTATAAACAGGTGCATGCATGTTTATTGGGAATAATTCGCTCTTATAAAGATTCAATTTATTTCCAGAGAAGCTACCAAATTGGGAAAGCAAAATCAACATTGGAGGAATAGATTTCTCAGGATCTGAAGTATATACTAAAAGATCATCTGCATATAATGATACTTAGTGAATTCCATTGCCTCTATTCATTCCCCAAATCTCATTGGAATCCCAAAGTGCTATTGCTAGAGGTTCCAAAGCTAAATTAAATAATAAAGGGCTAAGAGGAAAACCCTGTCTAGTTCCTCAAAATAATCTAAAAAGTGAAGATTTTTGATTATTTGTAATTACAGCAGCGGCTGGAGCTTGAGAAATCAAATTAACCCCAAAGATCAAACAAGGGCCAAAATTAAATCCTTTCAGAACTTCAAATAGACATGTCCATTCCACTCTATCAAAAGCCTTTTCTGCATCTAACAACACTACACATTTTGGAGTCTTTAAGTAATGGGGAATAAATTATATTCATTAATTTATGGATATTAAAGTGTGAATATTGATTCTTTATAAATCCTGTTGGTCTATAGAGATAATCTGAGGAAGAATGTTTTCCAATCTTTTAGCTAAAAACCTCTCCTCTTACAATATTCAATAAACAATTTTTGTTGGTCTGAATTCCTCCTCTGGCCAATCTTCAGTCTTCATTCTGATGCCTTCCTGTTCTTTACTCATACTTTGATGAAGGGCTCAGGCCTGAATCATTCATAATACAGGTGCTCCCCTACTTACAATGGTCCAACTTATGATTTTTCAAAGTTACGATGGTACAACAGTGTGACTGTCGTTACCTATTTTCATGTAATATATTAAAGTAAGGTCATCGCAAGCATTGTTGATTTTTCCAATAAACATTGATAATTCCTCTAAGCTGAATTCTTTGTAGCCTCCTTGGTTAATCACTTTTAGTTCAGCCGGAAAGCTTGCAGGGATTGATACAGTGCTGCTGGGAGAGAGCGGGTCAGTGGGATCAGTGTTGGGAATGATAAAGAGCTGTGGGGAGAGAGTGAGGCAGTGGGATCAGTGTTGGGAATGATAAAGAGCTGTAGGGTGAGAGTGAGGCAGTGGGATCAGGGTGGAAACTGATACAGCTCTGTCAGTGTTATACAAGGTATACTTGTATACTTTTTTGACAATTTTTTTTGACTTACGATAGGTTTGCTGAATCACAACCCCATTATAAGTTGGGGGGGTACCTGTATATTTTTACCTTCTATGGACACTAAGTTCCTCCAGCATTTCTGTGTGTTTGTATTACAATCACAATATCTGCAGACTTTTGTCTTTCACTGATGTAAGAGGACAGGAGCTGAATGGGAACTCACCTTGAACTGAGACGGAACTGTACTCTGGGGCTGCGTTTGTTCAGCGTATGTTATCGACAGGCTCTAATAGCTACATGAAAATTGATTTATGCATCTGTTTCTATCTGATTTTTTTGTATTTAAGTAAAATGGATGGAGATTTAGGTTTGGAGAATTAAGTTTGAGTGTCTGAATTGGGGAACAGTGCAGACCAGATTCTTTGTGCCTGAATTGATTGGGATTGTGAGTTGGATCAAGTTCATGAAATGATTCAGTAAATCTTTAGTCAAGAGTGCTTTTAAACAAGTACTGAATGAAGATAACACTTGGCAAAGCCAGACATTGGGAAAGTGAGTGCAATACACAGACGTGATGGAGAAACTCAGCAGATCACCCAGGAAGGAAAGTGCAACCAACATTTTGGGTCTGGACTCTGTCGAGAATGGTTCCTGATGAAAGGCTCAGGCCTGAAACGTTGACTGCCTTCACTTTCCTCTGGCTGCTGCGTGACCTACTGAGTTTCCCCATTATGTTTATGTATTGCATTTGATCCCAGCCTCTGCAGACTTTCTTGTTTAATTCCAGTGGGGAAATGAGTTTGAAGTTGATCCTCAAAGGGATTAAATCATTGGGGAAATGTTTCTAGAGCACTTCCTGCCTCTGGGATGGGCATTGAAATAGATGTGAATGTTGACCGGGTCTCATGGGCGGGTTTGGAAATCACTCTTCACATTGTGGTGCAACTTGCTGGCTGGGTTGTTTTCCCCAGATCTCTGAGGAAGATTTCCCATTAGTGTGTTTTAGACAGCAATGTTGGAAAAATCTGTGAAAATTTTAACATAAATTAACATAATTACTCACCTTGTGGTCATTTATATTGTGTGCTTTAAGTTCCTGTGTAAGATAGTCCCGGTGCTTTTACGAGGAGCAACGTGGCCTGCATTGTAGTGCGTCATCAGCTGGATGTCAAATTCATGAAGTGAGTTTTGCGGTGTGATTTAGACTGCAGACTTCCCCCAAAAAGTAGTAGGGGTCCTGCAGGATAAATCGCGGTGCAGAAATTACTAAAAATTCCTGCACTTTCCTTTTAGACTGGCCTGTAACAGCAAATTTCTTTGGTTGTGTTGTTACATGGCTGCAGTTTAAAAAACATAATTGATGCAATCTGCTCAGTGAGTGGGTTGTCTGAAGGCAGATATACTGCCAAGCCTGGTACTGTACAGCTGGCACATGAGGCCAGCAGGAAAGGTCATTCAGCCCCAGAGCCCGTTCTCTCACCATTTCCAACTATGGAACAGTAATTTTCCTCCTAACATTGTAGTTGTTTTGCTCTGGTTCCCCTGGTTTTTAGAACATAAAATATTACAGCACAGTACAGGCCCTTCAGCCCATTATGTTGGGCTGACCTACACAAACCTACTCAATAACCTAGACCTTCTGTGGTGATACAGCCACCACTATAACCACCCTCCTACTGGCCAACTGCAGAGGGGCATCCACTGTATCTGCAGGTAGGCAACCTGGGAGGCTGGCCCCACCTACTGGCTGTCAATGAGGCCCATATGAAGACCCAATCTGGCCCCTTCCTGATTAGTTGGGCACATGAAACCAGAGACTACAGTGACCGTGGTGTTCACCTGATGTTCTACTTTAAGCTGATTAAAGCTTGTAGTACCGTGTCTTGAGATTTGTGTTTGTTTGCTGCACCACAGCACACCACACCTTCCCTCTCTCACATCCATAACCCTGTCAATAAGTGGTAATTCTGCCTTACCCACAGGAAAAAGAATCTCAGGGTTTTATGTGATGTCATGTTTGTACTCTGACGATAAATCTGAAATCTAAATCTATGCTTCTTACATCCATGTGCCTGTCTGAGAGTCTTTTTAAATATCTCTAATGTACCAGCCTCCACCACCACTGGCAATGCATTCCAGGCACCCACAACTCTCTCTGTAAAAAACTTACCTCGACATTAAACTTTTCTCCACTCACCTTAGTCAGATATCCTCAGGATATTGATGAAGGAAAGACCATAGATGTTGTCCACATGGACTTTAGTAAGGTCTTTGACAAGGTCCTACATGGGAGGTTGGTCAGGAAAGATCAGTTGCTTGATATTCATGGTGAGGTAGTAAATTGGATTTGACATTGGCTTTACGGGAGAAGTCAGAGGGAATGGTAGTGGATAATTTCCTCTCTGACTCGAGGTCTGTGACTAGCAGTATGTCTCAAGAATCGGTGCAGAGGTCATTGCTTTTTGTCACCTATATCAGTGATCTATCGGGGTGGCCAACCTTTTATTTTTTATTTTTAATTTAGACATACAGCACAGTAACAGGCCATTTCAGCCCATGAATCCGTGCCACCCAGTTAACCTATATGCCCAGTACGTGGTTGTGGGCCGAAATAGCCTGTTTCCGTGCTGTATGTAAATTAAAATAAAAAATGAAAAGGTTGGCCATGCCTGATCTGAATAATAATGTAGTAAATTGGATCAGCAAGTGTGCAGATAATGCAAAGATAGGAAGGAAGGCTTTTAAAGTTTGCATTGGAATCTAGACCAGCTGGAAAAATGAGCTACAAAATGGTAGATGGAATTCAATGCAGACAAGGGTGAGGTTTTGCATTTTAGAAGCTAAACACAGAAAGTGGTAGGGAACTGCAGTAGAACAGAAGGATCTGGGAATACAGATACATAATTCCATGAAAGTGGCATCACAGTTAGATAGGGTTACAACTTTTGGCACGTTGGCCTTCATAAATCAAAGTATTGAGTACAGGAGTTGGAATGTTATGATAAAGTTGTATAAGACATTGGTGAGGAGAAACTTGAAGTGTCCAGTTTTAATCATTAACTACAGGAAAGATATCAATAAGATTGAAAGAGTGCAGAGGAGATTTGCTAGGTTGTTGCCCAAACTTGAACTGAGTTACAGGGAAAGGTTAAACAGGATAGTACTTTATTCCCTGAAGCATAGAAGAATGAGGGGAGATTTGATGGAGGTATACAAATGTATGAGAGGCATAGGGTATGGACAGAGTAAATGCAAGTAGAAGACTTTTTCCACTGAGGGTAGGTGAGATACAAACCAGAGGACATGGGTTAAGGGTGAAAGTTTAGGGGGAACATTAGAGGGAATGCCTTCACACAGAGAGTGGTGGGAGTGTGAAATGAGCTGCCAGCTGAAGTGGTGAATGTGGGCTTAATTTTGAAGTTAAGAAAAATTTGGACAGGTACATGGATGGGAGGGGTGTGGAGGGATATGGACTGTGTGCAGGTCAATGGGACCAGGCAGAATAGTTTGGCCAGACTAGAAGGGCTGAAGGGAATGTTTCTGTGCTGTAATATTCTATGGTATTTAGTACTGTCTCCCTGGGAAAAGATGTTGGCTGATCATTCAATCTATGCTTCATAATCTTGTCGACCTCTATTAAGTCACCTCTCATCCTTCTTCGCATAAAGATCTTACTTTGCTTCATCAGACATGTTCTCCATTCCAGCCACATCCTGGTAAATCTCCTCTGCACCCTCTCCATGGCTTCCACTTCCTTCCTGTAATGAGGCAACCAGAACTGAACACAATATTCCAAGTGTGGTCTAACCAGAGTTTCATAGAGCTGCAACATTAACTTAATCCCCCGACAAATGAAGCTCAGCATATTATATGCCTTTTAACCATACCAGATGCTATGTTGCCTCCCAGGTGCCAGGGTCAGGGATGTATCTGATCAAGTTCATAGCATTCTGGAGGGAGAGGGGGAGCAGCCAAATGTCATGGTCCACGTGGGGACCAGTGACATAGATAGGAGTAGGGATCTCCTGAAGACGGAATATAGGGAGTTAGGAGAGAAGTTAAAAAGCAGGACCTCAAGGGTGCTAATCTCAGGATTGCTGCCTGTGTTCTGCACTAGAGAGGGTAGGAACAGAAAGTTGTAGTTGAATAATGTGTGGGTGAAGAATTGGTGCAGGGGGCAGGGGTTCAGATTTCAGGATCAATGGGGAAGGTCTGACCAGCATCTGAACTGGAGGGGAACCAATATCCTGGCGGGCAGGTTTGCTAGATCTGTTAGGGAGGGTTTAAAATAGTTTGTTTGGGGGTGGGAATCGGAATGTGAGTGCAGAGATTAGGGTAGAAGGACAAAAGCATAATGACGTGTTTTGAGTTGGTGAGGAAGGACAGGCAGGGGACAAAACATAAAGATAGCCAGTTAGAGGGGTTGAAATGTGTCTATTTCAACACAAGGAGTATTAGGAATAAAGGGAATGAGCTTAGAGTATGGATCAGTACATGGAACAACGACGTTGTGGCCATTACTGAAACTGGTCTAGAGGAAGGGCAGGATTGGCTGATGCAGGTACTGGGCTTTATGTGTTTTAAAAAGAATAGGATGGGAAGTAGAAAAGTGGGGTGGAGGGGCGGTGGAGTCGCATTACTGTTCAAGGATAGTATCTTGGCTATAGAGAGGGATGACGCTGCAGAGTGTATGTCCATTGAGTCAGTGTGAACATAAGAACATAAGAAATAGGAGCAGGAGTCGGTCATCTGGCCCGTCGAGCCTGCTCCGCCATTCAATAAGATCACGGCTGATCTGATCATTGACTCAACTCCACCTACCTGCCTTTTCCCCATATCCCTGAATTTCTTTTTTTATGTAAAAATCTATCTAACTGAACCCTAAATATGCTTAATGAAGCAGCCTCAACCGCTTCCCTGGGCAGAGAATTCCACAGATTTACTACTCTCTGGAAAAAATAGTTTTTCCTCAGGTCCATCTTAAATCTACTTCCCTGAATTTTGAGGCTGTGTCCCCAAGTTGTGGTCTCACCCACCAATGAAAAAAACTTTCCTGCCTCTATCTTATCTATCTCTTTCATAGTTTTATGTGTTTCTATAAGATCTCCTCTCATTCTTCTGAATTTGAGTGAGTATAATTCCAGGCAATTTAGTCTCTCCTTGTATGACAAACCCCTTCATCTCTGGGATCAACCTGGTGAACCTCCTCTGGACTGCCTCCAAGGCCAGTCTATCCTTCCTCAAGGAAGGAGACCACAACTGCACACAGTACTCCAGGTGCGGCCTCACCGGTACCATGTACAGCTGCAGCATGACCTCCCTCCTCTTGACTTCACTTCCTCTTGTGATGAAGGCCAGCATTCCATTTGCCTTCTTAATAACCTGTTGTACCTGCTGCCAACTTTTTGCGATTCATGCACAAGCACTCCCAAGTCCTTCTGCACTAAAGTATGCTGCAGTTTTTCACTAAATAATAATCTGCTCTTCTATTTTTCCTACCAAACTGGATGACCTCACATTTACTAACTTTGTACTCCATCTGCCAGACCTTTGCCCACTTACCTAACTTTACTATATCCTTTTGCAGCCTCTCCACATCCTCTGTACAATTTGGTTTTCCACTGAATTTAGTATCATCCGTAAATGAGGCTACACGACACTCTGTCCCCTCTTCCACATCATCAATGTAAACAGTGAACAGCTGCAGGCCCAGCATCAACCCCTGCAGGCCCAGCACCATCCTTTGCAGGCCCAGCACCATCCCCTGCAGGCCCAGCACCATCCCCTGCAGGCCCAGCATCAACCCCTGCAGGCCCAACACCATCCCCTGCAGGCTCAGCACCATCCCCTGCAGGCCCAGCACCATCCCCTGCAGGCCCAACGCCATCCCCTGCAGGCCCAGCACCATCCCCTGCAGCACCCCATTTAATCACTGTCTGCCAATCAGAAAGACACCCATTTATCCCACTGTCTGTCTTAACCAATCCTCAATCCATGACAATATACTTCCCCCAACTCCATTCATCTGTATCTTATCGATAAGTCTCTTGTGTGGACCTTATCAAACGCCTTCTGGAAATCCAAATATATAACATCTATCTACCCATTATATCCTCAAAGAACTCCAGCAAGTTTGTCAAACAAGTCCTGCCCTTTCTGAATCCATGCTGCATCTGCCTGATGTAATCCCTTTGTTCTAAATGTCTTGCTATTTCATCCTTGTAGAGCTCGTCGAAAGAACCAAAGACTTGTTGATCCAAACCAAGGCTTTTATTAGCAAAAGATAGGAGCTCTTCACAGGTGGCCGACCAGCCCGGAATGATCCGACCTGGCTAGGGACACAACCCTTTAAGGCTCAGACAGTAGGTGTGGCTTAGCTCTCAGCCAATCGCTGTAAGCACAGTCTAGATACTGTAACTATATACACTATATACATTGGTGATAGATCTGTACTATCACAATCCTTAATGACAACTTCAAGCATTTTCCCAACTACAGACGTTAAGCTAACTGGCCGATAGTTACCCGTCTTCTGCTTACATTTCTTTTTTAAAGTGGTGTGATATTTGCTGTCTTCCAATTTGACGGGACCTGCCCAGAATCCAAAGAATTTTGGTAAATGACTACCAATGCGCCAACTATAACACCCACCATTTCCCTCAGTACCCTGAGATGCATCCCATCAGGACCAGGGGATTTGTCCACTTTCAGTCCTATTAGTTTGCTCATCACTACCTCTTTTGTAACAATTATTTTATTGAGGCCCTCACCTCCTTTAGCATCCCTATCTCCACTCTTTGTCATGCTGGACCTGTCTTCCACCATGAAGACTGACACAAAATATCTGTTCAATGCCTCGGCATTTCCTCATTACTCGATATCAATCTCCCTTTCTCATCTTCCAAGGGACCCATGTTGACTCTAGTCACCCTCTACCATTTTATATATTTATAAATCTTTTTGCTATCTGTTTTTATATTTTGTGTAATTTACCTTCATGATCCTTCTTCCCTTTCCTTATTTCTTGTTTAGTTCTCCTTTGTTGCCTTTTAAAGTTTTCCCAATCCTTCAGTTTCCCACTACTCTTGGCAACTTTGTACACGAGCTTTTAATTTTATATTTCCCCTTTTTTCCTGAGTTAACCAAGGCTGACTCTTCTCTCTCTTACTGCCCACATTTTTCCCAGTGTTCAACAAAAATATATTCTCATTAAACTCTCTTTGAAAGTCTTCCACTGTTCCTCAACTGTTCTGCCAACTAGCGTGTGTTCCAAGGCCACATTGACCAATTCCTCCCTCATCCTGTTGTAGTCTCCCCTGTTCAAGCATGATACACTAGTTTTAGATCTAACTATTGCACCCTCCATCTGTATGAGAAATTCAATCATACTATGATCGCTTTATCCAAGAGGGTCCCTAACTACTGGATCATTAATTTTACCTATCTCATTGCACAATACTAAAACTAAAATAGCATTCTCCTTTATTGGTTCCTTAACATGTTGCTCAAGAAAGCTATCACGGATGCATTCTATGAAGTCATCCTCCAGACTACCTCGACCAACTGGATTTTCCCAAACTACGTGGAAGTTAAAGTCCCCCACAACAACTGCTGATCTGTTCTTGCATGCCTCAGCTCTCTCTTGGTTAATGGCTTGTGCCATGTGCCATTGTTATTTGGTAGGTGATAGACAACTCCCACCAATGATTTTTTTCCCTTTACTTTTCTTAATCTCTACCCGGATAGACTCAGCACTCGCTCCTTAGATCTTGTATTGTCTCTCACTATTGCCCTGATTTCATCCTTAATTAAGAGCACCACCCCACCACCTTTACCTTCCTGTCTATCTTTTCATATTACCTGATAATTAATTCCCAATCATGCCCACCTTGCAACCATGTTTCTGTGATGGCACTAATTCATATACCTGGGCACTGATTTGGACCTCGAGTTCACTAACCTGGTTTCTAATACTACGGGCATTCCGAGAAAGTGCCCTTATGCTCATTATCCTTTTAGAATCTAGTAACTTCTGCGTCCCTTTGCTTTTGATTTTTCTGACCTGTAGTTTTATTTTTTTCTTTCCTAACTCTAGCTTTGGTCTCTGTACCACCTTCCTCATTCTTTCTTTATAGGTTCCCATTGCCCTGCCCCATTAGTTTAAACTTTCCTCAACAGCATTAACAAACAATCTCCCTAGGACATTGATCCTGGCCCTACCCAGATGTAGACAGTCCAGTTTGTACTGGTCCCAGCTGGTCCCAATGCCCCAAGAAACTGAAACCCTTCCTCCTGCACCACTGTTCAAGCCACATATTCATTTTAACTCTCTCGCTATTTCTGCACTCTGGAAGTGTGGGTGGATGTCAGAAATAAGAACGGAGCTATCATTGTGCTGGGAGTAGTCTACAGGCCCCCAAATACTCCTTGGGACATCAAGGGACAAATAAGCAGGCAGATTTTGGAATGGTTCAGGAATTACAGGAATGTAGTTTTGGGTGATATCAACATCCCTAATATTGACTGGCACTTCGTGACTGCAGGATTCCTAACACAGTATGAAAGGAGAGGCCATACTGGATCTAATTCTGGGTATTGAACCAAGTCAGATGGCGGACCTCTTGGTGGCGGAGCATTTTGGTGAGTGTGACCACAACTCCCTTAGTTTCAGAATAGCTATGGAAAAGGATAAAAACAGACAACATGGGAAAGTGCCTAACTGGGGAAGGGCTGATTATGAAGGGATGAGGCAGGAACTAGTGAAGGTGAAAGCACAGAAGTAATGTGGAGGTAGTTTAGGGACCACTTGTGCTGTGTTCATGATAGGTTTGTCCCACTGGGACAAGGAAAAGGTAGTAGGAAAGGGGAACTGTGGCTGACAAAACAGGTGAGGGAACTGGCCAAGAGAAAGAAAGAACCATATATTAGATATAGGAAGCAGGAAAGAGGAAGGGCTCATATATTGTAGCCAGGAAGAAGCTTAAGAGAGAACTTAGGAAATTTAATTCCTATAACATTCTAAATAAATCACCAGGTTTGACTGAAAAGGTTTAAATTTGGGCCAAGACCAATTAGACTGCAAAAAAGTACCTATCTCCTGACCACATCTAAAACACTGTCAGATAGATCTGACTTCAATTTAACTTTTGTGGTGTAAGGTATAATTGATGTAAAAAATTATATTGAACTAATCTATATCTAACATTTATAGTATTTGTCATACTCTCTTGGCACAATTTTGACAATTTATTTCATCAATATTAGTATTTAGATCTGTCTCCCAACATTGTCTGGGCCTATGTATTTCCTGTTTAAAAGTACCCTTCTGCAATAAAATATACATAGCCAAAATAAATTTCTTGATATAGCTACTATGTATCAACACTTCCACATCACCACATTTTGGTAATAACATCGTTGGACTGAGTTTATCTCTTAAATAACCCCATAATTAATAATAACAAAAAAAGGTATTATTTTGTATCCCATATTAGGTTTTTAATTGTTTAATGACACTAAATTTCTTCCTTCATAACAATCTTTTAATTATCTAATTCCTTTCTGAGACCAGATGTTTAAAAATTGATTATCCATTGAATATGGAATGAGTCAATTCTCTATCAAAGGCATTTTAGGCAGGACAGCCCCCCTTGTTCCAATTTCATTATTTACCTTATTCCAAATATTAATCAAATGTTTCTGCGAGGGTGCTTTCAGATATTAATTTTGATTTCCATCTACATTTAAAGCCTTCCAATATCCTCTCTCCTATTTTATCAATTTCTATTTTAACCCTTGTTGGCTTTTCTTCCTCATCAAAAATCTCAATTGAGCTAGCTTATAATAATTTTAAAAATTTGGTAACTGTAAACTTCCTAACT
The DNA here is from genome assembly GCF_036971445.1 of Narcine bancroftii. Lineage (NCBI taxonomy): Eukaryota > Metazoa > Chordata > Chondrichthyes > Torpediniformes > Narcinidae > Narcine > Narcine bancroftii. The sequence continues at coordinate 28,762,836 of NC_091478.1, read as the reverse complement.
CAAACTTCCATGCCAATTTGTCTAAAGAAACTCTCGACATCTTACCCTTCCAAAGAAATTTCTGATGTATTTATTTAATTCTTGAAAAAACTTTTGTGGTATTGTTTGAAATAAATATTGTACTCTAGGAAATTTATTTATTTTAACACAATTAATCCTACCTAACAATATTATTGGCAGTATCTTCCACTTGTTCAAATCTTCTCCAATTTTCTTAAGTAAAGGTATATAATTCAATTTATATACATTATCTAACTTATTATCTATCCATATGCCTAAATATTTTATTCCATTCACTGTCCACTTAAGTTGAATATCTTGTTAACACTGAGTGTAAGGGGCATCGTTTCATTTTTATCCCCATTTACTTTATAACCCAATACCATGCCATACTGTTCCAATCTTAAATATAATTTACATAACAAACCTATTGGTTCTGTCAAATAGATCAAAAACATCATCAGAAAATAAATTAATTTTATGTTCTTCTTGATTAACCTTAAATCCTTTAATGTCCAGATCAGGCTAAATCAATTCTGAAAGAGATTCAATTGCTAAAATAAATAAAGCAGATGATAAAGGGCATCCTTCCCTACTAGATCTAGTTAATGGAAACAATGTCAAAACTTGTCCATTTGTAATGAATTTAGCCTAGGATTATTATTCAAAGCTTTAACCCAATTTATAAATACCCATCCCATCCCAAATCTTTCAAACACCTTAAACAAAAAAAATCCCATTCTAATCTATCAAGCGCTTTTTCTGCATCCAAAGCCACTGCCACACTTAAATCTCCCCTCTTTTGTGCTGAAGATGTATTATACTAAGTAATCTAGTTAGCAAAATTTCTCTTTTTCACAAACCCTGTCTGGTCCATTTTTATCAACTTTGATAAAAACTTTGACAAACTATTAGCTAAGATTTTTGCAATGATCTTATAGTCTACATTTTACAAGAAAATTGGTCTATAGGACAATGGTTTTAAAGGGTCTCCTTTTTTGGTATTACCATTATTATCACAGTATAGAAAGTATATGGGAGCTATGTGTTACCATCTACTGTTCTAATACATCCATAATCAATAAATATTTTAATTTGTAATAAAATTCAGGCAGGAAACCATCCTCTCCTGGAGATTTATTACTTTGTAATGAGCTAAATGCTTTCCTCACCTCTATTGATGTGAAATGAGCATCTAGGTTCGGCTTCTTGTAAAGTTAACATAATCTTATTTGTGACAAAAAAATCTTCTATTTTATTATTATCTCTCTGGAACTTGGATTTGTATAACCAAAAGTAAAATTGTTTCAAAGCTTCATTAATTTCATGAGGTTTGTTAGTAATCAAATTCATCTCTGTTTTAATTGCATTAATAATTCTTGAAACGTTCTATTTTCAATTGCCAGGCAATAAACTTTTGAGTCCTTTCAGTTTTTTGAGGAGGCAAGAAAAGAAATTGATGAGGGTCGAGCAGTAGATGTGGTTTACATGGATTTTAGCAAGGCATTTGACAAGGTTTCCCATGAAAGACTCAACCAGAAAGTCATCATGAGGCATAGGATCAGTGGAACCTTGGCTCTGTGAATAGAAAATTGGCTTGCAGGAAGAAAGCAGAGGATAGTAGTGGATGGAAAATATTCTGCCTGGAGGTCAATGACTAATGGAGTACCACAAAGATCTGTCTGGGACCCCTGCTCTTTGTGGCTTTTATAAATAACCTGGATGAAGAAGCAGAAGGATGGGTCAGTAAGTTTGCAGTTGACATGAAGGTTGGAGGAGTTGTGGATAGAGCTGAAGGTTGTTGAAGGTTACAAGAGGATATAGACAGGATGCAGAGTTGAGTGGAGAAGTGGCAGATGGAGTTCAATCTGAATAAGTGTGAAGTGATGCATTTTGGAAGGACAAACCAGAAAGTTGAGCACAGGGTTAATGATCGGTTACATATGAGCGTGGATGAATAAAGGGACCTTGGGGTTGAAATCCATACAACGCTCAAGGTTGCTGCACAGGTTGATAGAATAGTTAAGAAAGCCTATGGAATGTTGGGCTTCATTAATAAGGAGATTGAATTCATGAGTAGAGAGATCACGTTACAAATCTTTGGTAAGACCACATTGTATTGTGTTCAGTTCTGGTCACCTCATTATAGGAAGGATGTGGAAGGTATGGACTTGGTGCATAGGAGATTTACCAGGATGTTGCCCATAATGTCTTATGAGGGTTGGGACTTTTTTCCTTGGAGCATAGAAGGATGAGAGAAGACTTAATAGAGGTCTAAAAGATTATGCAAGGCATAGATAAGGTGAACAGCCAGCACCTGTTTCCCAGGACAAGAATAGCAAACATCGGATGACATGTGTACAAAATGAAGGGAGGGAACTTTAGGGGAGAGATCAGGGATAATTTTTTTTTTACAGAGAGTTATGGGTGCCTGGAATTCCTTGCCAGGGATGGTGATGGATACTGGTATATTAGGGGCATTTAAGAAACTCTTAGAACGGGCACATGAATGAAAGAAAAATAGAGGGTTATGGGGTAGGGTAGGTTTAATACTTTTTAAAAAAGGTATTATATGGATTGGCACAACATCAAGGGCTGAAGGGCCTGTACTGTGCTGTAGTGTTCTATTTACAACATTCACTTCACACTATCAACCTGTGCAGCAACTTTTCTGCCCAACTCTACATCCTGCCTATATCCTGTTGTAACCCACGACAACCTTCAACTCCTCAAACCTTCGTGCCATCTGCAAACTTACTGACCCATCCTTCTGCCTCTTCATCCTGGACATTTATAAAAATTACAAAGAGCAGGGGTCCCAGAACTGATCCCTGCAGAACTCCACTAGTCACTGACCTCCGGGCAGAATACTTTCCATCTACTAGTACCCTTTGATTTCTGCAGGCAAGCTAATTCTGAATCCACACAGCTAAGGTTGTATGGATCCCATGTCTCATGACTTTCTGGATGATCCAGCATGGGGGACCTTGTCAAATGCCTTACTAAAATCCACGTAGACCATCTCTACCACCCTACCTTTGTCAATTTCTTTTGCCAATTCAGTGGATCCAATGATTGATTTTAAAGCAAGCTTAGCCTGAGCTCAAGATGTGTTTGAGCTATCCTTGCATGGGAATTCTGGATGGTATGAGAGCTGAAGCAGGGCGACTGGGCAACGATGTGGCAGTCCAGGCTGACGAAGCTGGGTCACAATCGGATCCTTTCACTTGTGGAACATTAACTCCTCAACATTCAAATAGCCCTGTGCATACACAAACAGCCGGGAGTCTGGTGTGAAATCAGACACCAGGAGTCTGGTGTGTAATAAGACACTGGATGTCTGATGTGTAATCAGACACTGGGAGCCTGGTGTGTTATCAGATACCGTGAGTCTAATATGTAATCAGACACTGGGAGCCTGGTCTGTAATCAGTCCCCAGGAGCTTGGTGTGCAATCAGACACCAGGAGCCTGGTGTGTAATCAGATACTGGGAGTCTAGTGTGTAATCAGATACTGGGAGTCTAGTGTGATCAGACACTTGATGTCTGATGTGTAATCAGACCCCAGGAGCCTAGTGTGTAATCAGACACCAGGAGTCTGGTGTGTAATCAGACACTGGATATCTGATGTGTAATCAGTCTGGTGCATAATCCGTGGTCCATGGCATTTATGGTTCAGTTATCCAGCATCAGGGCCCTCAGTGCTGGGACAGAGGCACTACAATGAGCCCAGGGGCGTCTGGTGATGTAATCTCAGGGTCACTGTTAGGCTGAGGCCCTTCACTCATTTACCAACCAGGACTGAAGGGCGTCCGCTTAGAACAGAGATGTGGAGGAATTTCTTCAGCCAGAGGGTGTTAAATCTGTGGGATTTGTGATCACAGGGATGTATTGGGTGTATTTAAGACAGAGATTGAGAGCTTCTTGATTAGCCAGGGCACCACAATGATGGGGTAAGGCTGAGCAGTGGGGCTGAGTGAGAAAATGGACTCAATAGGCTGAGTGGCCTATTTCTGCTCCTATGTTTTATGGTATTATTGCATTGTCCCCTGTCACTGAAGACTAGAGTGTGGAAGATGAGGCAGCAAGAGAGGAAAGTAACACAGGAGCAGCAGGTACAGCAGTGTCACTGAGGGAAAAAGAAGTGCAATGCACTAAGTTCTGGAGAAACTTGACAGGTCACGCAGCATCCATAGGAAGTAGAGAGTCATCGACATTTTGGACCTTCATCAGGTATAGAGAAAAGATTGGATGAACACAATGCTGGAAATACTCCATGGGTCAGGCAGCATCTGTGGAGGCAGGAGATGGTCACCTGACCCGCTGAGTTCTTCCAGCTCTCTGTGCGTTGCTCCATTTTACCAGCACCCAGAGGCTCTCTTGCTCCATTGGTGGGTGAGTGGTCTTCTGCTTTAACCTGTTTCCATCACGGACTGACCTTGGTATAAATGGCACAAACATTCTGGACAAACCATGAAAACAGCCAGGTTTTGCTGCTGTAGTGTTTTGTTTGTACCTTCTCCCTGATCTCAACCTCAGCACCAAAAACAGAGAAATGCTGGAGGAACTCAGCCGGTCCTGCAGCAACCATAGGAGATAAAGGTATATAACCGCAGCCTGCTTCGGTTCCTTACCTTGAGTCACCAACAGCCTGCCCGCTGCCTGTGTCTTCTTCAGCCTCACTGGTCCGCCTCTGTGGTCATCATCCCGTAGGTTGTCCCCTCTGCTTCTCTCTCTCAAACGGGGGGGGGGATCTGTTCTCCTCGTTTTATGATGCCTTACACCAGACCTCTGCTTCCCCGCAGTCTGCAACCCCTCAAGGCCGCTGCCGAACACAGGTGCTACCATCTTGGGCCCAGACCCCACGGTCGCAGGATTTTGAAGTTAACCACCATCGGCTCCTTTAACAAGCCATTTAAAGCCTGTACAGAACCGACAGCAGTTGGACTGGGCGGTTTATTGAGGAAGTTACTGAGAATGTAAATTAAAAAGGCCGTGGATGTTGTCTCCGTGGTCTTTAGTAAGGCCATTAACAAGGACCCACATGGGAGGTTAGTTCAGAAAGTTTAGACTCTGGGTATCCATGGAGAGGTTGTAAACTGGATTCAAAACTGGCTGAATGGGAGAAAACAGAGAGTGATAGTGGGTGATTGATTCTCAGACTGGAGGTCTGTGATTAATGGTGTGTCTCATGGATCAGGGCTGGGACCAATATTGTTTGTCACCTCTATCAATGATCTAAATGATAATGTGGTAAATTAGATCAGCAAGTTTGCAGATGACACATAGATAGGAGGCATTGTGGACAGCGAGGAAGATTTTCAAAACTTGCAGAGGGATCTTGACCAACGAGGAGAATGGGCTGAAAAATGGCAGATGGAGTTTAATGCAGACAAGTGTGAGATCTTGCATTTTGGAAGGACAAACCAAGAAAGAACATACTGTAGACGGTAAATGGTAGGGCACTGAGGAGTGTAGTAGAACAGAGGGATTTGGGAATACAGGAACATAATTTTCTGAAAATGATGTCACAGGTAGACAGAGATGGAGAGAGAGAGCTTTTGGCATATTGGCCTCCATAAATCAAAGTATTGAGATTAGGGGCTGAAATTTTGTGGTAAAGTTGTATAAGGCATTGAGGCCAAATTTATAATATTGTGTGCAGTTTTGGTCATCTAACTACAGAAAAGATATCAGTAAGACAGAAAGAGTGCAGAGAAGATTTACTAGGATGTTGTTGGGACTTCAGGAACTGAGTTACAGGGAAAAATTAAACAGGTTAGGACTTTATTCCCTGAAGCGTAGAAGAACGGGGGGAGATTTGATAGAGGTATACAAATGTATGCGGCGGATAGACAGAGTAAATGCAAGTAGCCTTTTTTCACTAAGAATAGATGAGATACAAACCAGAGGACGTGGATTAAGGGTGAAAGGGGAGAAATTTAGGGGGAACTTCTTCAACAGAGAGTGGTGGGGGTGTGGAATGAACTGCCAGCTGAAGAGGTGAATGCGGCTCAAAGTTATTTAAGAAAAATTTGAACAGGCTCACGGATGGAAGGGATATGGAGGGATATGAACTAGTAGTTTGGCACGGTCTAGAAGGGCCAAGGGGCCTGTTTCTGTGCTGTAATGTTCTATGGTTCATGTGTCCACCCAGAAACATCTTAAACACTACTATGGTATCTGCTTCCACCACTATTTCTGGCAGCCCGATCCAGGCACCCAGCAATCTCCATCTTTATTTAAAAAAAATCATTTCCCCACACATCTCCATTAACCTCCCCCCTTCCTTTTCCTTTAAATGCGTATCCTCGTGCGACCTTTGTCAACAGGAGCCACAGCACATTTAAAGGGGGCCATGAACTCAAATCATAAAATATATATGTTTGTTTTTTTATGCAGTCGGCAGGAGAGAAGTACAGAAGAAACCAAAGCTGATGGCTTCACCAAGAAGGGGGCCCATAAACTTTAAGCAGAGTCCTAAAGGGGTCATAGCCATGTGGAGAATGGGTGTGTGTAGTGAGTGACATTTTTACCCTGAGGAAACAATTCTGACCGTCCACTCCATCTGTCAATGCCTCATGAATTTATAAACCTCCATCAGGTCTCCCCTTGGCCACCGACACTTCAGGGAAAACAGCCAAGGTTTGTCCAACCTCCCCCATAGCTCATACCCTCAAAACCAGGCAACATCCTGGGAAACCTCTTTGCATCCTTCCCAAGGCCTCCACATCCATCCTGTAATGGGGCAACCAGAACTTCACACTGTGTTCCACGTGCAACTAAACCAAAGTGGATTCACATAGCTAAAATCCAGATACAAACTCAGTATGCCTGATCTTGTGGGAAATGGTACCTGTAGCTTCCCACCAAAGTTCTGTGTGATTTAAGAGAAGGTTGGATGTGTGTATGGAGGTGAGGGGGTTGGAGGGTTATTGGCGGTGAGCGGGTGGTTTGAGCTAGTGGAGTTGTTCTAGTGAACCGGTGCAGACTCGAAAGGCCGACATGGCCTGTTTCCGCTCCGTAAATGGTTATATGGTTATATGGTATGGTTATATGTTGGCTTCTGTACCAGTGTGGGGATCTCCTGGACTTGTCCATCAGAACCATCTCTGGTTCATGTCCCTGGCTTGGGGAGCTGGTGGTACAAACTAGCGAGCAGCTGGATCCCAGCAACATCTACTGGTCTATGAATTCCTATCACTGCCCTTCTGACTGGGTTGGGTTAACCCTGTCCCTAACCCACCATGAAGTCTGGTCACCCAAGGTTCTCCTCTCCCTGCCTCCACATCAGCAGCAGGATGTGTGTGCTTCACTGATGACCCTGAGCCGAGCCCTGCATAGGTCGGTGGTGGACCCTCACCACCGGAACCACCAACAAGAAGGCGAATTGGGCTGAGTCAAGCTGAGGGGGTCTGGGTCCAGTCATGGTCAAGACTCTTAAGATGGTGTGTGTAGAACTGCATCTGGCACAGCAACAGAACAGCAATTTATAGTGGGGACCAGCAGAGGGCAGTCAGGGACCACAATCCACACTCCACCAGTGCAGTCTGTCTCAAAACACCTGAGTGAGAGTTTCATTGGCAATGTACAGCCCACGTCAAAATTGCACTGAAATGTAAGTTACACCAACAACAATAGTGCAAATTAAATTACTTCAATGTGCCATAAGGCACAAAAAGATAATAAATATAAAAGATAATTACTCACAGTTATATAATAAATATAAAAAATAATTATTCACAGTTATAGTTAGAGCAATGAAAAGAGATGTTTCAACAAACCTTCGGCGGTTCCGGAGTATGTTAAAGCATAAAACAATAAGATGTAGGAGCATTCATCGAGTCGGCCCCACAATTTCATCATGGGTGATCCATTTTCCCATTCAGCCCCACTGCCACCGGTCTTCTCCCCTTAACCTTTGGTGCCTGGTTAATCAAGAACTGATCAATCTCCGCCTTAAATGCACCCAATGACCTGGCCTCCACAACCACCTGTGGCAACAAATTCCACATATTTACCACCCTCTGGCTGAAGAAATTCCTCCACATCTCTGTTACAAGCAGACATCCATCAATCCTGAGATTGTGTCCTCTTGTCCTAGACTCTCCCACCTTGGGAAACAACCTTTCTACATCTACTCTGTCCACACCTTTCAACATCGAAATGTTTCAATGAGATCCCTCCTCATTCTCCTAAATTCTATCAAGTACAGGCCAAGAACTGTCAAATGCTCCTCATATGATAACCCTTTCCTTTCTGGAATCATCCTTGTGAACCTCCTCTAAACTCTCTTCAACCATCAGTACATCTTTTCTTAAACAAGGAGCCCAAAGCTGCTCACAGTGCTCCAAGGGAGGTCCAGGTTAGAGTTACAATAGCAAGGGGAGGTTCAAGAACTGGATATCTGTTGGATTAAAAACTGTTCTTGATCCTACTGATTCCGGACTTTAGGGTTTAAGATCAGAACTTGGGGACATTGCTTCAAGATTCAGGGGAGTTGATTTAGGACCAAGATGAGGAGGAATTGCTTTTAAACATTTACTGACTTGGTTGCATCAGAAGGCAGTCAACATCATAAAGGACCCCTAACATCTTGGTCACAACCTTTTCTCATGCTGTCTTCAGCCAGAAGCCTGTAGACCTTCACCTCCAGGTTCAAGAGCGGCTTTTATCCAACAGCTATCAGGGTCCTCCCCTTTTTTCACTGATCGGGGACAGATCCAACACCACAAATAGACTGCCTGCACTATTGTAATGCACTTATTTTTGCACAAGTATTAATGAGAGTATTTATTACCTGCAATAAGCATTTATTGTATCTTAATTTAATAGAATAAAGTTTACTAATGCAGTTTTTCTTCACACAGACCTGTTGGGCTGCATCAAGTGAGAATTTTGGTGAATATGTACATTGTCCATCATGTATGATGAAGGACTCAAGCCTGAAATGTTGGTTATGCATCTTTATCCTTGCTCTATAAAGTACACTGTTTGACCTGCTGAGTTTCTCCAGCCTTGTGATTCTACTTTAACCACAGTGTCTGTGGACTTTTGTGTTTTACTTCTGACAATAAACTGATCAGGTCTTCGAGGTAACTGAGCAGTGCAGCATAGTACAGGTCCTTCAGCCCATGGATTTGAGCCAGGGCTTGATACAGGGGCTTGCAGTCTGGTTCGGGCCACAGAGGCCAGAACAACCCATGACTGAGTGTGCCAGAAGCAGGTGCAGGACAGCAGATGATCCCAGGCCAGCTGCAGTTACATTATAAACCACTGGGTGGTAGGCTAACCTCACTCTTCACCTCAGCTGTGGACTCCAAGCTTGTGATGCCCAATATACCCTGTGCCTAGGGCAATGATGTCAGGTACCCTCTGTGCCCATCTTTGGACGATGGAGTTGGTTTTTATGTGACCTCCTCTCTGGCCTGTCCCACGGTTCCATTGTGTGGTTTGGTACCAGAGAGAGTTTAAAACGGGTTCATTTCCAGTGTTTACAAAATGTAACAAATGCATTGCTACCTTGTCAGGTTGAGCTCCAGTGCCCATGAACCCACAGGTCCTGGGGGCCAGCACGCTTTGAGATTCTTATGTGCTGCAGCCACACAGGTCTGTAGGGTGTACCAACTTCAATAGAACATGGAACATAGAGGCCCTTTGGTCCTTCATGTTGTGCTGACCCATATATTCCAACCAAAAATACTAAATCCTCTATTTTTCTTTCATCCATGACCCTTAAATAACCCTAATATTCCAGCCTCCACCACCATCCCTGGCAAGACATTCCAGGTGCCCACAACTCTCTGCGTTAAAAAAAAAAACTTACCCCTGATGTCTCCCCTGAACTTCCCTCCCTTCACTTTGTACCTATGGCCTCTGGTGTTTGCTATTCCTGCCCTGGGAAACAGGTGCTGGCTGTCCACCCGATCTATGCCTCTCAGAATCTTGTAGACCTCTATTAAATCTCCTCTCATCCTTCTACGCTCCAAAGAGGAAAGTCCCAGCTCTGCTAACCTTGCCTCATAAGATTTATTTCCCAATCCAGGCAACATCCTGGATGGTGAATCTCCTCTGCCCCCTCTCCAGAGCTTCCACATCCTTCCTGTAATGAGGTGACCAGAACTGAACACAATCCTCTTAAATGTGGTCTCACTAGAGATTTGTAGAGTTGCAACATGACCATTGACTCTTGAACTCAGTCTCCCTATTAATGAAGCCTAATATCCCACAGGCCTTCTTAACTATGCTATCCTAAAATCCATGTAGACCTCATCCACTGCCCTACCCTCATCAATTTCTTTTGGTACCTTCTCAAAATAACAATTAGGCTTATGAGGCATGACCTTCCCCTGACAAAGCAGCACCCATAGTATCCCTGAGTAGAATGGACTTCTCCAAATTATCATAGATCCTATCCATAAGAATCCTCTCCATTAGTTTACACACCACTGACGTATCTGTCTAGAATTCCCAGGATTCTCCCCATTACCTTTTTTAAACAAGGGGACTACATTTGCCATTCTCCAATCCTCTGGCACCTCTCCACGGCCAAAGAGAACTCACAGATCATAGCTACTGCTCCAGCTATTTCTTCTCTCACTTCTCACGGCGGCCTGGGGTATGTCGTGTCTGGCCCTGAGGACTTATCAATCTTAATATTTTTAAGAAGATCCAACACTTGCTCTTCTATAATCTCAACATCATCCAGCACACAAGCCTGTTCTATTCTGACCTCTCCCTGATCAAGGTCCTTTTCTCTTGTGGATACATGTTGCCTCCTTTATTCTTTAGCGGCCCCACCCTCATCCTCATCATTCTTCTGTTCTTCACATATACATAGAACATCTTGGGGTTCTCCTTCTTAAGTCCCCTTCGAGCTCTCTTATCCTTTCTTAAGCTCCTGGCTAATATATACTTCTCATGAACCCTTCTTCTTGTTCCTGCTTCCTATATCTAATATAAGCTTCCTTCTCCCTTTTGACTAAGCTGTCTCGTCTGTTTCATCAGCCATGGTTCCCTTTTCCTATCATCGTTTCCTTGTCCCAGTGGGACAAACTTATCCTGAACCCAGCACAAGTGGTCCCCAAGCGTCCTCCACATTATTTCTGTGCTTTTTTCCCCAAGAACATCAGTTTCCAATTTACTCTCATTAGTTCCTGTCTCATCCCATCATAATTATCCCTTCCTCAATTAAACACTTTTCCTTTTTGTCTGCTTTTATCCTTGTCTATAGCTGTGCTAAAGCTCAGGGAGTTGTGGCCACTCTCACTGAAATGCTCCCCCACCAAACGGTCCGCCACGTGAACAGGTTCATTACCAAGTATTAAATCCAGTATGGCCTCTCCTCTCATTGGCTGGTCCACATACTGTGTCAGGAATCCTTCTTGGACACACCTGACAAATTCAGCCCCATCTATCCCTCCTGCAGTCAGGAGGTGCCAGTATACATTAAATAACCAAATTAGGCAAAGACAGAAAATGAGATAACAAAGTTCAAAGTTTCAAGTTCAGACTTCATGTGACATACCAAACCTTCACAAACTCCTGAGGATGTGAAGGCACTGTTGTGCTTTCTTCACAGAGCCATTAGTGTGTTTGGTCCAGGAAAGATCCTCCAAGATAGTGACTCCCAGGAATTTAAATTTGTTCACCCTCTCCACCTCTGATCTCCCAATGATCACTGGATCATCCACCTCTGGCTTCCCCCTCCTCAAGGCTGCAGTCAGCTCCTCTGTTTTGGCGACTTTGAGGGTGAGGTTTTTGTTCATGCACCATTCAACAAAGTAATAAATATAAAAGAGAGATAAATATTCACAGTTCTAGATAGTGGAGTAGTTTATGGATAGGGTTACGGTGGTATGGGGAGGTTCAGGAGCCTGATAGCTGTTGAACCTAGAGGGGCTAGTCTTCAGGCTTCTGTACCTTCTGGTTCAGGCCCGAATTGTTGATGGACAATGTTTTCCACGGACGCTGTGTGACCTGCTGAGTTTTCTACAGCACTTCTGTGTCCTCCTCACCTCTTTCAGCTTGCTCTTCACTCACTTTAGCCCTTTGTTTGTGCCTTGTCCTCTTTCCTGGACAATCCACCTGGTGTCATTTTCCATTTGTGCTGTTCCAGCCTTCTCCTTCCACCCTTTACGTAAAGATGTTTCCCAAAACACAGGTTTTCTCTGCTCTCCTGTACCTGAACCCTTGACTCTCCAACTGGTGTGGTCTAAATTAATCTTGGCATTAAATCTCAGCAGACTTCATTAAGCACTTGTTAGCCAAGTCTCTCCATTTCTCTGCTCACCCTCTACACCCTCCCTGTCTTGTCACCCCCTCCAGTCCCACCACACCTCCCAGTCTCTGTGACCCCCTCCAGTCCCCTACATCCCTCCCTGTCTCTGAACCCCCTTCAGCGTCCTACAACCCTCCCTGTCTCTGTAACTCCTTCCAGTCATTCCTGGTGTCCGGAAATTTGAATCTACATTAGCGCAATTCTGTTATAGCGCCAATAACCTGGGATTGAATCCCGCACTGTCTGTAAGGATGTAGGTTCTCCCTGCCTGGGTTTTCCCCGGAGGCTCCAGTTTCCTCCTACCCTTCAAAATTTACTGGTTAATTGGGTATAATTGGGCAGCATGGGCTTGAAGGCTGGAAGGGCCTGTTATCGTGCTGTATGGATATATAAATTTAAAAATTTTACATGATCCCTTCACCATTGAAATTGCAGGTATTGAACCCAGTTTGTGCCGACTCTGCTTGTAATTTACCTCTGGCAGCTGGACTCAGCCTGCTGGAACAGAACAGGCCCTTCAGCCACAGTGTTGAGTCAACCTAATAACTTACTGTAACGACTGACTAGAATTTCTTTACTGCATAAACCATTTTTCTCTGTTCCACGTACCTCTAATAGTCTCTTATAAAAATCCTATTGCACCTGTCTCCACCGCTGTAACCAGCAGCACATTCCATCACACTCCGAGAGGAAAAACTTGCCCCTTACAACCCCCCTGTACTTACTCCCATGCACCTTAAAACTATGGACTATGCCAATTTCTCTCTGCAGATGCTGGGACCAGGCTGAAAGTACCAGCCTCATTCAGTTCCCCGAAGCCCATGTACATGGGCCTGACCCAGATCCTTGTGGGACTCCCACCCCACTGATAAGTTCTGGTCCATGGTTCCTGCAGCACCACCAGGAGTTGGTCTCCATTTCTTCAGTCTTTCATACACCTTACCAGGTGTCTTCTGGAAATCCTCATCTGATGCCTCTGACCGCTATTCTGTTCCTTGCTTCAAAGTATGCCAGCTTCCGTCAAAACCACCCACCTTCTGCAGATCCATCTCCTCTCAGTTGAAATTGGATCTTTTAATTTAATTGTCTAAATTTTCATATAAATTAAATTTAAAAAAAATTAATGGTTTTTTTTTAGACATACAGCACGGTAACAGCCCCTTCCAGCCCATGAACCCATGCCGCCTAATTACACCCAATTGACCCCCATATGTTTTGAAGGGTGGGAGAAAACTGGAGCACCTGGTGAAACCCACGCAGACACGGGGAGATCATACAAACTCCTTACAGTCAGTGCCGGATTTGAACTCTGGGTCACTGGTGCGCTCGTCACTACGGTAACCTGGTGTTGGAATCTCTAGGTTGTGCCTTCGGTTGGCAGTGTGAAATTTCCTGTTCTAATTTCACCATTCACCCTTGATAACGATTTTCCAGTTTAAAGGAATGAGCCCCAGTGAGCTGAGTGATAATCTGCATGCCCACCCGGCTCTGCTACAGGAGATTACATGTCCCAGGGACGGTGTTTGCTCTGTTTCTGGGCTGGCACTTTTCATTGTCCAAGTCCATAGATCCTTCAAGGTTGTCCTGCAAGATGAAAGGGCAGTTATGTTTGCGAAGCCAACCTTCACTAGTTGGGGAATTAAGTTCAAGAGCCACAAGGTAATATTGCAGTTTCATAAAACTCTGGTTAATACGCACTTGGAGTATTGTTCAGTTCTGGTCGCCACTTTACAGAAGGTTGTGGAGAATGGTACAATAGGGAGCACTGATGGCATAGGGATGACTTAAGGTGGCATGTGGGTGGAAAGAAAAAGTTTGAAAACCACTGTTTTAATCGTACCTAATTGACTCATTATATGCCACGATTTCATAACTCCAAAGGAAATGGGCCAATGGCAATTTTTCTTAAGCAAAATATTTCAGTAACAATTGGGTCTAGAGCAATGGTTCTCAACCTTCCCTTCCCACTCACATACCACCTTAAGCAATCCCTTACTAATCACAGAGCACCGATGGCACAGGGATTGCTTAAAGTGGTATGTGAGTGGAAAGAAAAAGTTTGAAAACCACTGTTCTATGTGGAAGCTTTGGAGGGGGGTCAGAGGAGATTTACCGGGACGTTGCCTGGATTGGAGAACATATCTTATGAAGAAAGGTCGACAGAGCAAGGGCTTTTTTTCTTTAGAGTGACAGAGGAAGAGAGGCAACTTAATAAAGGTATGTAAGATGATAAGAGGCATGAGTAGAGTGGACAGCCCGCATCTTTTCGCCAGGACAGCAATGACCAACACTAGGGGACGTCTTTAAGATGAGTGGAGGATCGTTCAGAGAAGACATCAGAGGTAGTGAGTGGTAGGTATGAATTGCTGGGGATGATGGTGGAGGATGCTACAATAGGAACATTTAAAAGAATAAGGGACATGATGTAAAAAAATATAGAGGGTTATGGATGTGAATAGGTTAATATAGATCAGCACAGAATTACTCAGTATTGCTCAACATATCTTGTTTCCTCATTGACCCAGATCCCTCTGTCAAGAGACCATCCCCTCAATCAAGAGACCATGGCAACCCATTGCCCTGTTTCCATCCTCTCCATCGTGAGACCATCCGCTCTGCAGAGAGACACTGGCTCTAACTGCAAGCAATGAGCTGCTGGAGGGAGTCAGTGGGTCAGGCAGCATCCATGGGTCGGTGGTCGGTCAACCTTTTCGTTGAGACCCTTCAAGACCCTTGCATATGGAGAGATGATACCAAGTATCTTAAGGGGTGGAAGAAGTGGGAGGGACAGAAAACTGTTGCTCACTGCCCCATTTCCAAACCACTAGAGTGGAACTTCAACCAACTGCCCTCCTGAATGGTTCAAGGATGAAGATTCTCCCCGAGCCCTGGAATTTGCCAACTGAAATCTTGGCTCCTGTCACTGCCAGCACTGCCTGTTACATGACCAACATCTAGCAGAGGGAGCTGCAGCCTTCACTTCAGCAATAAATTCCTTTTGTAATTACCACCAAGTTTTACAATCTAATTAAAAATTGAATTGGTTTTGCCATGGGAGATTATCATATGAAGTATTTTAAATAGCATATTTTTTCCCAGATTCCAGTGAAGCATTGGCCTCTAATTGGAAATGCCTGGATAGCAGAAGTTTTCTGTTGACAATTTTCCTCACCACTCTCCAGGTTTGACTGGAGACACACGAGAGAAAGCAGATGCTGGAATCGGGAGCAAGAGACGATCCGCCAAGGAACTCAATGGATTGAGCAGCATTCGTGGGAGAAGAATAGTTGACATTTTTCGCCAGAACCCTTCATCAACACTTGAGTGCAGAGGGAAACCATTCAGTTCCATCTTTTTCATATATTTTATTTACAAATTTTCAAGTCAAACAGTGCAAAGGACAAAATAAGTTTCTGAAATTAGTAATATTCATCCATTAATAGCTATTGCATATCTAACTATAATTAACTGTACCTCCCCTCCCTCCTTATCCCTGACCCTCCCCCTCCCCCCCCTAAGGAAAAATAAGAAAAATAGCAAGAAACAAGATAGTTTAAAATTAAACTAAAAAGAGAAAAATAAGAGGTTGTCAGATATGCACTATCCACCTTCCAGGCCTTAAATTATCTAGCTTTTCTAGATTGAGAGGAGGGGTACAGATGGGACAGTTTTAAACCCCCCTGTTTGTAATCCCAAGTCAACTTTTCCATGGAGATTCTAGCCTCTTGACTATTCCACAGGAACTTTCTGACACATTTGTTGAGCATCTTAAAGAAACCCTGTGGCAACAGAATGTGTAAAAACTGAAACAGATATTATAGCCTTGGCAGCACCTTCATTTTAACACAATTGACTCTGCCCACCAACATTATGGTCAGAGTTCTCCATCTACTGACTCAATCTCTGGAGCAAAGAGAGATAATCGAATTTGTATAAGTTGCGTAAATCCTTATCTACCTTTATCTCCATATATTTAATGCTTTCTTACAGCCATTTGAATTGACTTTCCTATTGATATTGTCTCTAATCCCCTTCATCAAAGGCATGATCTCACTTTTGTCCAGATTTACCCTGAGACCTTCCCATAATCCTCCCAGTATGGTCCTCAGCCTGGCCAGCAACCCCCTCCCCCTAGTCTGTCAAATATACCAACACATCATCAGTGAATAAGTTGATTTTCTGTTCCACCTGACCCACCTTGAACCCCTTTATGGCTTCCACCTGTGGCTCAATAGCCAGTATGAACAGCACTGGGGGACAATGGACAGCCTGCCTACTGAACCTGCTCAATGGAAACACTGGAGACATCTGCCCATTCATAATAACCCTAACTTGGGGTTTATAGTAGTGTCCTAACCCAATTAATAAACATTTGTCCCATTTTTCTCCAGTAACTTGAACAAAAAGTCCCACACTAATCTGTCGAAGGCCAATCTGTCCATGATTTAGAGCATAATTGACAATGCAGCATCACAAATCTCCCAGTCGGGTCAACGACCACACCTCAGATCACCACCAGAACATTCTTCCCTCTCAGGATAGCCACTCCCCTGGCTATAGAATTGAAGGAGGACATCGCCACCTGGCCCACCCACTCCTTCTTTAACTTTTTTATGCTCTTGCTTTGTAAGTTGGGTCTCCTGCAAGCACATTATGTATGCTTGCATTTTTTAAGGAGTGCCAAAACTATTTTCTCTTTATTGGACTGTTTATCCTATTCATGTTAAATTTATAAACATAATTGTATTATCCATTACCCAGAGCCCTTCCATTGCCCTTCCTTATTTTCCTCTGATACTTATCTTCCATCCCTTTTATCTTCTGGAGACATCTGGAACTGACGACCGTGCTCCAAACAAAACATAAGCAAGCTAAAATAAAATAGAACCAACAATTCAAAGAAATACAAAAAATACTCCCATCTAATTCTTTCTCTTCTCTTCTCCCCTCCTGTTCTTATTATCTTCAGTGTTATAGGGTGAATGAGAATAAACTCAATCCCTTTTTACCAAAGATTTTTTTTTCACCGGTCAAATTCCCTCCTGTGCCTTAATGGCACTGCACTAATGTTCAGGTAAAAAAGGACTCTCACTCCTCCATACTCCACTAGATCCCTACTCTCCTTTGCTCCCCTTTCCGCCGGCCATAAAACTCTCTCTCTCTGTCCTGGTAGGGAAGGAACCTAACCAGGACAGAGCAGGGTCATTGATTTGAACCCGGGCAGTGGGGTGGGGGAGGGTAGGGGGGGGGGCACAAGACATCAGTAGGGCATTTCTATCTCCAAATCATCCCCAATTCTTTTCCTCCCCAACACATCAGGGATTCACTTTTTAAAGAACCCCACTGGGTCTCTTCCCTCCATACCCTCCTTCACCCCCACAATTTTAATATTGTTCCTTCTACTGGTTTTCTAGAGTGTCCATTTTTTCCCCAGACTCTTCCCCAACATATCCATTTCACTTTCCTTTTATTCCAGCCTTTCTTCTGCTCTCTATTCTTTCTTCTGTTACTTCCACTCTTTTGAGTAAATCATCTAGTCTTTCCTTGATGGCATTTTGGCCTGCCACCAACTTTTTAATGAATTATTCATTTGGTGGATAGCATCCATAACATCTCTGGCAGAAAGCACCAAGCCCACTGCCTCCTTTTTCCCATGACTTTTTTTCATCCTTGCCTTTTTCTTTTGTTCATTTCTTTCCTCCTCCTCTCCTTCTGACTCTTCCCCTTCTTCTGAGGTCTTTGGGCTAATGCTGTCCATGCCTCTCAACCTCTCTTCCATCCTCGATGTCCCAGCTCCTCCCTGGTCATGCCATTCCTGCTGTCACGCTGTCATGTCACACGCCCATCGCGTTCTCCTCCTGGTCCCCGCATGGGTCGGCCTTACCAGGTGTCATGTTTTTTGCAGCCTGCAGATCCTCTCCCATTGCCTCCACCACCACCCCCTCTCCAGGCCTGAGTCAGTTCTGTTGCCTGCTGGCATCTGCCACCCCTCTGCGATTTCCCGATGGCGCGCCTGCCTCTCTGTTCACTGCCTTCGCTAGGTCTCCTTGCCCTCCAGCTCCAGCAAAACCATCTTGGGTGAGTGTTTGTCCCATGGGGTGGTCCAGGGCTCCGCTCCCGCTGCCATCGCGGCCGATGACTCTGTTACTTATCTTCCATTCTGCTTGTCTTCTGTGGACCCCCCCAAATAATCCTTTCCCCTTCTCTTTACCCCTCCTACTCTTATTATCTTCAGTGTTGCAGAGTGAAGGAGGGTAAACTCATTCCCTCTTTTCCTCAGATTTTTTTCACATATCTATCTTGGCTTGACAATTTTTGTTTTCCTCCCATTTTATTTTGCTTCTTTATTGTTTCCTCGTGTCTTCTTTCTTCCTATATGGTCTTTAAGGGGATCTTCCTTTTTCTGTCTTTATTCTTCTTTATCCTGGGGAGATCTTCCTTACACCTATTGACTCTCCAAAGCCATCTTAGAACCTCTCACCTCCTCCCCCTCCACTGTCCTCACCACTCACCCCTTCTCCAACTTCCCCTCTTCCCCTCTCGTTCACACCCCCTTCTTTCCTTCCCCTTACCTCTTCCTCCCCTCTCTCCTCCACTTCTTCCCTTTCTCTTTTTCTCTTTCCCCCCTCCTCCACTCCTTTCCTCAACAATCAATGAGGACTGGTAAAAGGATTGTGGATGATATGAAGGTTGGAGGAGATGTGGACGGGCTGAAGGTTGTTGAAGGTTACAAAAGGATACAGTCAGAATGAAGAGTTGGGTGAAAAGTAGCAGATGGAGTTCAATCTGGATAAGTGTGAGGTGATGCATTTTGGAAGGACAAACCAGAAGGCTGAGCACAGGGTCAATTGTTGGATACTTACATCCCTCAAGGCCACTGCACAGGTTGATAGGATAGTTAAGAAGGCCTATGGGATGGTGGGCTTCATTAATAGGTGGATTGAGTTCAAGAATCAAGAGGTCACGTTGCAACTCTACAAATCTCTGGTGAGACCGTACTTAGAGTATGGTGTTCAGTTCTGGTCACCTCATTATAGGAAGAATGTGAAAGCTATGGAGAGGGTGCAGAGGAGTTTTACCAGGATGTTGCCCAGACTGGAAAAGAAGTCTTATGAGACAAGGTTAGCGGAGCTGGGACATTTTTCTTTGAAGGATAAGAGGAGACTTGCTAGAAGTCTACAAGATTACAAGAGGTATAGATAGGGTGGACAGCTAGTGCTTCTTTTCCAGGGCAGGAACAGAAAACACCAGAGGACGCATGTACAAAGTGAAGGGAGGGAAGTTTAGGGAAGACATCAGGGGTAAGTAATTTACACAGAGAGTTGTGGGTGCCTGGAATACATTGCCAGTGGTAGTGATGGAGGCTGGTACATTAAGGATATTTAAGAGACTTAGGCAGGCGCATGGATGGAAGAAAAACAGAGGGTTACAGGTAGGAAGAGTTGTCCTTTTTTTGAGTAGGAATATATAGGTTGGCACAACATCAAGGGCTGAAAGGCTTGTACTCTGATGTAATATTCCTCGCCCCTCTTCTCATACCCCCTCTCCTCTTCCATGTATTTCCCCTCTTTCCCACCTCCCTCCCTTCTCTTCATTCCACCCCCTCCTTCCCTCCACACTTCCCTTCCCCCTCTCTTCTCTTCTTCATCCTTTCCTTCCCCTACCCTTCTCCCCTTCCCCCTTCCTCCCCATCTCTTCCCTCCCTCCCTTTTCCCCCTCTCTCCTTCCTTTCCTCCCCTCCCTCCCTTCTCCCCCTCTCCCCTTACCCCTCCCTCCCCTCTTCCACTCCATCCCTCTCTCTTCTTTTCCTCCCTTTCCCCTTCCCTTCTCCCTCCCCTTGCCCCCTCCCTCCTTCCCCTCCTCCCCTTCCCTTTCCCTCCTCTCATCCCCTTCCCCTTCCCCTACCCTCTCCCCTTCCCTTATCCCTCTCCTCCTCCTCTTTCCCTACCCTCTCCCCTCATCCCTTCTTCCTCTCCTTCCTTCCCCCTCCTCTCCTCCCCCTCCCTCTGCCTCTCTCTCTCTTTCCCTCCCGTTTCCTCTCTCCCTCCCGCGACCCCCTGCCGGAAAACCCATCATTTCCCTCCCCAGTCACATGGCCCTTACTTGGTTATCATTTTTGTTAACTTTTTATCGACTGTGTGTCATTAGAGAGTGTGATTCGGTGGAAAGAATTAGCCCATATTAACCTAGCGGAGGGTGTTGATTGATTGCTAAATAGGATCAATTTGAAAGTCTTACTCATAATGTTCCTGAACCGCCTTTAATTCTTCAAACTTCAATTTTACGGGCTATTGAACAGAACATGTTTCTGACAGCATTGATATATGTATTAATTTGCCTTAACGAGTGATTAATTACCTTCTACTGAAAGAATTATATGGAGCTGTTTGGCTTAAATTTGCATATTAATCAAATTCTCGTTGATAATTCAGTCGGAGTTTGAATTTCTGGGATGATGTGGCTCCTATTACAAATGTCCAAACGGGAGCCGTGAGCTCCCGACCTCAGCGATCCCTCGGCGGGGGATCCAAGGGAGGGAGGGGACTCCAGGGGTGGGAACTAGGAGGGGGCTCCGAGGGAGGGAGGTAGGGGAGGAGACTGGAGTGAAGGGAACTGGAGGGGAGGGAAAGGAAAGGAACTGAAGGGAGGGAGAGGGAGGGAAAGTAAAGGAAAGGAACTGGAGGGAAGGGGAAAAAGGAGGGGGAGGAAGGAAGGGGAGAGAGAGGAGAGGGGGAGGGATGGTAGGAGGAAGAGGGGGAGGAGGGGGAAAGGGGGAGGAGGGAAGGGGAGAGGGGTGGAAAGGGGAGGGTAGGAGAGAAGGGAACTGGGGTGGGAGGGGAGGAGGGAAGGGGAGAGGGGAGGAGAGAAGGGAACTGGGGTGGGAGGGGAGGAGGGAAGGGGAGAGGGGAGGAGGAGAGAGGGCAGCGAGAGGAGAGGGAGCGAGAGTAGAAATGGGAGGGGGTGAGAGGGGAAGGGGTGCAAGGAGGGGACGGGAGAGGAAGGATGGTGGGGAGGCAGAGAGGGAGAGAGGAGGAGGGAAGGGGTGAGATAGAGAGGGGGAGGGAGAGGAGGGAGGTGAGGGGTAGAAAGGGAAAAGGGGAGGGAGGGAGAGAGGGGAGGGAAGGAGAAGAGCAAAGAGATGGAGAGGGGAAAGAGAAGAGAGAAAGGGAAGGGGAATGGAGGGAATGAGAGGGAAAGGTAAGATGAGAGGGAAAGACCGATGAGTAAAAATGGGGAGGGAGAAAGGGAGATGAAGGGAGGGAGGAAGAGACAAGGGGAGGAAGAGATGAAGGGATAGAGTATAGGGAAGGAAAGGAGGGGAGAGAAGGAGGATAAGGGAAGTGAAAAGAGGGAAGAGAGGGGAGGGCGACAGGAAGAGAAAGCGAGGAATGGGCAGGGATGGAAAGGGGGGAAGGAACAGAGGGAGGGGAAGGAGATAAGGAGAGAAAATGGGAGTGAAAGGGAGTGATAAGGGGGAGAGGGTGGGGAGAGATGGGGAGAAGGGATGAAAGGAGGGGCGGAAGAGAGGGGAGGGAGAAAGGGGGAGGAGGAAAAGAGGTAGGTATGGAGAGGGAGGAGCGCTGCTTCACAAGATGGTTCCTGCACTCTGGTGCCTACACCCAATTTCCCTGTATCTGCACAACTCCATCTCTCTCTCTCCCCCCGCTTCTCCATGATCTGCTCTCACTCTCCAAGGCCCCCTAATCCCTATCCCATTTCTCTCTCTATCCCCATCTCTCCTATATTCTCCTCCCATCTCTCCCCCTTTCCCCTCCTCTTTACCCCCTTGTCCTTCCCCTCTCTATTCACTCTCTCCCACTTTCCCTCCCCGACCTATTTAACCTCTTCAACCCTCTTTTCCTCTCCCCTCCCCCTAGTTACTCCCCAATTGGAGCGAATCTGAATTCTGTTCCCTTCCCCAAGAAAGTTGCGTGACCTCCAGAGCTTTCTGCTTTTCCTCAGCGGGCCGCTCAGCGACTGAAGGGGTAGAAAACGTCGACTCTCTCCGCGTTCCCCTGGCTGCTGTGGGTGAACACCGCGCGTCCCGCCTGCCACTCTGCCTGGCTGCGCTCCCGGACCGGGTTCTGACCGGCGTGTGTAGTTCGGGAACAACGGCAGACTGTCCACCTAACTCGGGATCGGCGTTATTTGAGGGAGGCATTTGTTGAGTACACCTGCATATAACTGCATTTCTCTAGCGCCACACACGCGGCATTTCTGGAAGCCATCCGGCGTGTTGTCAGTGGAGAAACACAAAATTCTACAGATGCTCGAGCCCGTCTCAACAAAGGGTCCCGACCCGAGACATTAATGACCGACCATTTCTCTCCGAGGATGCTCCCAGCCTCTGCTGCCAAAGTGCGGGTTAAACACGGGCCGGGGCACATACCTATCGCAAGGGGTCCGTGGATTCAGCATGTGTGGTCGAGTCTACGTCAAGGTCCCGGGACACATTGAGGCCTGGTTGGGGAAGGAAGTCATCATGTGCCACCGGTCAAAAGGGGAAGGTGGGGATCGAGACAGGACCTCTCGCTGCTCCACCAGCCAGTAACCGTGGGAGCATTTCTCGGCCATTCGGTTTAATTCTCACTATCGTCTCTCCCATCTTGGGCATCCAGCTAATGTCTGGAGGTGCGGTTTACCTGCCTACCATAACAGAGGCCGATATAAACATGAGATCCAGGCTGGCACCGAGTATTAATTAGGATACCGATGGTGATGAAAGTGTGAAAGATTTATTCAACTTGCAGGCGCGGCGTTACCATCAACCTTGTTAATTAGTTTATGGTGGGATCGGTTCCCCATTCAGTCAGAGAAAAGCCAACAATTTATCGCGTTTCTCAGCCAATGAGAACGTCAGGGTATGAAATATGTTCATTGGCCGTCAGTTTTTGGAAAATGTAGGATACAATCAGGGAAGTGTAGACAAGCGCAGAGTACGGCTCGATTCTAGTTGTAATGAGGCCAGGCGCCACTTTCTCGGGGAATAATGCATCAAACTTCAATTTTCCGGTCGATTGAATTAGTGATTTTTCTCCAGAAGTAAAATACACTTAAGTCTTCTGGATTAATTACAACACTCAGGTCCCAGAGACTCTAGTATTAGTTATCATTGCCGCGCCTGACACCGACTGAAATAAGAGACTGCGAGTGGAGTTTTATCATCGGTGTGTTCCCCCACAGCCTGCCCATGGATCACCCCCCTCCCCCCTCCCCTCCATACCACCCGCCCCCGGAATAACTACAGCAACTGGGGTTGAGAATTACTTACACCAGAATCCCGCACATTTCTCTCTCTCTCCTCTTCCAACTCTCTCTCCCCATTTCCACCTCCGACCCTCATGCTGTGGATGTGGTGCGGAGCTGGGAGCGTTCCGATGTAAACATGCCACTTGCTTCGCAGCTCTAAAGGGCAATTAAATTTCAACGGATACCCCCCCCCCCGTTTAGCTGCGGTTCCGATGTAGCGGCAACTTCCAATTTACAATGCATCCGGTTGCTCCAAAATATAATAAATACATCAAAGCGTCCATGAAACAGTATATGGCGAGGGTTTGCAATAATATAGGCTCTCGCTCGATAAACTGACGTTGTATCCTAAATAGGCATAAATGTTAATAATCTGTAATAAGATGATTCAAGTCAGGGTAGTAACACAAGTATATTTTATACCTTTTACATTAATTATGACAGTTTATACCTGTGTCCCAAGAGTATGTCTGCATATACAGACACATGCGGCAATAAAGGTTCTATTTGTTTCCGTTTTGTGTGTGTTTGGGAGTTTAAAACATCCCCATGAAGTGTGAGGGAACGAATGGTCTCTTCACAACCAGCAACCCCTGGGTTTAATTTAACTCATGTTTTGATCCCAAACGATTCGATCACAATATAAAGCGAAACATATCATTAATGTCTCGTTCACCCCGCCGTTTGAAATCCCCCCAAACACGGGCAAATTTTGTTTATCCAGGTTCGACATTAAGTTCTTCAATTTCGCCTTAAACTTGTTATTTGTTTTCACTTGGCGGGTCTTGAACATTATGTTCAGATGGGGAATGTGAGCGCGGAGGGTTGGCGAGATCGCTCATCGCAGCCTCCTCGCCAAATCTGCCCTCCTCTCCGTGTATGATGTTGAGTTGGGGGCATTCTCGAGATGCAGGCTTCGGACCAAACTGAGCGAAGGACTATTGGAAAATAAATGTATGCATGAAAAAGGCCAATTCGTTTCGTTCGTTCGTTCTGCCACCTTTTTTTTGGCTGAATCTTTCTCGATCATTTGCTCTCACGCGAAGCCACACAAAAAGGAAAAAGAAACCGAAGCCTCTTCCCTTTCTCCTTGCAATTAAATCTGCGCAGAGAATTGCGAACGGTGCCGTCTTCGTGTTCCCCGTTGGCCCCGCGTCTGAGACCGATCCTGGGAGAGGGGGACGGGGCCCATGCTGGGGTTGGGGGAATTGAAATGTTTTCTTGCTGTTGACTAAAATTAATTTTCGTTTGGCAATCGAAAGAATGGATGTAAGTCAGGAGAGAGCCTGGAACTCGAGCTATCATTACCCAGGTCCTAAATAACCCATCACATATCCGATCTGTTTCTCAACTTGCGCATTAAACAGTTTGATTTAAAATAAGAATTTCTCGACAACAATTATCAATCTATTTGGAGCATTTGAAACATTTCCATGTGTGTGTGTGTGTGTGTGTGTGTGTGTGTGTGTGTGTGTGTTTAATAGACAACTATTTACACCTCCCCAAAGCTTATAAAATTTACATCTCCTTAGGTCTAAATTTTAAAACAATACCTACAATCAGGCAAGGTACTCTCGTCAATTTCTAGAGAGAACATGCCAAACGATTCCTTTTATATATTTAAAAAAAAACACTTTTTTCTCATTTGTGGAATAAAATAAAAACATTATCACAAAACGGGGAAATAGTTTTATGTCACATTTGGGAGAAGTGAGTTCAAATGAGTGCTTTGTAAACGGAGAAGCGGCGGTCGGAGACAGGGACGGGACTTGAAAAAAGTCGTTATCCCCCTCACTCGCTCGAGTTTTATTAAAGAGCGAACTCCGCGCTCAATTGAAACCTTTTTTTTTTGGGTGTAATTTCCTAATTTCACTGCTGTCCAACACCCCGTTCGAACAAAAGTTGCCTTGTTTAAAACGTGTGTGGGATAAACGCCTGCAAAACGAGCACCAGTCCCAGCGCCGAACTCAAAGGGTCTCGGCGCTGCCTTGAATTCTGTACAAACCCCTGGCTTTTAATTCCATTGAAAATTGCCTGTTTTTAAACTCATCAAATACTCGGGTAAAGAAAACTCCACAGAAAATATCTTAAAAGCTGTAAAAAGGGGGCTGATCGAGCGTGGACACAAAGTCGGTGTTTGTTTGAAAAACCGCCTCAACGCCTTCAATGAGGTTGTCGCGTTATTTACAAGCTCCTTGTCCTCAATTCAACAGAAAGCCAAAACCCAACTTAATTTTGGCCTTTTTAAACAAAACAAAATGCCAAGTGGCCTTTTAACAAAGTCACCATTCTTTATTCGCGATAAATAAAGAAGAGACTCGTTCATTTTAATTCATTGGCCGCTCGCAAAGCCTGCTAGAAGCGACGTTAAATGGCAGATGCCCCTGGATACACCGATGTATATATTAGTCCTTTTGTAGATGACGATAAACATTCAAGGGGCGGAATTGACCGATCCATCAAATTGTCTCGAAATTGTTTAGAAAATTCATAAACCATATGGTGTCCAAGCGGTTTGTGGCATTCTGTCGAGCACAGACACTTGTTCTCGCTGAAGCCCCGCTCCGCACGGCCGCAGCGGGAACTCTGTATAGTCTATTGTCGATTGACAAATCAACACCCCGCCATCATTTGTCCTCAGATCCTATGCGTTCCGCTAACATTAACCGCCTCATACATTTCTCAATGACTTCACTGCCCACAGAAAATGGCCCAAAAACGGCAAAAAAAAAATTGGCATCTTTTTTCTCTCTCCATCTCTTAAAAAAAACCAGATTTTGAGTTCTCACATAAATTTCACTTTTGTTCAGTATTCAGGGTACAAGCAGCCAATTCCATCTCCGTTTGCAAGTCCCCGGTCTCTCCCCTCCCTCCCCTGTTATTTATTGGGCTGTTGGTAAGCATCTGCCCGCAATATTGCCCACCTCGCTCTTCCATACGGAATCTACATTTGTCAGACGTTATAGCCACACGCCGCAGCTTCCTCTCACTTCTCGCCCACTCCGTCAATCTGCGGATTTCTTTTTTAAATAAAGCATTGGAGCGCAGGGGTGGGAGGTCGATTTGACCTCACACTCTCAAACCTAGAAACGGATTTAAAATCTTAAAATCCTTCCATCCTTCGATACTTAAACTTCCCGGTTTGGCGTCAGGGAATCGGTTAAAACCGACCCGAAAAATAGTGTCCCCGTCTAATAAAGGTTTGTTAAAATTGCAGGTACCTTGTGTTAACACTGCAAAAATAATTCGGGTCGCTTGAGGTGACCAGAACCCATTGAAAAATGGTTTATTTTAGTAGTAAGGGTCGTGTTTCTGTTTAAGGGTTGTGAATACGCGCGTGTGTCAAAAAGTGGCTTTGAAAAGAGCTTCTATTGAGATGTAAATCATCCTCTTTTTTTTGGAAGAGAGAACATGAAGCAGTTCATTAAATCTCGCACGCGTGGATCGGGGAGTGAGTGGGGTTCGGGCTGGAGTTCTCATCGAAACCGCTCTGAGATGAGCCCAAACACATCCCCACCGCCGTTCTGTAGAAGCCTGTATATTTATTTATTTTTAAAAAAGATAAATATATAAACGGCCTTCACACTTCCAGACTAAACCCCAAAATTCACCGCAGTGAAGTTTAAAAAATATTTAAAAAATCACAAACCACGAGTATTCACAAAAATAGGTTTTAATGGGGTACATTGTAAGGAGGCAGAATTTCTGAAAGCGTCGTAGAATAATAAATCGTTTTGCTATTGGACAAAAAAAGGAGAAATATTGAGGAAGTTACAAGTGAGTCCAGTAATTTGGATTTTTTAAAAAAAAGAACTAGCTGTAACGTGCAGACCCGTCCACATGCGATGGGTTCAAAGTCAAGCCTGACATTGTCTGCCGCCACTGAGGGCAGAACATTCTCCAACATCTCCGAACTGATGCACAGCCCCACGAATCCGTTCCCGTTTCCCGAGCGCCAGACAGTCCGCTCCCTCCGAATTCATAAAGGGGTTGTTTTCATTTATGTACAATATCTAGAAATCGAGATGGTTAAAGAGCTGGGCCGGACGCTGTGCGGCTCCGGCGAGTCTTAAATACCAATTTATTGCTTTTATTTTCCCTTAAATTATTTTGGGGATATTTCTGCCTCGGATTGAGCCCGTTTCTAACTAGAGAATGAAAGGAAGAAATCGGATCTTTTCTGGAACATGCTTGAATCTGGATGGTAGAAAGTCGATGCGGAAGCTCTCTTAATTTTTTTTGCAATAAATTTTGTTTTTTTTTATATATATATAAAACGGAACAATCGGAATCGGGGGAGAAAGGCAACACAAAAAGAAAGAAATCAGTCATCAACTTCAATCTCCTCCTCTTCGTCCTCTGAGTGGTCTTTTCGGGCCGGGTGGGCTACTGCTATCGGCGACGCCAGTGCACCCTCGCGGGTACTTTTGACGGGACTGTCACTCTGAGATCGGGCCTTACTCCCGATCTCCGCCGCGTTTTGCTCCAGTTCCGTCAGTTCCACTATTTCTTCCAGCTGCCGTGGCCCCAGTCTTTTCGCCGATTCCACGTCCGCCTTCATCTCCTCCAGGTCCCGCTTGAGCTTGGCCCGCCGGTTCTGGAACCAGGTTATGACCTGGGCATTCGTTAGGCCGAGTTGCTGGGCGATTTGATCGCGGTCAGCCGGAGACAGGTACTTCTGGTAGAGAAATCGCTTCTCCAGCTCGTAGATTTGGTGATTGGTGAAAGCAGTTCTCGACTTCCTGCGTTTCTTGGGAGTCGGTCTCTGCCCGAAGATCGTGAGGCCGTCTCTGCCTGTTAAAACAGACCCTTTTTAGAACGGAGAGAAACGAAGGAATTTCAATGTCAGCCGATAGCAAGAGAGAACATTTCATTCTTGACATTTCCCCTCGAAACCCCTCCAGCTTTTAATGAATTTCCAAGATCTTTTAATTAATCCGAGGGATTTTTGTTATTTAAAATTCCCTTTCCCGCACTCTTCGATTAAATTAAACTCCCAGAGTGTTTCCTACACCCATACTGTTAACAAATTAAAATATACTAACCCAGGGGAATTGTTAAAAAGGAAGCCCACAACGTTTAGCGCATAATGTGGAAACTGCTGTTTTTAACCCGGTAATAATCTTGGTTGGTACTTTAGAGGCTGTATTGATGCGAATCGGGCCCAACTCTCTGTACCGCCGCAGCCCCGTTCAATCAGCGAATAATTCTGGTGAAAATCTATTGTAAATCAACATAACATTTTCCACCCATCCCAGAAACAAATATTTCGTTGGCTCTCTGCATTTGCAAACGGCTCTTTTTGCAAAATTCCGTGCGCTATTGAACCGGCTCAAGTTGAGGTCGACTCACCTTCTGCCGCTTGCAGGACGCTGACCTCCAACCCTTTAAAAGTTTTGCTGGCGAGTTCCTCCAAAGCGCACAGGGGCGAGGTCTGAGAGAGGACCCCGGTCCGGGTCGCCAAGGCAAGGGCGGAAGAGGTGTGCTTGTCGGCCGCAGAAAGGAGATGGTTCGCCCCGCACACAGCGAAGCCTCTGCGCACCGAAGGTTTGTTGAGAATGTCCTCGATACTGAAAGGAGTGAGGGGTTTGTTGGAGTTGGCCGGAGGCGGCAGCTGGTCTAGGGGACTTCTTCTCCGCTCGTCTATTGAAGAGTGCAAGGCGCCTGAGGAAGACTTCGACTCTTCTTTGGAACTCATCCTTGGGTCTGGTTGACTCTCTCTCTCACTCTCTCTTACACACACACACACTCTCTCTCTCTCTCCCTCCTTCTCTCCCCCTGTCTCTCACTATTAGAAGGGAGAGCAAAAGTTCAAACCAACTTCGCAGCCGCTGTCTCCCAGAATCCGTCTGCTCGGGGAGAGGTGAAGCTCACCAAATTCAGAGAAAAGCAATGATAAATCCGCGGCGTTCTTCCCCCACACAGCCTCTCCTCCCTCTCTCACACTCACTCTCTCCCTCTCTCTCCTCCACGCTCTGACCTGTTCTGTCACATCAAGTATGCAAGCAAGCGAATAATATTCTCCTTAGAGTGGGGAAGGAGGGAGAGAGGGGCAATTGACGATTGCTAACAAGTTATTGTTGATTGGGTGATAATCAATTATACGTCGTGGCATTTTCCCTTTCTCGCTCTCTCCCCATCCAACGCCGGCGCTGTGTGTTGGAAGCGCCATTAATTACCCCGTCAGCCGGGAGGAGTGGTCACTCTGAATTATAACGCTTTAGACAGTCATCTTTATTTTAGTTTGTTTGTTGATATATTTATCTATATTAATTATATTGTTTTGCACCCGTGCTAACGGAGCAGCCACTGATTTAAGTCTCACCAAACTCGTCTCTGCCAATATTTATCACTGAAAAGTTGATCTATTTTATATATATTTAAACATATTTTAATATTCTTTCTTCATATCGAGCGAAGAACAGGTAAGATCCAATTTAATTGCAGGCTACATTGATAATTCTGCTTCTTTCGCGGAGTTGTTTCGGCTGGGGTTGAATTTATTTTTTTTTATTCCCCTGAAATCATTCTTGAAAGAAATATTTTTGACAGAGCTGAGAATTTCAGCTTGCTTCTCCAGGTCGCGGAGCTGCTGGGGAGAGCGGATGGTGTCTGGGGTGAGATGGGGTGGGGGGGGGGGGGGAGGTGGGTGAGATGGTAGGGGGGGGGCGCAGGCAAAGGGAATCGGGGCGCCGCTCGCTCCCCGTTGAGTCCTGGGCGAGTTTCCCTGCAACCCGAGGGTGGCTCGAAGCGAGACCCTCGTCCTGTCAATAACATGAATATTGCCCCCCTCCCTCCCAACTCACTATTTTCGATGCATTAAAACGCGCTACCGCTTCTTGAACACAAAAGATGCATTTTCTGATTTTAATCTGATTTGAGAAGGTAGGAGCCTAAAATTGAAACCACCGAACGGCTCCTGTGTGCCAGAGGGTTCTGACGGAGGCCGGGGAATAACCCAGATGCACACATTTGGAACAATTGTGGCGTCTGTTAATTTAACAGCAGCGGCGGACATTTCTAACCTTTGATTGGGATTTCTACCTAAAGCCACATGAATTGAAACAATCTTGCACGGGGGTGTTGAGCCGAGCTGAGGTTGGGAAACTGGACCCGTTTCTTGAAGTTTAATTTTCGGCGCTGGCCTGCCTCCCTCTCACTATGTACCTGGTGACGGCTCTTGTAAGCTCTCTGCTTGGGGAAAATGATTGCCATTTAGAGACCGATTTTGCACAATTTTACGCTGGGCAGCGACCAGAATCTGCCATCGTCCTAGATCACAGATATTTGGGAAGAACAATGCCTTGTGTTTTTATTTTGGTTCTTTCGTTCCCCTTAAAGAACGAACGAGGCCGAGGAAATTTGAATAAATCGTTGGCTCAATTCTTAAATCACGAATGTCCTGGTTCTAACGAACACTTTGCTTGGTAAAGTAATGAAAGAATTACCGGCGCAGATCCCAGACTTTGACCACAATCAAGGGCGACTGGTGGCAGAACACTGGTCAGAGACTGAGATTCTTCTGGGCGACGGAGACATCAGTCGGATGGATTCGAATGCAATTATCAGCGTTCGTAACCAACTAATGAACGAATATTTAACGCGGAAATAAAGGGGTGGGTTTTCCACGCCTGGTTTCGTTACAGCTTTAATGCGGGATTCACGGGAGAGCTTTAATTTATCTCCAAACTTCTCCCTTCGTACACACGGAATGTGAACCCGTTGCAGGCGCTGCGTTCTGTTCTCCTCCTGCCCGGGGAAACCTCCTTACGTTCTCCGGGTGCATCCTCGCCGAGTTCCCCCGGTGTTCAGAGCGCTCCGGGGCCGCACATGGATCCAGCCCTTCTCCCCTCCCCTCCAGGCTCAGAGCCGCAGCAACCCCTCATTTGGAAGGTAATCCTTAAACCTCACGGACTGGGGCAGGGGACCCGTCACCGCGCATTTGGACGGGCTCAAAGGAACAGCTTACAACTTGGCCAGATTGGCTTGCGGTGTTGCCCAGCGGCCGGGGAATTAGGCAAGAGCATCTACATTCCCATCTCCGCAACTGGCCGGGCGGCCCTGATGCTAATAGTTGAAAGCACTTAGAACTATCATTTCCCCACTCCTGATAGCAACACCCCCCCCCCTCCTTACCACCATTCACCCACTCCTGGTATCAACTCCTCCCCCCCTTCACATCACTCCCCCAACTCCAGGTAACAACCGCCCCCCTTCCCATCACTCCCCCTCCCCACTCCTGGTATCAACCCCTCCCCCCATCCCATTCCTCCCCCATCACTCACTCTCCACCACTCCTCGTCACTCCTGGAGCAACCTTCCCCCCCCCCCCCACCCCATCATTCCCCATTACTCCCTATCACTTCCCGTCACTCCTGGACGAATCCCCCCCCCATCACTCCTTGTATCAACCCCCATTACTCCCTCCCTCCCAACTTCCCTGCTTTATAGCGAAAGCCCCTTTTCAAAACCCCCTCCCCCCGGGTCCCTGTAAAACACTCTGGGACATCTCGTGGAAGCGGAAACAACTATATTAAGGCAGGTTCATCCCTCTCTGAGGGAGAGGAAACTGGAGTTGGGGAAGATGGAATTAATACAGGACACAGGCCCTTCGGCCCACCAGCACCATGCTGACCATCAAGTGCTCAGATGTACCATTTCTCACCCCGGTCCGCCGGCTGCTCAGCCTTATTAATTCAAGTGGTCATCCAATTACTTGAGTATTGTGAGATCCCCACCTTCCCCACCCCTTCAGGGAAAAACTTCACAGTGAATTACTTTTCCCTGTGTCCTCTAAAGCCGCCTGCGCCTTGTCTCCTTAACACGCCACATGGGTGAAAGAGAACCAGAGGGTCACGAGGTAGGAAGGGTTTAGTTTTGGTAAGAATATATGGGTCGGCACAACATCGAGGGTCGAAGGGCCTGTACTGTTTTCTATGTTCTATGACACCCCGCACGTTTGTTTTCTTAACTCTGGTTGGCTTGCATGGATGGCTCGAAAAACAAAGCTTTTCACTGTACTTTAGTGAATATGACAAGAAACAATCCAATTCAATAAACCCAAACACCCTTGGTTATGAACATCTCTGCGGTGGGGAATCTTTCCCACGGCCTCGGTCTCATATTTTGCCACCTCTGTCTTTACCTTCAAGTTTATTGATGCATGTACTAGGATGCAGTGATCGAGATTGTTTTATGAGCAGACCAGTGGACATCTCGTACATAGTACAACAGTAAGGCACAGTATCGAAGTGCACAGTTACAGAGAGAGGTCCGTTGGGACGGAACAAAGGCAGCATCGTTTTGCCAATGTGAGATTCCTTCAGGAGAGAACCTGTACTTGAATCTGGGGTGCGGGCTCTCACATTCGTGAACCTTCTTCCCGATGGGAGGGGGTGAAGAGAGTGTGGCCGGAGTGGGAGAGTCTTTTAATGTGTTGGCTGCTTTTCCAAGGCAGTGGGTGTCATAGACGGGGTCGATGGAGGGGAGGGAGGTGTGCGAGGGAAGAGAGGGGAGGGAGTGTGTGATGGAAGGGAGGGAAGCGTGTGATGGAAGGGAGGGAAGCGTGTGATGGAAGGGAGGGAGGGGGAGGAGTGTGATGGAGGGGAGGGGTGTGATGGAGGGGAGGGGTGTGTGATGGAAGGGAGGGAAGCGTAATGATGGAAGGGAGGGAGGGGGAGGTGTGTGATGGAGGGGAGGGAGGTGTGTGATGGAGGGGAGGGTATGTGGGTGAGGGTCTGAGCCACGTTCACAATCCTCTGCAGTTTCTCGCGCTCTTGGGAGGAGCAGGTCCCGTCCCATGCAGTGATGCATCCCGACAGGACGCTTTCAGCGGTTCACCTGTAGGAGTTGTTGAGGAATAAAGGTGATATATTAAGCTTTCTCAGGGTTCCGAGGAAGGAGAAGGACTGGTGAACTTTCTTGGGCAGCTCCTATGCACCAAGGAAAGTGATCCCAGCTTTTCAAACTCTCCCTACTGCCCCCTCTCCATTGCCATCACTTCTTTCCTGTACTGTGGTGACCAGAATGTTACATTCGTTTATTAGCATCTGATTGCACACATACAACTCGCTAAAACAGCCTTTCTCCGGACCACGGTGCGCACGTACACTCAATACACGACGCATTGTAATCACAGATACACTACACAAAGATATAAATATTTTTAAATCTTTTGAACTGATTTACTCAGTCATCAATCTCAGCCTGTGGGAAGAAGCTATTTCCCAGACTGGCAGTCCTGATTTTGATGCTTCTGTACCTCCTTCCTAAGATACTGTGTGCTGGATGGAAAGGGTCCTTAAATCTTTGGGCCCTATTTCACGTCGTCACCTTTATCGTTCATAACATGCTCGCACTGTAAAGACGGCGTTTCTCCAGGTCCCACGGAACAAAATTACATAAATGTAAGTTAGAATAGCAGTTAAACACATTAAAATCTTAAGACATATACAGTAAAAGTAGTTCACCAACGCTCTGGGTAAATATCATCAATAGAAGGAACGAGATATTCTCGGCTGTTTTAATGATCCTCTGTATTGACTTCTGGTCAATGCTTTGCACAATTTTTTGTAAACAGTACTTCTTCAGCTGGGCATGAAGCAATCTTTCATAAAGTAGCCCCATACTCTGGCTGCCCCTGTCATTGAGGTGTGTCTAGTGTCGTAGTGCTGGAGGTGGTGATGGGGGTGTCCTCTCTCTCACGAAGGTTGGTGAAGAAACGAGTGCGACACCCACATGTGGTGCGGAAACTCAGCAGCTCCAGTTCCATCCATGAGAAGTCAACGCCTCCTGCCTTTTACTTCCGATGGATGGAGCGAAACCCGTGAGTTTCTCAGCATGTGTGTGGGCTTCAGTTCTTTGGAGCAAGGTTTGCAGGAAAGGTGAGAAGCCTCAAGCTTCTGGATGGTGGTGGCGGAGGGGTGGGGGGGGGGGGGGGGGGGTGGGAGCGGGAGAAACTCTCGCTTATTCAATGATTGGGAATGGGGCGAGCGACTGGCTCAGAGCATTGGTAGCTAGCGAAACGATGAAGCGAATGGTCTTACCCTGCACGGCGACTTTCTGCGATTCCTTGAGTCTCTCTGTTCTCCTGGTTCATCCCATTCATCCACCATATGGGACCACAAGCAGCAAGCGGCAGGGGTGGTGATCAAAGGGTTGGCTCCAGACACAAACCCGAATCATTCCCATTTCTTCACCCTACTCCCCTCTCCATCCACACCCTCCTCCTTTTCCTCCTCATCCATACCCTTACCACTCCTCCCCTACCCATCACACCCTTCCCCTCCCTATCCACACCTTCCCCTCCTCACCACCCCACCCACACCCCCATCCTCCTCCTCTCCTCCACATTCTCTCCCTCCTCCCCTTCCACCCACACAATTCCCATCCACACCCACCCCTCCGACCCAGTCCCACCCATACCTCCCTACCATCTATACCCTCCCTTCCCATCCACAGCTTCCTCACCTCTCACACCAAATCGGGAGAGGAATCAACAGTTCTGAATCACTTGCTTAGTTCACGCACCTCCTGAGGAATGGATAGGGAAGGTCTGGAAATGACCAAAGGACGGTTCCAACTTCACTGAGTCTAGGGGTACGAGCTCCTGGTTGTTAGCCATTCCAACTCCCCTCACCATTCCCACACAGACATGTCTGTCCTTAACCTCATCCACTATCAGGTGGAGAAATAAGGAAGGTGCAGGACTGGTATATTCCAAAAAAGAATAGAAAAATGACATGACTGTGGACAACCAGAGAAGTAAAAGCCAAAGCAAAAGACAGGACATAAAGGAATAAAAAGTTAGTGGGAAGATAGATGACTGGAAGCTTTTAAAAGCATGTAGAAGGCAACAAGGAAAGTGATTAGGAAGGAAAAGATGAACTTTGAAAGGAAGCTAGCAAATAAGATCAAAAAGGATACTTAAAGCTTTTTTGAGTATATTAAATGTATAAAAGAGGCAAGAGTAGATACAAAACTGATAGAAAATTATGCTGGAGAAATTGTAATGGAAGACAAAGAGATGGCAGAGGTACTGAATGAGTATTTTGGATCATTCTTCATAGTGGAAGACATTAGCAGTATACTGGACTTTCAAGGGTGTCAGGAAGAGAGGTAAATGTAGTCACAAACACCAGAGATACCAAATGGACAAAGGGCTGACAAGACTTGGAAACTAGATGGAAAGCACCTGAAAAAGTAGCCAGAGAGGTTGTGGAAGCTTTAGTAATGATCTTCCAAGAAGCTCACGAATGACACAGTTGGCGTAGCAGTCAGTATAACGCCTTTACAGCACCAGTGATTGGGACCAGGATTCAAATCCCGCAGTGTCTTGTAAGGAGTTAGTAAGTTCTCCCTGTATCTGTGTGGGTTTTTCCTGTGAGCTCCGGTTTCCTTCCACCATTCGAAACATAGCGGGGGTGTTGGTTAATTGGGTGTAATTGGGCAGTATGGGGTCATGGGCTGAAATAGCATATTACTGTGCTGTATGTCCAAATTTCTTTTAAATTAAAAATCACAATTAAATTTTAAATTTAAGAATCAATAGATTCTGGCATGGTTCTGGAGGACTGGAAAATTGTAAAGGACATTCTGCTATTTGAGAAAAGGGAGGGAGGAAGCAGGGAAGAAATTATAGACCCGTTAACCTAACGGTGACTGGGAAGTTGTGGAGTCGATTGTCAAGCACTTAGAAGTTCATGACAAGATAGAACCATAGAATACTACTAGTCTGTGTCGACCATTATTCCACTAGTCCCATTGACCTGCTCCCATTCCATAACCCTCCAGACCTTTCCCATCCATGTATCTATCCAACTTATTCTTAAAACTTGAGATCAAGCCCACATTCACCACATCAGCTGGCACATCACATTCACCACACACTCCCACCAGAGGCTCTGATAGCTAAGTGGTTAGAATACTGGTCTTGTAAACCGGGAGTCACGAGTTTGTTCTTCACTGGGGCCTCATTTCTGTGAGGGGCGCTGGACAAAGTGGCGACTCTCTGTCTTTCTTGCATTAGACAAAGATAAAGAATTTTATTTATGTTACATTCTAAATGGAGTATTATGTGTAAATAATGGAAACATTACTCTCTGAGTGAAGAACTTTCCCCTAATGATCCCCCTTAAAACTATGACCTCATGTTTTTATCTTCCCTAATCTAAGTGGAAAAAGCGTACTTGCATCCTCTCTGTCTATACCTCTCATAATCTTGTAAACCTCTATCAAATCTCCCCTCATTCTTCTTCTTTGATCCAAGGAATAAAGTCCTAACCTGTTTAATCTTTTCCTGTAACTAACTCCTGAAGACGCAGCAACATCCTAGTAAATGTTCTCTGCATTCTTTCAGTCTTATCGATATCCTTCCTATAGTTAGACGATCAGAACTGCACACAATACTCCAAATTTGGCCTCATCAAAGTCTTAAATAAGAGGTAAAACACAGGATTCTGTTGACACCGTGGTTAAGTGAAAAAATACACAAATGCTGGAGAAACTCAGCAGGTCAAACAGTGTCTTTATGTAGCAACGTTGAAGGCACTGTTTGACCTGTTGAGTTTCTCCAGCATTTGTGTGTTTTTTCAATGTCTTAAATAACTTCAACATAACATCCCAACTCCTATACTCAATTCTTTGATTTATAAAGACTAAGATGCCAAAAGCTTCCTTTACAACCCTGCCCACCTGTGACGCCACCTTCAGGGAACAATGCATCTGTATTCCAAGTCTCTTTGCTCCTCCGCATTCCTCAATGCCCTTCCATTTACTGTCACTTGTCTGCATTAAATTCCATTTGCCATTTTTTTGGCCCATTCTCCCAGTTGGTCCAGATCCCTCTGCAAGCTTTGAAAATCTTCCTCTCTGTCCATAATGTCTCTATCTTAGTGTCACCAGCAAACTTGCTGATCCAATTTACCATATTATCATCCAGATCATTGATATAGACAACAAACAACAATGGTCCCAACACAGATCCTTGAGGCGTACCATTAGTCACAGGCCTCCAGTCTGAGAAGCAACCATCCACTAACACTCTCTGACTTCTCCCACACAGCCAATTTCAAATCCAGTTTACATCCTTTCCATGGATACCTAGTGTCTTAACCTTTTGAACTAACCTCCCATGTGGGACCTTGTCAAAGGCTTTACTAAAGTCCATGTAGACAACATTCACAGCCTTTCCTTCATCTACCTTTTTGGTAACCTCGAAAAACTCTACAGGATCTGTTAAACACAACCTACCATGCACAAAGCCAAGCTGATCATCCTTATTCAGACCATGGCTGTCCAAAAATCTTTATGTCCTATCTCTCAGAACCCCTCCAATAATATAGCTACTACAGGCGTCAGGCTCACCAACCTATAATTATCTGGTTTATTTTTGGAGCCTTTTTTAAACAACGGAACAACATGAGCTACCCTCCAATCCTATGGCACCTCACCCGTGGATAAGGACATTTTGATATATCAGCCAGGGCCCCTGCAATTTCTACACTAGTTTCCCTCAAGGTCTGAGGGAATAACCAGCCCAGAGGAATTTATTTACCTTTATTCACTGTAAGACAGCAAGCACCTCCTTCTCTTTAATCTCTATATGTTTCATGTTTGCTTGTTTCTCTTCCTTTCTTATACATTATGTCAGTTTCTTGAGTAAATACTGATGCAAAAGAAAACTGTTTAAGATATCCCCCCATTATGTGAAGCTCCGCATATAGGTGACCATTCTGATCCTCTAGGGGACCTATTTTGTCCCTTACTATCCTTTTACTTTTAATATACTTGTAGAAACCCTTCAGTTTACCTTCACATTATCTGCTAAAGCAACCTCATGACTTCTTTTTGCCTTCCTGATTTCCTTGCATTCTCTGTACTCTTCAAGTAGCCCATTAGCTTCTTGTTGCCTATACTTGCTATACACCTCCCTCTTCTTCTTAACCAAATTGCCAATATCCCTTGAAAACCAGGGTTCTCTATGCCTGTTAACTTTGCCTTTAATCCTAACAGGAACATGCAAACACTGCACTCGCAAAATTTCACCTTTGAAGGCTTTGACTTAACACATCCTTGCCAGAAAATAACATATCCCAATCCACTCTTCCTAGATTCTGTCTCATTTCCACAAAATCTGGCTTCCTCCAATTTAGAATCTTAACACGAGGACCAGACTTATCCTTTTCCATAATTAATTTGAAGCTAATGACATTATGGTCACTGGACCCAAAATGTTTGCCAACACATACATCTGTCACTTGACCTGTCTTATTCCCTATTAGGAGATCAAGTATTGCATCCTCTCTCGTTGGTACCTCTAAATATTGATTTAGTAAACTTTCCTGAATACATCTGACAAACTCTTTTCCATCCAGCCCTTTTACAGTATGGGAGTCCCAGTCAATATGTGGAAAGTTAAAATCTCATACTATCACAATTTTCTGCGTCTTATATCGGTCTGCTATCTCTCTACAGATTTGCGCCTCCAATTCTCTCTGATTATTGGGCAGTCTATAATACAACCCTATCAGTGTGGTCATACCCTTCCCATTCCTCAACTCCACCCATATGGCCTCTGTAGACAAAACCCTCCTAGCTGTCCTTACCGCACAGCTGAGATATTTCCTCTGACATGCAATCCCACTCCTCCACCTTTCATTCTACCCCCTCTATCACGTTTGAAGTAACAGTTCTCCGGAACATTAAGATGTCAGTCCTGCCCCTCCTGCAACCAAGTCTCACTGATAGCAATAATGTCGAAATCCCACGTGTCAATCCATGCCCTAAACTCATCAGCCTTTCTTACAATACTCCTTCTATTAAAATGAATACACCTGAGAAATGTTCTATTACATACAAACCTTTAATTTCTGTCTATACATGCAGTTTTCACATGACCTTTATCTTCCTCCTTCTCACTAACTGCTCTAACATACTGGTTCCCCTCCCCCTGAAAATCAAGTTTAAACCCGATGGGACAAAACTAACAAACCTACCTGCAAGGATATTAATCTCCTTCCAGTTCAGATGCAATCCGTTCCATCGGTACAGAACCCACTTTCCCTGGAACAGAGCCCAGTGATCTAGAAACCAGAAGTTCTTCCTGCTACACCATATCTCCAGCCACATGTTAAGCTGCCTTATCCTCCTATTCCTAATCTCTCCAGCACGTCCTCTTTTTCAACCTATTGCCTCTTCTTCAACCTATTGCCTAACTCCCTGAGCTCTCCTTGCGGGACTTCCTCACCTATGTCATTGGTCCCTCAATGGACCACAACATCTGGCTGATCACCCTCCCAACTAAGAATGTTGTGAACTTGATCTGAGATATCCCATACCCTCCAGGGAGGCAACCATCCATGATTCACGATCTCCTCTCATGTGTCTTTCTAACTATGGAATCCCCATCACTACAGCTTGCCTCTTTTTTCCCCCTTCCCTTCTTAGCCTCTTTTTTCCCCCTTCCCTTCTTAGCCGCAGCACCAGACTCTGTGCCAGAGACCTGGTAGGTCAACCTCATCAACAGTATCCAAAACAGTATACTTGTTTTCCAGGCAGACTCCCACAGGGAGGCCCTGCTCTGCCTGCCTGTCCCTTCTCCCTCTCCTAACTGTAAACCGTTTATCTTCTTCCTGTCTTGAAGGTGCAATAGTGTCCCTGTATCTCCTATTTATCACACCTGCCTCCCGAATTCTCTGGAGTTCATCCAAAACCTGTCAGCTGGATGCACTTCTCACATTTGTAGTCATCAGGGAAACTCCTGACCCCTAATAATCCACATCCTACAAGAGGAACATTCCCCTGCCCTGGGCTCAATACCCACACTCTCGCTCTCTCTCCCACCCTCTCTCTCTATCCCATTCTTTATCTCACTCTCTATCACCACTGCACTACCACTCTGCCTACTATGCTGGTCATGTGGCTCCTGGGGGAGGTGAAAAACCAAAGAAAAAACCTGCAGCCAATTTCAGAAAAAAACTTTGGAAAATTTCTCCCCGATTCACTAGTGGCAATCGAGCAAAGCTCCAGGAGATCACTGAAGATAGTGATACACTACCAGCAATACTAATTCTAATATTATATAACAATTTAGACCAATAATAAAAAGAAAGAAAATTATCGTCCCTTCACCACTTCTCCCTCTGGGTCCCACCAGCCTGGTCTTCTCTCTGTGGCTGCTGCTGCTCCAATCAGGCTTCGCCTGGCCTGGGCTCTGCGCCGCTGCTCACTGAGCCTTGCTGGGCCTGGGATCCTCATCAGGCCTCTTCGGCTGGGTATTCACCAATCCTTTTCCTCTTACTCCTCCTCCCTCGTCGAAATCGCCTCTGCTCTCTCCTCCTCTCTTTATACGCTGGCCGCACACCAGAACTTCTGCCTCGACTCTTTATTAAAGAAAGGATGTGCTGGCACTGGGAAGGGTTCAGAGAAGATTTACTAGAATGATTCTTGGAATGAGGAATGCTTGACAGTTCTTGGACTGTACTCCTTGGAGTTCAGAAGAATGAGGCGGGACCTCATAGAAGCATTTTGAATGTTGAAAGGCTTGAACAGAGTAGATGTGGCAAAGTAGTTCCCCATGGTAGGGAAATTAAGAGGACACAACTTCAGGATTGAAGGGCGCCCATTTAAAACAGAGCTGCAGAGGAATTTCTTTAGCCAGAGAATAATGAACCTTTGGAATTTGTTACCACAGGCAGCTGTGGAGGCCAGGTCATTGGGTGTACTTGGCAGAGATTGATGGGTATTAAAGGTCATGGGGAGAAGGCAGGAGAGTGGGGCTGAGTGGAAGAATGGTGGAGCAGACTTAATGGGTTGAATGGCCTACTTCTGCTCTAAAATCTTATGGTTTGAAAATGCACATGAGGAACAACACATCATATTCCTCCGGGACATCTGTTAACCCAATGGGTGAACATCAATTTTCCTAATTTGAGATATCTCATCTCTGCCTAGTTTCACGGTTTCTATCTCTCACCTACCCGTTCTCACTTTTCTCACCATGTTCAACCCCTCCCTGTGGTCTCTCCACCTATTGCCACCGCAACCCTTCCCTAAGTTCTTCCTCCCTTGCTGTACTTGACATTGCCCCATTCCATGTTTGTCCCAATAAAGGTCCTGACCCAGTAAAGGTGCTGTCTCCTCTCTCCCCACTGATGCTCTCTGACCAGCTGAGTCTCTCCAGCCTGTTACTGCTTCATCACACTTACAGCATCTCCAGTTCCCTAGCTTTGATTTGACATTTGTGCACCTTCTGCATAGTATTGTTTGCAATATT
Organism: Narcine bancroftii; assembly: GCF_036971445.1. Lineage (NCBI taxonomy): Eukaryota > Metazoa > Chordata > Chondrichthyes > Torpediniformes > Narcinidae > Narcine > Narcine bancroftii. The sequence continues at coordinate 28,721,032 of NC_091478.1, read as the reverse complement.
TTATTTTTTAATTTATTAAATTAAAACAACAACAAAAAAGCTTGGATAGAAATGAGATTGTCACTGTCTGTAATTGGATGAGCAGCCCCTACATACATTTACCTGGGGCACCCAGGTGGGCTGTGGGTGCTCTGTGTGGCCACGTGATTTCAATGGGAGCAGCTGTGTCACTGTGCACAGTGAGGTGCCTGGGACAGGGGGCCAGTTCACACTGGGCTGTGTCCACTGCATATAGACTGTCTTCACTGGGAATAGACAGTCAAAAATGGGTGTAGGCTGTCACCACTGGTTTTAGGCTGTGTTCACTGGGTGTAGTCAGGCACTACTGCAAGCAGGCTGTATCCACTGGTGTAGGCTGTCAACACTGTGCATCACCACAGGCTATAGGATATTGCAACTGAGTGTAGGCTGCATCCACTGGCATGGACTGTCACATTGGGTGTAGGCTGTATCCACTGTGTGTAAGCTGTCACCGTATGGTGTAGGCTGTCACCACTGGGTGTAGTTTGTCACTACTGCATGCAGGCTGTGTCCATTGGGTGTAGGCTGTCAACACTGGGTGTAGGCTGTATCCACTGGGTGTAAGCTGTCACTGCATGGTGTAGGCTGTATCCATTGTGTGTATATTATCACCACTGGGTGTAGGCTGTATCTACTGTGCAAAGACTGTCACCACTGGGAAAAGGCGGTCACCATTTGGTGTAGGCTGTTTTCACTGTGTTTTACTGTATCCATTGGGCGTAGGCATTCATCACTGGGTATAGGCTGCCACCACTGGATGTAGGCTGTGTCCACAGGGTGTAGACAGTGCCCACAAGGTGTATTCAGTGTCTACTGGATGTAGGTGGTCACCAATGGGCACAGGATAGCTCCACTTGACATAGTGTGTCACCACTGAGTGTAGGTACTGTTGATTGGGTATAGGCAGTCCACTAGGTTTATGCTGTTACCACTGGGTGTAGGCTGTTACAGCTGGATGAAGGCTGTACCCACTGTGTGAAGTCTGTCACCAATAGGTGTAGGTTGTGTCCACTGGATATAGACTGTGTCCACTGGGTGTAGGCTGTCACCAATGCCTGTTAGATGTGTCCACAGGGTGTATGCCATGTCCACTGGGTGTTGTTACAAGCCCAGAGGACCCAAAAATCTATATATATCTATATCTATATATTCTATATACTCCATCACAGTGTAAGCTATCACCACTGAATAGAGGCTGACACCAATGTCTACAGGCTGTGTTCATTGGATCTAGGCCTTGTTGACTAGGTGTAGGATGTTACCATTGGGTATAGGCTGTCTCAATTGAGTGTAGGCAGTGCCCACTGGTTGTAAGCTCTCACCACCACGTGTAGGTGGTAACCACTGGGTGCAGGCTGTGTCCACTGGCTTTTGGCTGTCATGAGTGGCTGTAGGTTGTTACCACTGGGTGTAGACTGTGCCCACTGCGTGCAGACTGACACCGCTGGTTGTAGGTCATTTCCATGGGAGTAGGCTGTCACCACTGGATGTACAGTGTGCCCAATAGGTGTATATTGTGTCAACTGGGTGTAGGCTGTCACCACCAGATGTAGGCGGTGTCCACTGAGTGTAGGCTGTCTTCATTGGATTAGGCTGTTACCACTGTCACCACTGGGTTTAGGCTGTGTCCATTGGGTGTATGCTATAACCACTGGGTGTAGGGTAGCAGCATTGGATGTAGACAGTGTCCACTGGCTGTAGGCCATCACCACTGGGTGTTGGCTGTGTACACTAAGAGTAGGCTGTCACCATTGTGTGTAGGCTGTGTCCACTGGAGGGTGTAGGCTGTCATAATTGGGTGTAAGGCTGTGTCCATTGTGTGTATGTTGTCACTACTGGGTGTAGGCTGTTACCATGGGGTGAAGGCTGTGTTCACTGACTTTACGCTATCTCTAATTATTATCAGCTCAAAGGCACAGTTCGAGTAACTATTGGCACAATGCAATTCCAGTGCAAGCAACCTGGGTTCTAATCCCACACTTGTCTGTAAGGATTTTGCATGTTCTTCCCGTGTCTGCGTGGCTTTTCTCCAGGTGCTCCATTTTCCTCCCATATTCCAATATGTACCAGGGGTTATAGATTTATTTGAATGTAATTGGGCTTCACGTGTTTAAATGTGTGGAATTGGGTTCTATCATGCTGGAAATAAAATTTTAAATGTAATTAAATATTATAAAAATGCAGTGATATTGTTGGGTTTCTGGCTGGTCTGTGCTCATTAGACAGACGTGTAGTTCAGTATTGTTTTGGTTAACTTATTGTACCTGATGCCCCTCACAGGGCCACCCTGATGGTGCTGTGTGTTGGTGAGAACCCCGGTTTGTACTGTTGTAAATCTCTGCCAGGCCACAGCTTCTGGCCATGTCGGGCACATAGTGTGTGTAAATGTCTAGTCATGGGAAATGTTATCTCTGACATGATTGCACATGAATTTATACAGATGTCTGAAATGGTGCAGATTCAAGGATATTGTGCGTAGATTTCAGAATGAAACCAAAATTAGGCATTTGTTCTATTTCTGCAGAATCTCCAGGTATCATGCCTGGTGGTCTGTAACTGTTCTATAGGTACACTCCAGATAAAGTGCACCCTGGTAAAATGTACAATAAAGTACAATTGTCTAGGACAAGAGGGCACAACTTCAGGATTGAATGGTGTCCACTTAGAACAGAGATGCAGAGGAATTTCTTCAGCCAGAAGGCAGTAAATCTGTGGAATATGTTGACATAGGTGGTTGTGGAGGCCAGGTCATTGGGTGTATTTAATGCAAAGATTGATAGCTTCTTGATTAGCCAGGGCATCAAGGTTATGGTGAGAAGGCTGGGCAGTGGGGCTGAGTGAGAGAATGGATCAGCTTATGATGAAATGGTGGGGAAAACTCAATGGGTTGAATGGCCCATTTCTGCTCCTATGTCTTATGGTGACTACCCTTACCCATAACTAAAGCAAACCATGATGGCCGGAACAAAGAAGGAACTGGCATGGGATGATGAGGCCGCAGCTTATTTCCAACCAAAAGATGCCCTAGCCAATGCCACATTGCTCATACACCCAAGGACAGATGTCCCCACCACCCTAAATGACGACGCTTCAAGCACCGCGATCAAAGGAGTACTCGAACTGCTCGTGGATGGCCACTGGAGACTCCTGGTGTTTTTCAGCTGACACTTAGAGCTAAAGTACTATACTTTTGATAGGGAGTTGCCAGCACTTTACCTCGCAGTGCGGCATTTCCAATACTTCTTGGAGGGGAGCCATTCACGGTCTTCATGGATCATAAGCCATTAACTTTTGCGTTTTTAAAAGTTTCAGAACCCTGCTCAACCAGTCAGCAGCGCCACCTCACCTATATCTCTGAGTTCACAACGAACATCGGGCACCTCTCAGGGAGAGGCAACGTAGTGGCGGACGTTCTTTCCAGGCACCCACTTCAAACATTGTCACCAGGCCTTGATTACTCGGAGCTTGCACAGGCCCAACAAGCAGATGCTGTGACTTGCACTTATCCCACCACAATCACTGGCTTACAACTGCAGGACATACAGGTCAAGGTGACAGTACACTACTCTGTGACATGTCCATTGTCCACCCCCAACCTGTAGTCCCTGCTCTGTGGAAGAGGAGGGCATTTGACTTAATTCATGGCCTTTCCCACCCCTCCATCAAAACCACAGTCCACATGGTTTCCTCTCATTTCGTATGGCGTGGCTTACGAAAACAGGTCAGAGAATGGGCACGGTCATTCATGCACTGTCAGATGGCCAAGGCCCACAGGCACACTAAGGCACCCATCCAGCAGTTCAAGATGCCAACCCGCAGATTCGCCCATGTACACGTCGACATCATGGGGCCCTTACCAGTCTTCCAGGGCTACCGTTACGTCTTCACCATCATCGACTAGTTTACCAGATGGCTGGAAGCTGTCCCCATCACTGAAACCACAGTGGTTTCCTGCGCCAAAGCCCTGCTGTCCACGTGGATATCCGTTTCGTTTCGGTATTCCAGCACATTTAACCACAGACCGAGGTACCCATTTCACTTCAGCCCTTTGGTTAAAATTAGGCAGCCCACTCTGCACACAGCTACACCTCACCGCAGTCTACCATCTCCAATCCAATGGCCTGGTTGAATGCTTTCAAATCTCAAGGCCAGGTTGACTAGCCCCAACTGGGTGGATGAACTACCCTGGGTCGTCCATGGGATCTGCATGGCCCCGAAGGAAGATCTTCAGATGTCATCAGCTGAGATGGTGTATGGTGCACCCCTAACAGTTCCTGGCAAGTTCCTGTGACCACACACAACCACAAGCCCAAAGGCACCACAATGGCTCAATTACTCCGCGAAAGAATGGGCAACCTTGCTCCAACACCACCGGCCCACCATGGACAAAACCCCTCCTCCATATCCAAAGACTTAAAACCATTCTGAGTTTGTGTTTGTCCGCAAGGGTATGCACCGCTCACCCCTCCAGCCACCTTATGAGGGCACCCATCCGCAACAATAGCTCCACTTTCACTTTGGACATTGGGGGTAAGGAGGTACTTTACACCATTGACCATCTGAAACCGGCACACCTGGACTTAAGCCAGCCAGTTTCACTCCAGCTGGACCCCCTGAGGACTGTGAAAACTTTTAACAAAACACACACTAGTGGCAGTTCTTGGGGGGGGGTGGGAAGAGGGAACTGTATGGCGGCGCACATAGTTGATGGTCGGGCGAACCAGCTCTGTGTGTTGCTCACGTGGCAGTGGAACAGCCGCATCAAAGATGGCGCCGCACGATTCGTCTTTCCTGATATGTTTGCGTCACGTTGACACTATTTCTGGCGTGCAGGGGGCAGGGTTTTGAAGGCCTTAAAACGGCAGCGTGCTGGTCTCGTTTGCTAGTTCAGTTAGCTCGCTCGCTACAAATGTATCATTATGTTATAATCACAAAGATCTTACAGTAGAATGTGATAACATGTCAATTGTCTACAAAAGGGTGATAGACCAATGAAAGATTCTGGAAATGGAAAATGGTGAGGTAAACTCGATGAGCTGAACAGCTTATTTCTTGCTTCCATGTCTTCTGGATTTCTGGTCTTAAATGCACCGGACAATGAAGATTTTATACTCTGAACACTTTTGGGTATATCTTATGGATTTTGGACTTCTGATCATGAAAATCACCTTAAAATTTTGTAACATATACCTTTTTTTAGGATATAACCTATTTTTGTGATTTCTTGTCATATTTTAAGTCTACTTCAAGCAGACAAAACCGTGAAGTGCAACATGGCATTGAAAATTAATTTTATGCGTTCTCACTTGGACGTCCTCCCTGCTGATCTTGGTGCAGCAAGTTTCACCAGGACATTACGACCATGGCAAAGTGATATCAGGGCAACTGGAATCCATCAGTGCCGGCCAAACTATCGTTGGAGACTGACATGAGATGTTGAGTACAAGCGAAAATCAGCAATAAAACTTTTTTAAGTCAGTTGAACTTATACAATGTATCAGCATCATTATGTGTTTAAACATGCTAAATTCAATAAAAATTAATTTAATGTTTTTCCAACTTCATACGTGATAGAGCACATCTGAAATTATCCGGTGTTCATCTTGAAATTGTCTATCATAATTCCTAATTTTTTTTCAGAAAGCAAACCTTCTGAAAAAAATTATGGTTCAGTGTAATTGTCATTTACCAGCCCTCTCATTTGAATTGAATTGTTTATTGTCATGTGCACCAAGGCACAGTGAAAATCTTTGTTTTGTGTGCTATCCAGCCAGATCAACTCATACTAAAGGACCAGCAATAACACCAGTGGAATAATGAAAATAAATAGTTGGATGTAAGTGTTACCGAGACTAAATACAGATTCCAGAGAAAAGTTTAGTTGAACAGTGGTTTTCAAACATTTTCTTTCCACTCACATGCTGCCTTAAGTGTTCCTTATGCCATAAGTGCTCTGTGATTAAAGGGATTGCATAAAGTGGTATGTGAGTGGGAAAACCTACTTGAAGGACAAATTGGGAAACAGTCTGAGGTTACCAGAAGGAAGCAATTTTGAATATGTGATTACAGACACAATGATAATTAAAAAATTTGTAACAAACATGTACATCAAACTGCAAGAAAAGGAGAACGAGGAAACAAACGGTAAACCTAAACAAAAATGGGAACAAGATCTAAACATAAAGATAAAAAATGAAACATGGGAGAAGCTATGCTCCAGAACTATGAGAAATACAATAAACACGAGGTTACGCATGATACAATATAACTGGATACATAGGCTATACATCACACCTCAAAATTTAAATAAATGGGACCCAACAGTATCAGACAGATTTTTCCCTGTAAAAAGGAAATGGGAACAACAATTCATGCAATTTGGACATGTGAGAAAGTGGAAAAATTTGGGAAGATCTAAACCAGATATTAAATAAAATCACAAAAAGCAATATACCAAAAAACCCAGAGATCTTCCTCCTAAGTAATATAAGAAACAAAGAATTTGGACTCGATTTGGATGGAGCACAAAAAAGATTTGTTATGATAGCCCTAGCTGTAGCAAAAAAATGTATTATGTCAACCTGGAAATTAGAAGACAACTTGAGAATACAACAATGGTACATAGAAATAAATAAATGTATTCCATTAGAAAAAATAACATATAATTTAAGAAATAACATTACAATATTCGAACAAATATGGGAGCCATACATGAAATACAATAGAGAAATCCTACCATGGACCTCCACCACCTAAAATGACAGAAGGAGAAGATAACGAAAAGAACTGACTCAGTAAAATTTCTTGTTTTATTTTTATTAAGTGACAACATTGTTTAACAGGTTTAATGTATCTTATAGATTGAACTTCAAATAAATGGGGAAGGGGTGAGGGAAGGAGGGGAGGGGGGGGAAAGAGGGAGAAAACGACACTGTATATATTTAAGAAGAAAAATGTCTGTATGTATCTTGGTCAATATGGTTTATAGTGTGAAAAATAAAAAAAATTTAAAAAAAAGTGGTATGTGAGTGGAAAGAAAAAGTTTGAAAACCACTGTTTTAATCGTACCTCGTTGACTAGTTATGTGCACGGTTTCATAACTCCAAAGGAAATGGGCCAATGACAATTTTTCTCAAGGAAAATATTTCAGTAACAATTGAGTCAAGAGGAGTGGTTCTCAACCATTTTTCCCCACTCACATATCACCTTAAGCAATCCCTTACTAATCAGAGAGCACCTATGGCATAGGGATTACTTAAGGTGGCATGTGAGTGGAAAGAAAGAATTTGAAAATCACTGACAAGGCATCATTTCCTATCAATTAGGGGTCCATTAAAGAGTCTGATAACAGCATGGAAAAACTGTTCTTGAATGTGGAGGTTGGTGTTTTCAAGTCATGGAAGGGGGGAGAAAAGAATGTAACTGGGGTGGAATGGGCCAGTCAATATGTTGGCAGCATTGCCAAGACAGTGAGAGATATAGGTGGGGTCAGTGGAAAGGAGGTTGATTTGTGAGATGGCCCCACAATTGCGTAGAGTAGAAACACCAGAGATGCACTAGAATCTGCAGCAACGAGCAACATGCCAGGGAAATTCAGCAGGTCGAGCAATAACTGTGGAGGGAATGGAATATTGACATGGTGGGTCAAGAGCCTGCAGCAATCTTGGAAACATCACCTCAAGATTCAGGGGAGTAGATTTAGGACAGAGATGAGGAGGAACTGCTTTTCCCAGAGGGTGGTGAATCTGTGGAATTCGCTGCCCATTGAAGCAGTGGAGGCGACCTCAGTGGATATATTTAAGACCAGGTTGGATAGATTTTTGCATAGTAAGGGAATTAAAGGGATATGGGGAAAAGGCAGGTAGGTGGAGATGAGGTGATCATCAGATCAGCCATGATCACATTGAATGTTGGAGCAGGATCGACAGGCGGATGGCCGACTCCTGCTCCTATTTCTTATGTTCTTAGTTCTTAATCATGTTAAATGCCAAGCTGAAGTCAATGCACAGCAGCACGGTGTATGAGGCATCATTCTCTAGGTGGGTCAGGATGGAATGGAGGCTCAAGAGCTCCCATCGATTACCTGAAACACACCTTCTCCCACCACCAGCGTCAGCACTCCATCCACCTCACACGCCAGGACAGACTGACATCTCCCAGCCTGTAGCACCTCGTGGTGATGGACAAATGCAGCCAAATGTTGGGAGGGTGGAGTTGGGAGATAGAGGCAAGGGGTTGAGTGGTGAGAGGCAAGGGGATGAGGAGAATGGAAGGCAGGTGGAGTGAGGGGAGATGGCAGAGTCAGCTGATGGAGGGGGAATAATTAGGCCTGGAACCTGATCAGGTATGAAAACCACTAGAGGGGAGGTGAAAGGGCAGTTAGAACCAGGGAGTGGGGGGATGGAGGTGGAGGCGGGCTCTAGTGAGTGATAGGTGAATGGGGGTAGAAGGAGAAGGGGGTGAAGTGGAGGGGAACAAGTGGAGTAGAGGTAGATTGTCAGGTGAGAGAGAGAGGAAACAGGATCAATGCAGGATTAGAATGGAGCAGGCTCGATGGGTCAATGGGCCTACTGCTCCTATATTTTGTGATCTTGTGAATGTTACCTGAACCGTTACATTTCTGGACTGGTCTCTCATTAGTGGAAGCACCACATGATTAAACCTTATTTATTTTAAATCCCCCCCCCCCCCCCACCTTCTCCAGTTACCCTGTGTTCCCCATTCCAGAGGATTGAGCCTCAGGTAGTCTAGTCTTTCCTGATAGTTACACCATATTGCTGGTAGCTGCATTTGTATGAGCATTGAACATGTCAATTAATTAATCACTCAAAATAATTGATAGTGTGAGGACTATATTCCTTTCTGCTGTTTCCCACTTACACCCCCAG